>NW_026725363.1:0-316931 GCF_029784015.1 Lycium ferocissimum
TACATATAGCATATCATAGTATATCATGTCATGTTATGTAGTGTCATAGACATTTCCTCACCTTCAGCATCATTATTGCCATCATAGAATTGAATTCTTAAAATAATACTTGGCTACCGACATTTCGGCAGCACCTCCCCTGTAAATACTCCATTCCACCAAGTTCAACTTGGCCAATTTCAATCAACAACAATCCGGGAATTCAACCCGGCCAAACTAACAACACAATATCAACAACCATACTAGCAATTTCCATATTCAATCCAAATTATATTATAACAACTCAATCAATATACTACTTCTTTCAAAACCTTCCAACTCCAATAAGAACATTATAATTCATATGCCAACAACACCATACTAACAACATTATCTTTCATACACGCAAGAACATAATATTCAATTTAAATACTTCAATCACAAGTCTCCAACTTCTACAACTTCACAAGACTATTATGCATTCATTAGCAACATAGTATCCACAACACAACAACAACCAAAACACTAAATAAAATTGGCTCATCTTCTTTCATCATTCAACACATATACACGGCTACACATACAATATACAACTCACGGCCACAACATGTTTGCATGGCTACAACCTCTCCAAAAACCATTCAACTTCCCCTATCAACATAACATCCGCAACAATAACGACCAAGCACTAGCTAGAATAATTAAAACATGATTCTTACATACATACGGTACGCACGGCCACACTCACATATCCTTGTTTCTCAAGGATTTCACTCATTTTGCACACTACAACATGCACAACCTCCATAACATATAAGAAAAAGTTTAGACAAATGAATTCTTACCTTTCTCTCTTATCTTCTTCCTTGACTAGAACTTGCAACCCACAAAGTATGTGGTTTGTTTTGCTCCAACAACTACTCCCCCTTGCTAAGGACCCTTTAATTGATAGGGAATGATTTTTGTAGAAATTTTTTGTAAACTTTTCTTGGAATTTTTCACTTGGCCGAATGGCCTCTAACTTTTCCTTCTTGTTCTTGTTCTTCCACTTCTTGAAATTTCTAGAAAATTGTGGGACAAAGATGACTTAGTCATCTTTTATTTTGTGTAAATTAACCCCTTCATGGGCTTAGCCCATGCCTTGGCCGGTTGGGCCTCTCTTTTTTTTCAAAAAAAATAATCCAAGCCCAATTGTATTTCATGACAAGTAATAATTCATAAAATCGTTTTCAAAAATTCCGACTTTACCCCTAGACTCTCTTAATGATTCCGCTTCTAAATTCTTCATAAGCCATTCATATGCTTAACAAGATAAAGATATGGCCTTGCTTGTCGTCCTCCCGCAATTGTCTTAAATCACCCGATTGCTCAAAAATGCGGGATATAACAATGGCGTTACTCCAGCTTACCGACGACATGACCGGCGATAGGAGGGGGTGGAGGTCGAGTATCATGGTAGAGGGCTAGTGGGGGGCCGCGAGGTTTCCTTTCTCGTATTAGGAGTATTTTTATCCTGCTTCTATGTGTTGGTCTTGTCTATCTTTGCTGCTCTATCATGACTTCGTTACTCTTGCTATTTCCAATTTTCGCATTGTTTTGATTTGCTTGTCCGTATCTGACTCTTTTCCCTTATTTTCCTTGTTTCCTTCTGAGCCGAGGGTCTTTCGAAAACAGCCTCCCTACCTTAAGGGTAAGGTCTGCGTACACTTTACCCTCTCCAGACCCCACATTGTGGGATTCAACTGGGTATGTTGTTGTTGTCTTCTAGTAGCGTGTTAATTTTGTTATGAATTATGTCTTGCTCATTTGGTAAGATTGTATAAGAATTGAAAATGTTTTGATAGTTTTCACAACTTGTGGGGTTTTTATGTCTATAAGAGAAAATACAACTTAAAATATTCAAATTGCATGTCCAAACATGGTTTAAAATCATGATTTCAAATCATGATTTAAAATCATGTCCAAACGGCTCCTTAGCCCATGAAAGTATGACTCGTCCAATTCATTCATTTAATAACTTGCCCCATTTTGATTAGGTTAATTAAACCCATAAAAATTGAACTGTTATATAATACAAAACTGACATATGAGAAAATTTATTATTATTTTTTTCTAAATGACCTTTTTGTTTAATATGTTTATAATGGTTTTTTTCTTTTATGTAATTAGACAAATTATAAAAAATAAAAAAATATAAGTAAAAAAATTAAAACTTGGGCGGGTTTGGGGTATGAAGCACATGTTGACCCAATTCATTTTTGCCCAAGTAATTTTTGGACCTAATCACCCCATTTGCTAACTAAACCTAGTCCGTCCATTTGTTAACTCAATCTATTTTGACATCCTTATGCTAATTATTATTGCTCCAGTAGATTTTTTTTTTTTTCTGTCCATCCAGTAGAAATGCTCATTCCGCGTTATTCCTAGGACTTTTCACGCTTATGATTTTCATTCCTTAAAAAGAAAAGGCGGATAAGATTCATCAAAGTTTTTTTTACATATATAATATTTACCAAAGTGAATAGATTTAATTGAATATATACGATAATATATAAAGTCTGAAAATCGTCCCGTCTTATGAATTTTTTCTTTAAAAAGAGCTCTTACTGACGTTCTTTATAGTAAATGGCGATTTAATCATTTCAGCTTTTTAACCCCCAAACATTTATAATAATTAATGTAGAATTTAGCAAATAATTCCATTATATATTTTATAAAATTGGTTCCATGAACTTACAAATGCAGACTTCCAACTTTAACTACCCTGGCTTGGGTCACCTAACTTGTTATTACCGTCTCATTTGTTTGGGCTAACAATTTGCAGTTGTTAATTTTGAAAAAAAAAAATGTCTACTTGTTAAATACAAGATATAAATAACTATTCCACTTAACTCAATTCCTGTCGTATGTTTTATTTTATTTCAATGTCTCTAATGTTTTACCCATAGGAAAAAACCATATTTAAAAAAAAAAAAAAAGGATTCTCTAACTTATTTTAGTTGTTTATCATTAAGTTTATAATAATTGGAATGATACTTGACAATTTGCATCATATAATGAGAGGGACATTAGAAATTGAATTCACGTCTATTGTATAGAAATTTCTCACTAGTCACTAGTGTTGCTAGACTATTAACTTTTGGTAATAGTGATGGACACACCAATTGTGAGTACTCCGCAGATTATATCCACGCTAAGACTTACTTATTAAGTGCTTATTATATTTCGCTTGGGTGCCTAATTAACATAATGCTCTACTGCCCCACCCGAGGAGCTAAATCAATTCAATTTCTTTACTACTAAATATATCACCTATTGATTATTATGTACGTGTCTCTAAGTAGATAATATATTGAGCAAGTGGAGTTGTTTCTTGTAGGTGTTTCAAATATAATTAATTAATTCCTAGTGGTTGAAAAATATATTCCTAATGTGACAAAGGCCCATAGTTTTAGGTACTTTCTGACTTTTGGACCACGTTGATAAGGCATTTTTAATTATAAATTTCTGTTTCTGAAAAAGAAATTGAATGCAATTGTTTAAAGGGACATGCGTTCCAAGGAGAGATGAGTACGAGTACGATATACAATTAAAAATTAAAAATTAAAATAAAATTGGGGTCAAAAGCAAAACTATATTTCTCTCTCTTCACGTTCCTAAATTAAATAAGAAGCGATGTAATTCCTTATACTTCCGTGATTTTCCAGACAATCAAATGGTCCATTTCAAATTCAATTTCACAACATTTATTTAAATTAAATTTTCACTGTTTCCTCATTTATTTTCAATTGGCGCTCTATGCAAACTTAATAGAATAAAACAAATTATAAGTGGATGGAAGTTGATGCCTAAAGTAGTTTCCGAATTTCATATCAAGTCTAACATCATGATTTCATTTTACCCATATTTTTAAAGTTTCTCCTATCCAGTATGATCCGTTTTATTTTCATCTTTTATTTTAGAGTTGTCGTATTTCGTACTCTTAGTCTTATCCCGAAATAAATTTATACCTTCAACCAAATAAGATATAAAATTTATCTCAAACTAATTAGTCTTGAATGTCCCATGTTATCCCATCAAGCTTGGTATTATTTTATCCCACCTCCTAGAGAGGTGGGATAAATTATTACGTGTGTATTATAATTCCAGCACTATAATTCCTGAATAACTTAGTCCACGTATCAAACGACATGTTTAACAAAAGATTTTCTTATCAACACTTTTATCTCCCGTTGTCTGTAGTTGAAACTTGAAATTTGAAAATTTGAGTTTTTGAAGTTGTGTTTGGACATTCATTTTTACTTTTAAAAAAAATTGAAGTTTTGTGAGTGGAGTAAAATTTCTCCCAAAATTGATCTGCGCCAATTTTTAAAACTTGAAATATTTTAAAGATAATTTTTCAAAATTTAATCAAATTTCACGAGGAAACAAATATTTGAAGGTAGATTTTCAAATTTTGATTCAAAATTGCTAGCTTAATTTAAAAGAGGTTCCATATATACATTCCCATGTGCGTGCTGTTGAAAAGCTGGGAAATCTTTTAAAATAAAAAATTAAAATTACTAGTGAGTGCTAGGAAGTACGGAATGATTAAAGAAATTGGATAAGGCCACAAGAGTAACAATCAATTACGCACGAAGTGACGTCCGGTCTCAAAATTTGGGCCCACAGATGGTGGATCTGAGGGGTCCGTGAACGCGGGTCCATAGGGACTATCACACAGCAGCAACGTGATTTTATTATTATATTAATAATTAATAAACCACCTGTCACATGCCTTCAATATGAAAATCATCTCCAATTTTACTTTAAAATCAAATTCCCCACTCAACTTTCAACAATAATCAACCCCCCCTTTATCCTACGCAGTATCCATTTTACCCTTGACATTGCCGATCCTCCATCTACGTAATACCTTTATATATTATATAAAATTTATATTTTTAACCTAGGTATTTATAGATTTTAATTTAAATTCATATGATAAGTAGAATAATCCCTTTAGGAATTTATCACAAGATCTAATGTTAAATTTTATGATTGGTATTTTAAAATTACATGCATTAAGTATATAATATTAAAATCATATGATAAGTTGAATAATCCTACTAAGTCTTTCGGAAACAACCGCCCTACCTTTCAAGGTGGAGGTTAGGTCTGTATACACTCTACCCACCCAGACCTCACAGTGTGAGATTCTACTGGGCTTGTTGTTGTTGTTGTATGCATTAAGTATATGTTATGTATGTACGGGCATGTATACACACACACACTGACTCACATAATACCTGTTATTTTTACATAGATATGTATATGTATATTTAAGTTTCACTTCTCTCTTAGACATTGAGGATTTTAGACATTGTTCGCTTTAGCTTCTCATTTACCTTCAAGTTAATTGAAATGTTTATTGTGTTAACACATCCACTTGTGAATTTCCACAAATTTGATGAATTATTCATTGTTACCATTTATTATTTGAATTTACTCTATATTCCGGGGATATATATTTCTAAAAATAATTTATTTCAAATACATAGTATCAAGCAGAAATGCTTGATTAATTGAAAGTTAATTGTGTTTAGTCATACATATTAAAAAGATGCAAATAAAAAGAATTAACAATAAATGAGGCATAATTAATTGTTGCTTCCGGTTCCCATAGTTAAAACTTACCATCCTCAGATAATTGTGTCGCCAACTAAAGCATCTTAACTAATATTGCCATGAGAATCAATTTATTACTTAAAAGTATGCCCCATCTTTCAAAAAAGAAGTCCCATTATTGAGAATGGAGATAGGAAATTCCATTAGTGAGTTTGACTAGAATATTGTAGCCGAAAACTAATCTGATTATAATACGTGCTTGTGGTCACCCAACCACCACAATGAGAACAAATAGAGTACTAAAAAAAAGGAAGACGTTTTATGTAGTGGTAAAGTTTAATGGTTAAAGAAGATAGGAAAATCATTAGAAACCAATAAACAGTTAAGAAAATTAGCAAACATCAAATAAATGAAAGGCAAATCAACTAAAGGATCATCAATCAGCAAAAGAACAACATAAACAACAAAAGAAGACGATGTCAAAACATAAGAAGTACGAAAAACGGATATCATCTCAAAAATGACATCTATCTAAAAAGCCATACACTTGTAAAAAAAAAAAAAAAAAAAAAAAAAGAGTAATGTAATAATAGAGTTAATAGCTAAAATTAGGCCCATAAAAGGCACTCTCGGAAGTAAGAGAAGACAGGTTTTAAAAACCCTCACTTTCAAAGCAAGGCCTTCCTTAGTCCATTATTGTAAAATTCTATTGTATTGTTTTGCGTTATAATAAGAAGATCATCATTATCCGTGTTTAAATTATTTTTCTGCTATTATTATTATTTGATAATAAAATAGATAATAATTGAAAGTCTAATAATTTGAACCGTTAAAAATGTAAAAATGCCAGATTTACTAACAAATGGACTAATTTATAGAAAAAATATTGAAAACAAATATATGGAGAAACCAACACTTAACAACTAATTCTGTGCTTAAACTATGATTTGTCAAAATATTAAGTTCATGATAATTTATAATTTATAAAATGCTATTTCTATTTTAGAACATGATTTCTATTTTAGAACACGATCCTTCTGTTTAACAGTCCATCGGAATTATTCGTTAATATTATATAGGGTTAGACTTATATTTTTCTATTTATAATATAAAGTCTTATAATTTCTTTTGTTTATTAATACGTATATTTTTAAATTGTTGTCAAAATAGAATCTTCTCACATCTTCTTGGCATGGATGAATTTAAAGCAAAGTCATGGGTGGCGTGTATAAGACCTAAGTTTTTTTAAAATAAATTTTTGGTAGTTAGTGTCACGTTGCCATGTGAATTTATTCTTAAAATATATGATGAATTCCACCTTTTTGTAGCTTGTCCTTCCGTTTAGGAAAGGCAGGTGTCCTATTAAATATGATTTTACTAAATTAATATCCTCCACCCTGTCCATGTAAAATAGTTTATGTCCATTTTCATGTGCTTCGTTGAAATTATTAATTTGTGGATCTCGTTTGAATTAAAAAATTTCAAGATTCCTCGATTTGTTATTTTCCTTTTAATAATATTATGATTAAATAAACATTTGATGTGTGGAGTATTCAACAATTTAATCAATATTCTTTTTCTGATCGTTTGGAGTATTCGACAATTAACAGGCGAAGTATTCAAAGAACCTAACCTTTTTCTTTTTTGGTTGCAAGCTAATATTATTATTTTTTAATTTAAAAATGGGTTTTGACAGGATTCCATTTTCGGGATATTTCTATTATGTTATTTTGGGTCTTTAAAACATAATTTCAATATTTGATGCAATGAGTTTTATCCTGATCATACTTTGGAGAAAATGTTTAACATATTTGGCCAGCCTTTTTCAAAGCCGAAGGTGATTTTTTTTAATACTTACTAACAAAAAGTTAAGGCATTTGATCCAAAAAACTTTTTTATCAAATAAAGTTCGTCCCCCACTTCCTTTGCTCTTAAAAAGTAAAGTTGCGTTGGGAGCATAACTAGGCCTTTAAAAGGCATAAAATAAAATTTCAGGATAAATTATTTTAATAAAAAATCATGGTTATTTAATCTCTAAAAGTACCTAGCTCTATCAAGATAGTTCAGTACATTGCAAATGAGAACATATTGACCTAGTGGGCATCACTTGTTGTACCCTTTTAAAATAAAAAAGTTGGTTATCAGTGTAGTTGATTACTTAATTTAGTAAACAGAAAATTAATAAAAGCAGCGTGTTAAAAGAAAAGTTGTCCTACTTTCGTCTAGTTAGTGGCGAAGTCCAAAAGTTATGCACGCTACACTGTAATTCATTATAGTTTAACGATTTGTAACAATTTGTTGCTCTTTTCTTCATATTATAATATGATTATTAGATTTGTTACGAATAGCTATATTTATCATGCTTAATTCATCTATAACTCATTAAATTTTTCAGTGAATTTTATCTGGACATTCAAATTAAAATTTGTTTCAATTGAGAACCTGAACATATAAATTGTTCCTATTAGCCACTACGATCCAAATTTTGGAAATTTTTTTTGCGCACGTTTTCAAATGTCCATTATGTAGATAGTTTGACAACATAAAATATGTCATCTCTTTTAATTATACACGTCATCCTCAATTCGAATAGGTTGAGGTTTTACAACTTGTTAAGTATAATTAATACTCCCTCCGATCACTTTTACTTGTCCACTTTTGACTTTGCACGCCTATTAAAAATTAATAAATGAAGTATGTATTTTACAAAAATACCTATATTAATTGGTGTATAGTCTCATTGGACTTGAAGAATAATTTGGAAATGAATAATTAATGTCAAGGATAAAACAAGAAAAAAAAAGAATAATTTGGAAATGAATAATTAATGTCAAGGATAAAACAAGAAAAAAAAGTTTGTCTTTTCTTGATATGCTAAAGTGGACAAGTAAAAATAAAAAGTTATTTTTAATATTGTGGACAAGTAAATGTGAACAGAGGGAATATAATTAAAAGAGGTGACATATTTAAAATGGTAAATTTATTTATGTAATGAATCTTTTTTTTTTTTTTAAAAAAAATTATTGTTATTACATAGGGATAGGGAAACTGAACTTTCACATTGTAATGAGTCTTTGAGAGTATGCAAAAAAAAGGTTTTCAAAATCTGAAATGTCTAATAGGAATACAATACCTTATGTTCATGTGCTTAACTGAAACAAACCGTAGTTAATTCATTGTATTAAACTTATTTATTATTTTATTAATAATACAAAGAAGGCCGAGTGCGATGGTGGCACGTATCCTGGTGTGTTGTTGTTTTTCAGCGAGTGCTTGCAGAGCCAGGCTGTCATCGAGAAACTTGTACAATCCACGCTGGTCGGAGTCAATTAATTATTAAAAAAAAAAAGGGATAGAGGAAATGAACATCATATGACGTATTTTATATTTAGAGATGAATACTCACGTGTTTTGCTACGTGTCGTTGCAGGCCTTTCTCTCGTGCTGCCATGGCCAACGTGATTTTAATGACCGGCTATTTCGCTTTAAAGTTTAATCTAACAGGTATCGTTTTTTTTTTTTTTTCTCTATTTCACGTTCTTTTCTTTCTAAATTTTATTTCGTATTTCCATGAATTTATTATTACTGTTCCTCAGTGTAAATTCGTTTGGAGCAAATTCAGGCGAATCCTAACGACTTAGAACAGAATTCAGAAACAACATACCTAGTGTAATTTCACAAGTGAGGTCTCAAGAGGATAAGTAAAATATAGGCAGACCTTATCCTGGTATGGACGGAGTCACCTTAGGCTAAGGGTGGGTGCACACCCTTCGTCAGAAAATAATGCAGCGTAATCACCTCCATACCTTATTATCTAAGGTCATTTTCTCAGTCAACTGAAACTTTGCCTATCATGTGCCTGTCTAATCACCTCCCTAATTCTTTTTCGGCCTACCTCTACCTCTCGTAACCCCTGCTACAACCAACCTCTTGCAACCCCTGCTACAACCAACCTCTCGCATCTTCTCTTCATATACTCGAATCATTTCAGCCTTGCTTTTCTCATCTTGTCCGCCACTAATGTCATTCCCACCTTATCCTGTATAACTTTGTTCCTAATCATATCTCTCCAATATGCTCCACATTCATCTAAGCACCCTCATCTCGGCCACTACCTTATTTGTTTTTAACATGAACGTCCTTGACTGGCCAATACTCTGCTCATATATTTAAATTGGTCTAACCAGCACTCTATAAAACTTACCTTAAGCCATAAGCAATGCCTTCTTAATTATCGCACATAATTCGTTTAAATCAAATGAGCTACAGATGATATATTTCTCATTTCTCTTTCATTCTTTAAAAAGCTTATTTTGAACAAAATTCTGGCCTAACTTGCTATAAAATTCGTGAACTTTTTAGTTGATAGTCATACGCAACTTTTTGTTCTAATTTCCTTTCGTTCTTTTACCCTGTATGAGATGTGCAACTCGTACACATGCGAGAATTAAACTTACACCTAAGTTGTAAGATAAATGTGTAAATATGTGTTCCACTTGACAATACATTGAAAAGTTTAAATAGTTACAATTATATAATGGAGGATCAATTTATATAACGTGAAAGGGTCAAAAATGCCCTTGATGCATTAGAAATGGTTAAAAAAGGTTCTTTCACCTATTGGATCAAATTTTCCTTTTCTTCCGCCTGTTTGGATAAAAAATGTTCTTAACATATTAGAAATAACTCAAAAATATCCTTTTTCACTTATTGGATCAAGTTTATCATTAATGTTATTTTTAGGCTTAAATTATCCCTTTTATTAACGACACAATTATATGACATTTAATTAAACATCTGGCCTCTTTAATCATACTTGTAGCACATTAGTTGGATTCGAAAATATATAGCCTCACTTCCATCACATAGATTTTTGTTAATTTTCTTCTATCTTGATTGTTTAAATTTTGTTAAAGTAGCTTGATAAGGATATCCCGATTAGTTTAAAGTGTGGAGAATAATTTTTTGTTGTTCTGGTATATAAAAATTGTTTAAGTTTCCAGTTTGATTAATTCGAATACGGACCGTAAATTAATTCGAATAATTTCCATGATTTCAATTGATTTAACTGTTTATTTGGGATTTACTTCAAACTACATTGATCCCTGGTTAAATCATAAATAAGGCAAGAACGTGAATTGGTTACATTATGATTTTGTTATAAGGCATTAAGTAAAGAAAATAAAATAAAAATTATGATTTAGCGATACATTTGTATGTGAACACATCTATAATGCATTTATTGAATTGTATAAATTTTTGCCGACCTAAAATAAAACGCTCCAAACTTACTCGCACCGTTGTTACATCAATCTAATGACTGTTGTTTTGGTCCAAACATTTAACTGTAAAAAAATTATTTCATACTTCAAACTTTTTCACATAAATTGCGATAGCAGAAAGCAGAAATAGCAGAAACTACTTCTCGATTTAAATAGGAACCAAACATCTGAGAGTTTTTTTAATATGGTAGAGGCACGTGTGAGGGCACCCTCTACTTTTGACAAGTGTTTTGTGGGTCCCTTTTGTCAGCCCACTTGTTTTCTGCTCTTCACTTGATTAAATTCTCATCCATTCCATATTTACAGTTCACTATTACGTTCTCTTCTTTCTTTTTACCAACACTACTACTCTATTTTATCTGTCTTTTTTCTCTTTCACTTGTGTTTTCACAGCTCTTTTTTAGGGCCTGTTTGTCCATAGATACCAAAAAAGAATTCACTTTTTTTTTGAAATTTTGGAGTTGAAGTTGTGTTTGGCTATAGTTTTTGAAATTATAGTTTTTGTTAAAATGTAATTGTAAAAAAGTGATTTTTTTTGAAAAATAATTTTTTTTTGTTTTTGAAATTAATTGAGGGAAAAGACATGTCACGGTAATGTAAAATGAAAAGAGATAGTAGGATTTTTACTTTTTAAAATAATTTTTTCTTAAAAATAAAGACCAAAATTAAATTAATAATTGTAAAATTGAATATTATACATATAAATAATTATAAATTTTATGTATATAATTGAGTTTGTTATTTATTGTTATTTTTTACTATAACCATAACCAAACCAAAACTTTTTCAAATTTAAAACCAAACCAAAAAAAGTGAAAAAAAATTCGGAATAAAATGAATAATTCTTATGACCAAACGCCCACTTAAACTCCTATCAAAATCATTATTTATTTGTCAACACGACATCACCATTATTTACCTCTCTAACCTTCTCTATTCATACTCATTTTGCTTTTACCAATTTACTTGGTTGGCTGACGAGAAAAATTAAATCTAATAAGGTGAACCGCTCGCACGTCAGAGAAAAAAACAGATCGCATGGGACGACTACAGGTAATAACAGGTAAACTTGGAGGGAAAACTAAGTCAAGAGAAATGAGCGTAATCTCAAGGAATCAACGGCTGTGATGTTATCTGATAAAAAAAACAAAGAAATGACTTCATTTAAAACCTTTCTATTATCCTAGTATTTCCCACATTTCTCCTTTCCACAATATACAAACAAACCTCCTAGCCTCTCCATTCTCTCCCAGCAAAAAAAAAAAAAAAAAAAAAAAAAAAAGGAAAGCAGAGCTCTATATATCTATTGCAATTCTCAAATACTTATCTTTCAACTACTGTTAATTAAAGATCCAAAATCCCTGAAGTTGGAGTTTTAAGTGAAGAAATATGGAGAGAGATTTCATGGGTTTGAAAGTGAAGCAAGAAGTGATTGAAGAACCTACAGATCCAGGTACCCTTATTGTTTTCTCCTTGATATTTCATGTTGTCAACTTCATCTTCGTTCAACCATGAATTATTTAGTACATGCTATTCATGTCTCTATTAAATAGTTCTTCTGTTGGGCGAAGCTACAAGCCTGTGGACGAGTTAGGTAGAGCGTAGAACCAAGTAGATTTGGCTCAAATCCTATATTTGAGTTTTAAAGTTCACTTATGTATGAATAATTTATCCGGAATCCATTAAGCGGGCTTTTATAAAATTCAGAATCCATCTGCTTGAAAAACTAGAGCTTAATAGTATTCGAACTCATATGGGTGCTCAATATTGAACCTACCAGCTGGCAACGTATTAGGTCCAATACTCCAGAATCGAAGTGGGTGTCGATCTAACTAAGAGAAGTTCAAGATTTTAGTTTCATTTCTTAAAAATTCCTCATCCCAGAACAGAAACTGCGTTTGTTTCCTATTCGTCAAAACAAATATTTTATCTTGGTTTATTGTAGGTTGATAACTATATTAATCTTTTAAGCCGTGAGCAACGTACTGTGATCCACGTTGAGTGGGAATACTTCAAATGGCAAATTAAATAAAGGGCTCATATGTGTTGTGGAGTGGGTTCTGCAACTGTAGGGTTTGATTTTTTAAATGAGATGGGACCTTTTAACGAGGCACTGTTTAGCGTAGTCCATGCACCTTTTTGAATGTATCGTGGGGTCGTTTGATTGAGTGTATAAGAATAGTAGTATTGAATAGAATGTATCCGTAATGCTACATTATTTTTTTATCGACTGATTGGTTTGTTGTATTAAATGAGAAGGGTGTATTAGAATAGGAATAGTACCTAATATGATGTATTAGAATAGAAATAGTACTGATATTGCTAATGCCATGATTTACTATGTTTGAGAATAGTACTCCCTCCCGTACAAATAAGTGATCACTTAGTCTTTTTATTTTGATTAAAAATAAGTGTCCACTTACATAATCAAGAAATAATTAACTTTATTTTTTCAGATTGCCCTTATTTCCTCAAGGCAATAAATAATCAAGTGTCTTATTAATTAAGGATAGTTTAGTCAAAATATCAATTTTTTGTAAGAGTCGGTATTTTTTTAAAGTGTGTGCTAAAGGTTAAGTGGACACTTATTTTTAACTGAACGGAGTACTGAATAGAGTATATATATTAGTTATACATAGGTTGAAAACACTACCAAACAAGAGATTAAGTAATACCAGTATTATTTTCTGTAATGCCTCCTGCCAAACGACCCTTTGTGAGCTGTATATACAATAGTAACGTGCACCTGATAAGATCTTTTATTATTTTACTCGTGAAGAATAAACTTTAAATTTAGATGAGTTGTGTAACCCCACAAGTCATCTTCTTTCATGAATAAAATATGGTGGGATATTACCAAGAACATGATTAAAGTAATGAATAAAGTACTTTCGCTCTCCCATTACAATAATAAGGTAGTATTAAAGAAAGCCCAACTGGTATGGCTGTATATATAAACTTTTAAAGTACTATTTTGACTAGATGGTTTTCCATGTTCTTTTATTCATCTTGCATTGGTTAATACAATATTGTATTCTATTATATTGCACATGAGATGCTTAGTAGCTTGTTTTTAAATTCCGAGAAGACTAGAACATGTTCATCCCCTTTTTCAGCTGCGCTTTGAATTATTTATTTGTTCATACTGTCTTATTATTTATAAAGGAAAAAAAGTTCTGGAGAAAGCATAAAGGTTTTAACAATATATAGGTTCGTAGGTCGGGGTTTCGTCTGTCTTTTCTGAATATATACTTAAGCAATCTTACCAAGGAGTTATTTATTATTAGGTAACTACTTAATTGCATTTGTGTATTGGTAGAGTTAAATAGCTGAATTAGGTATTTCTTTTACATCAGAAGCCTGTTTATGCACCTAGTAAATATAATATCTTCTTATCTTGTCTTATGATTTTGCAGCACCTGCGAGAAGTTTAGCGATGCAGTGGTCATTCTCGAACAACGTCTCTGCTCATCCTCATTACCTCTCTTTCAAAAGTGCTGAAGAGGATAAGCCAAAAACTGGTTTTGAGTCTCTTGCATCAACTGGGTTGGTGACTATAACCACAACTGAAGCTGTCGACTCGAGTCATCGGACATACTCTGGTGTCACACAGGTTTGTTATGGATCTTCATAACCTAAAATGCCTAGATGGGATTGCTAAATGGTAACAGAGATCTTGTATGAATACTTTCCCATTTATGTCTTTTCATTAGTTGTTCCTCTAAATGTCAGAAAAATATGATGGTAGAAAAGCAAGGTGGAACACACTACACAACAACTTTCCCTCCTCATCACTTTGATGCACACTCCGTACATCGATCTCATGGAGTCAGAGTGCTCCCAGTTGCGAACCCAACAAATCAGATTTCTGTATCTATGACTATGCCTGGTCATAAGTCTTATCTTTCTCCTGTTGGACAGAATCTAATAACTACTGTAACTCCGGGAGCTCCTGTTGCTAGCCCCATTTCAGCTGTTCCAACTAGCAGTGCTGTCGTGGGCACCACTGATTTAAGGTATGTTAGCTAACATTGATATAAAATGTCTATTGAGAAAACTTTTACCGAAGGGGGATGTTGAGTTTTTTGTGGATCTCTATTGGCAGGGGTGCTCCCAAGACTCCCCCAGGTCCTGCCCAGTTGACCATTTTTTATGCTGGTTCTGTCTGCGTTTATGACAATGTTTCACCAGAGAAGGTAAACACACTAGACCTTTAGGTTCTCTTTGATGTCGATCTCATGAATTTATCTTATGCTGACAATTGTTTCTTCTTTTGGACTAGGCTCAAGCTATTATGTTGCTTGCTGGAAATGCACCACCTGTTACACCAAATGCAACAACATCTACTCTATCTCCACTTCAGGCGCCTATACCTAAGTCGCCTTCTATTGACTCTTTTGTTGTAAACCATTCGCATAATACAACACCTACTCTTGCCAGTCCCATTTCTATGACATCCCATGGTGGCTCACAATCTGCCGGAGTGTCTAGTAATGCAAATGGAGTAACTATTACCAAATCAATAGGAGTCCTGCCATCTCCTTCCCTTAAATCAGAGCCTTCCAAAGTTGCCAGTTCCGTAGGATCTTTTCCTGCCACCATGGTTCCATCAGGTATAATCTCGTGCTTTCAAAACTGAATAGCTAATCACCAAGATTCTTGGCCAATATTTTTACTCGTACATTACATAAGCATAATGATTGGGCATTTCTCGTCTGCAGCTGTGCCGCAGGCACGCAAGGCATCATTGGCTCGGTTCTTGGAGAAGCGCAAGGAAAGGTAATTTGGGGTTTGTTTTCATTTAATTTGAGTGAAGTTTCGCTATTTTATTCAAGTGTAAGAGACCACACACACACACACACACACATATTTTTTTGTATTTCCTTGTAAGTGTGAAAACTCCACTTTTGTGTTAAAAGCTTGTTGTGTTCTTGAATCCAGGGTAATAAGTGCAGCACCTTATCCTCCCAACAACAAGCAGTCCCCAGAATGTAGCAATCCTGGATTTGGCAGAAGCCTTTCTATGAATTCATCAGGCTCTTGTCCTTCCCACGTAATCAATTTGATCAAGTAGACGTGAAATGCCAAAGGTGGCTAAATAATGTAGACACAGGATGAAAGACTGTACCAGAAAGATTATTTAAGCTATTAAATTATGTTCGTTTTGACCTCAATACGTCAGTTTTTTCTTAGATATGATTATTCTTGGGTGTTTTTCTTGTAAATGTTATCGGAGCCTTTACTCTGATGAAAATACTACAAGCTTTTTGTAGGTTTTCCATTTTTGCCAATGTAAAGAAGCTTTTTTTTCCTTTCGAAGTTACGTTTTTATTCTGGTGCTTTTCTTATTGCCATCAGCATGTTGGACCTCAGGTTTAAGGTTTTGGGTTTTACACGCCATTGATCTTTTAGATTTTTTTAAGGTTTAAGGATTGTTTACTCTGGGTTTGTCATTTTGTACCACAGAGAGAAGAATTCCAAAGGCACGGACAGAATTCAGATTTTTTTTCTTTTTTCTTTTTGCCGTAACTGGATTTGGTAAACTTTAGGACTGGAAGAATTTTTTTATTATTTTGTATGCGAATTTGTCCATGTTTGCCAAGTAGAATTTGTGATCCAAAACCTTGAGTTTTCGGTTTGCAAACTCTACTTGTTAAATAAAATCAATTCTCACAAAAAATATGTCAGGTGTGTTGTCACACCCTAATTTCCGATAGGGCATGATGGGCACCCTACCCTTACCTAGGGCCGAGTGCCCATCATGCCCTATCGGAAATTAGGGTGTGACAAGTGTGCTCGAAGCGGTTCGTCCTAGGGTTGTCTGCATAAAGTCGTGTGGGTAGAGTCCATTTATGGTGTGAAGCGCGCCATATTTATAAACGAGGGGTTACGGGGCATCTAGGGTGGTTACTCTTCTTTCACATCTGAGATCGTGCCATAGAGCCAAGTCATAGGAAGTGAGATTCCTTACCCTGACCTTTGATTGCAGCAGAAGGATGACATTGATAGAAGAAAGTGACTAGTGATATTGGAAGTTACAAAGCACGCAGGTAAGCAAAGGTATGAAAGACATATGTTGGATAAGGTACTGAAGTATGATCGAAATGTAAAGTTGAAGATTAAAAGGGAAAGTGAACAAGAAAGGGTAACAGGTGCAGTTTAAGCTGGGCATACAAGGTATGTTCATTATTTTTAAATCTTTTGTTGTTGATGTTGGGAGCTGTGTGTTGTGATATGATATGATATGTATATATGTATGTTGGCCTCTGCGAGGCATTGTTGGTATTTCTGTATGCGTGCAGGTTTTGAGACAGTAAGAGATATAGAGGAAGCTCTGCCGAAATTTTTCCAGAAATAAAAAGAGAATGGGATATAGGTTTGTAATACGACTTGAAAGGTCGTGCCGATAGTAATGGTGAGATTAAGACAAGAGTACAGAGGAAGAGAATTGTAATGGATATGAATGTGTTGATAAGACAGCTTGTGAGATATTAAGGATAAAATTGACAAGAAAAGGGTAAGAAGTTAAGAAGT
Organism: Lycium ferocissimum; assembly: GCF_029784015.1. Taxonomy (NCBI): domain Eukaryota; kingdom Viridiplantae; phylum Streptophyta; class Magnoliopsida; order Solanales; family Solanaceae; genus Lycium; species Lycium ferocissimum. Next base: position 17,403 of record NW_026725363.1, read on the forward strand.
GTTACGCTATGGGACCGAATGCGAACAGGGCATAATAAGGATTGTTATGAAAATAAGTAAAGCCCAGTGAGAAAGTGGCCAAAGCTGTGATGTGATCTATGTAGTTAGAATATAAAGGCAAGTGTGAAACGGAAAAACAAGTTATGGAACGAATAAAGAAGGGTTTGAGTTAGAGATTAAGAGACGACACGAGATACTGTGCCTAGAATGTTACAAGTTGAGTAAAGGGAATTACAAGCAGGAGAGGTTTAACCCGATATGTATTAGACCTTGTTATGTTGTTCGTAAAGTAAGAAGGTTACGTACTAAAGACATGGCTTTTGTTAAGGTGCGTAGAGAGTAATAACAGGGAGGAAATGATTTGAGAAGTTGAAGAAGAGGTGAAAAAGAAATATGATTGGTAGGTGAGAGTGCATGCTATGGTAATAAAGGAAACCCCCTCCGAGACCCTTATAAGACCCTATGCGATTAGTTGAACATTCGAGGACGAATGTTCTAAAGGGGGGAAGGATGTTATATCCCGTATTTTATACGTTGGAATATTTTAAGTTGGTTGCGACAAGTTATGGACAAGACTTTTAATTTCCGATTTTGTTGATTTTGTTTTAATGCATAAGTTGCATATTCATTTTTTTTTCATTAGGTATGGAGTGTTAAGGGTAAATTTGGAATAAGAAAAATTTGGCGTTAAAAGTGAATTATGGAAAGTTGAACATTTCATGAGAATTTGGGGCTAGAGGTTGAAATTATTTTTCATGAAATTGTGAGCTATGGCCGTGTGGCACATGTGTGGGCCATGGGCCACATGTGTTAATTATATAAGTGAACATAAGATGACTAATTAAGTCATGTTCATCATTTTCACCTTAGAGAAAAATCAAAAAGCTTGGAGAAGCCAAGGAAAGGCCATTCGGCCATGGTGGATGAAAAATTGAAGATCAAAAATCTTCATCACAAAAATATTTTCTTCTAGTTTCTCTACTAATTGAAGGGTCCTTGTTAACGTGGAGTTGTTATTTGAGGCGACAAACCGCTCGTTTTCATCTTTTGCCAACCTAAGTCAAGTTGTGAAGTTGAGAAGAAAGGTAAGGTTTAATCTTGCTTTTATATGTTGTGGATGGTTTATGTATGTTGTAGTATGTAAAGATGGATGAAATTCATGAAATATTGCATGTTGGGGTTTGGCCGTGTGTAGTGTGTGTTGTGTAGGAATGATGGATTAATTGTATTTAGCATGTTTGGGTGTTGTTGTAGTGTGTGGAAATTGATAGAAATTATGGAAGTTGTATGTTGATGTTGTGGCCGAAAATGGGTTGTCTTGTATGGCAAGGAATGAACAAATTCTATGTGGTATTTTAGTTGTTGTTATTATGGATTCTATGATGATAATGAAAGGTTAATGATTCAAATTGAAGTTATAGTTATTTGCGGCTTGTTATGGAAGCTAATGGAATTTTTGTATAGTTTCTTGAATTTATGGAAGTAATGTTATGAACGTATGGATTGATAGTGTAGTTTATGAGTTTTGGAAGAAAGAAATATGTTAAAGTTGTTCATGTTGAGTTGGGAAGGTTTCGGGTTCCATGGTGCATTGGTTGGATGATTTGAATATTTTGTGAATTGTTTAAAGAGTTCTTGAATATTGTTTGAATGGTTTGGATTAGTACTTGAACGTATGAATATTGATGTTGGTTTGATCGTATGCGGTTGATTTGAATGAAAATGAAATATCGTCGAGTTATATAGAAAAGAGTTACTAATGTTAGAATGCGTTTTGAATTCATTATTGATGTTGTTGGAATGGTTGTTGGTATTGTTGTTGGTAATATTGGCCGAGTTGAATTCTCGGGGTTGTTGAACTTATAGGGAGATGCTGCCCAAATTTCTGTAGATAAAATGATGGCTTGGAATTGAATCCTTCGGTGCTTATGACCAATGTTTGGTGTTAATGACGTTATTGTAGCTCTTGGAGAGCCCGAGACTTAAGTTTGGATTGGCTTAGGAAGCGGACGAGGTATGTGAAGCTTATCCTCCTTTCCTTTTGGCATGTCCTAGACGCAAGTAAGTTGTCATATGTTATGAGCCTTGGGGGTAATCCTATTCTTAAAATCCGAACATGTTTATGATTCATATTTGCTTCTTGATGTTGGCATCCTTAATGTGGGCAAGCTATGGACCGTATGTCTTTGATACGATTGGATTTGAAATGCTATGTAACCGGTTTGTTCCGAAAGGATCTTATGTCTAAAAATGTCCGTAACTTTCATAGTATTTAACCGGATTGCTTTGATCGGCTCGTAAACGATTCTTATCTCGTTTCTTCTTGATATTCGTATTCTTAATGTAGTCGAATTATGGTCCTTATGTCTTTTGTATGACTAAATTTCAAAAGTTGCATAAAAGTTTTGTTTTCAAAAGAGTTTTGTTGCTAAACGATTCCGAAACTACGAACGACCGTAACTTTCAAGAAAAGGCTTGGATCGCTTTGATATCTTCGCAAATGATTTCATGACGAGTAATGACTTTAACTTTCATAGGCGGGCCGGATTGGGTTGACGCTCATAGTGGGTCCCGCGACTTTCCAATACGATTCTAACGGCTTTTTGAAAGAACTTAATGTGGCTATGATTCCGACCCCCGAGTATGATTACTTATTTATCTGTCGGGTTTGAAATGAGGATTTTTATGCATATGATTTTGATACGTAACTATGGTTTCTGAAGTTCGGTTTGATATGTTCCCGAGTGATATTCGGAAGAAAAACCTGATTTGACTATTGTTTCGGTTTCGAACTAACAGTTCGTTTTGATTATCCTATTGGGTCTTTGTAAGTGTTTTGCATTGTATATGATTTCCCACGATTCTCGCTCGTGCATTACGTTATTACCTCTTTCGCGCTCGAGTCCCGGCCGATATGTTATCGTGCGCACTATGCTATATTCGAAGTATGATGTGTTTTCCGAAGTATGATGTGATATGGTATATGATGTGATACGGAAGTATATGATGTGTTCGGAGGTATACAATATTCCGAAGTATGATGTGTTGTGGCGCCCGGATGGAGTGGCGACCAAGTTACGTCCATCGGTCCCATTTATGGACCGCGTGATGATATGATATAATATGATATGATATACGATGATATGATGTGATATATAATGATATGATGATTCTGTTTACCGAGTCCCTCACTGGAGGGCCGGGACACGTTTTATGTTATATGTATGGATTCTGGAATATGATCAGTTGGTATCAGATCCGGTGGTGGGGCAAACCCAGTGGTGGGGCAAACCTAATGGTGGGGCAAACCCAATGATGAGGCAAATTCCACATTGGTTTAGGCCAATCCCAAATTGGTTTAGGCCAATCCCACACTGGTTTAGGCTAATCCCACATTGGTTTAGGCTAATCCCACATTGGTTTAGGCCAATCCCACATTGGTTTAGGCAAATCCCACATCGGTTAATGTCAGCTCATATGATAAGTTATGATGTTATGATATCTGGAGTTATGTTAGAGATTTTGCAGACAGAGTCGAGTGTGTGATATGTCAGTTTTGTAAGCGGCTATGTAAGCCGATGTATCGTTATGCATTATGTTACGAACTTCATATGTTGGCAGATTTCATACGGTACTAGTTTTATTTGATTTGATAAAGATGAAAGGCATGTTTGTTTTCTGAAAAATTTTCATTATGTGCTTATGTCATGTTTTGCGGGCCCAGTATGATTATGAGTATTACGAAAGTCAGCGGGTTCGCTCGGCCCTAGGTAAGGGTCGGGTGCCCATTATGCCCTATCGAAAATTAGGGTGTGACATGTGTGAGCCGCAAAATATAATTTTTTGGATATCTAGACCCCGTTTGGATTGGCTTATAAGTAACTTATAAGCTGTTTTCAGTTTTTTTGAGTGTTTGGCTGGTCAGCTTAAAGTCATTTTGTGCTTAAAATAAATCCAAAACAATAATTGGGTCCGTTTGGCTTAGTTTATCTAAAGCAGCTTATAAGCTGAAAATAACTTATAAATTCGCAGAATTGCCCTTCTTTTGGCGTGGTCTTTAAATTTTGCCCCTCATATTTGAAATCTTTAAATTTTGCCCTTCGGCTGAAATCCATGGGTTCCAGGTTCGAACCCCCACAGAGTCAAAATTTAAAAAAAAATTCGCAAGCGAGTTTAAATTTCGCTATGCCCCCGCGGCTAAGATACACTTGTGAAGGAATTACCAAAGTTATGCGGACCGGCATGCATATGTCTTATGGGCGGACTTGGCATAAGTATGCGGGTCGATAACTTTGGTAATTCCTTCACAAGTTTATGCCGGGTCCGGCATAAAAGTTTACCCATTAAAAGTATGCCCCCATTGGCATAAACTTGTTAAGGAATTACCAAAGTTATGCCGGACCCGGCATACTCATGCCAAGTCTGCCCATAAGGCATGAGTATGTCGGGTCCAACATAAATTTGGTAATTCCTTAACAAGAGTATGCCGGTCCCGGCATACACGCCACCCAAACTTTGTCTTGCAATTTTTTTTAAATTTATGCTTGAGCGGGTGTTCGAACTCAGAACCTCATGATTTCTGCGTGAACGCTCAGAGTTGCAATGCGAAGGGCAAAAATTAAAGACCAACAATATGAGGGGCATAATTTAAAGACCACAAATATGAGGGGCAAAATTTAAAGACCACCCCAAAAGAAGGGCAATCCGAGCAAAAAAATGAAAAAAATAAGTTGGACTATCCCAACTTTTTTTTTTTTTTTTTGGCTTATAAGTTGTTTCCGGCTTATAAAGTGCTTTTTAACCCGTCCAAATAGGCTCCTAGTTGTCATAGTTGCTTTGCGAATTGCCCTTCTTTTGGGGTGATCTTTAAATTTTGCCCCTCATATTTGAAATCTTTAAATTTTGCCCTTCGGCTAAAACCCATGGGTTCCAGGTTTGAACTCCCCACACAGTCAAAATTTTAAAAAAAAATTCGCAAGACAGAGTTTAAATTTCGCTATGGCCCCACCGGTATGCATTTGTGAAGGAATTACCAAAGTTATGCCGGACCCGGCATACTTATGCCTTATGGGCAGACTTGGCATAAGTATGCCGGTCCAAGATAAAAGTTTACCACGTTAAAAAGTATGCCCCCACCCGATAAACTTTTTAAGGAATTACCAAAGTTATGCGGACCGGCATACATGCGTACCAATACCTTATAAGAGCATAGTATCGGTCCGGCATAAATTTGATAATTATTTAACAATTGTATGCCACGTCCGGCATACACGCGACCCAAACCTTGCCTTGCAATTTTTTTTAATTTATGCTTGAGCGGGGGTTCGAACTCAGAACCTCATGATTTCTGCGTGAACGCTCAGAGTTGCAATGCGAATGGAAAGAATTAAAGACTAACAATATGAGGGGCATAATTTAAAGACCACAAATATGAGGGGCAAAATTTAAAGACCACCCTAAAAGAAGGGCAATCCGCGCAAAAAAAATGTTGCTTAATGGTGTTTGTAACTCAAATGGAGCTATCAGGGGTCGTTTGGTACGTAGACAAAATTATCCCAAGATTTTATAATCTTGGGACTAATTTATCCCATCTAGGAGATGGGATAAAAGATAAAATAATCCCAGAATTAATGGGATAAGATGGGATACCCATCTTTAAGTTTGGGATGCACTTTATACTTTTTTTGGTACGGTATAAATTTATACCTTCTATCAAATATGATACAAAATTAATCCCACAGTTAGTCTTTGGGATATCCAGCTAATACCGTGTACCAAACGATTCAGAGTATTATAACATTGAGATAAATTTACAAACATTTTCTGAAGGTTTGGATCGTCACATTTATATTACACGTGGTTTGAAGTATTACATGAACCTTTTTTTTCTTTTTCTAATAATAATAATAACGAAAAAGGCTCAAATATGCCATTGAACTATCGGAAATGGCTCATTTATGCCATTCGTCAATAGTTTGGCTCATTTATGCCATCGATCTATCAGAAATGGCTCATCCATGCCATTTTTCATTAACGCAGGTTTTACAATACCAGATATGACACTTGCCCTCCAATTAGAGGTCCATGTCAGCTAATTAAAACCAGCACAGATTTTGAGTCGAGTTTTAGTTTAATTAAGGATTTAATTTGTCTTTGGTTTAATTAAACGACGTGAGCCTCTAATTGGTGACCAAGCGTCATATCTGGTATTGTAAAACCGGCTTTGTTGAAAAATGGCATGGATGATCCATTCCTGATAGTTCGATGGCATAAATGAGCCAAACTATTGAGGAGTGGCATAAATGAGCCATTTCCGATAGTTCGATAACATATTTGAGCCTTTTCCGTAATAATAATAATAATGCGACGAACATTTTTTTTTTTTGAATATCAGGTTGCCAATTGGTGTGGGTACAAGTCGAACAATGTGAGTACCAAACAATATTGAGACATTGAGTTGCGTCAATAAAGTTTTAGTAGAAATTGTTGTAAATATTATATTTATGTATGTCCATTTTGGTTTACTTGGAGACCAAGTTGATAACTTGGCCACCAAGTAGATATCTTGCCCACTGAGTTAATTTGGCCACAAATTATTATGACTTGGCCAACAAGTATTTTTGATATTATATATAGGAGTTCATATGTATTGTAAAACATAGAAAGAAACAATACAATCCTATCTCTCTCTATATATTTCTTCTGTGTATTCACTTTATAATTTTTATTTTATAACACGTTATCAGCACGAAACTCTGTTATCTCAAGCAAATACTTTAAAAGCCTCGAAGGTATTGACTTTCTTTTTCCCTTTACTAATGGCAAATCTTACTAAACGTGAATTTGTAGCCTTAGATATATCCGGCAATAGCTATATGTCTTGGGTTTTTGATGCCGAGATTCACCTTAATGCGATGGGTCATGCCGCGACACCATCAAAGATAAAAATGAGGCATCAAACCAAGATCGTGCCAAGGCAATGATATTCCTCCGCCATCATCTTGATGAGAATTTGAAAATGGAATATCTCACTGTTAAAGATCCTCTTACTCTGTGGAATAATTTAAAAGATAGATATGACCACCTGAAGATGGTCATACTTCCACAAGCACATTTTGATTGGCTCCATTTAAGGCTACAAGATTTTAAATTTATTAAGGCATATAATTTTGCCATGTTTAAAATTATTTCTCAGTTGAAATTATGTGGTGAAAATATCACTGATCATGATATGCTGGAGAAAACATTCTCCACTTTTCCTGCCTCAAGTATGCTCCTGCAGCAATACCGAGAGATGAAGTTCAAGAAATATTACGATCTAATCTCGCATCTTCTAGTGGCCGAACAACATAATGAATTATTAATGAAAAATCATGAAAGAGCCATTTTGTACCGCCCCATTCCCGAAGTGAATGAGGCAAATTTTCGCCATTCTAGGCGTGGGAGAGGTCGTGGCCCCGGTCGTGGTCATGGGCGTGGTCGAGGAAGGAATTTTAATCATGATTCTCGTATTGCACCAAATAATACCCTCATCATCACCGAGTGTAAAAAGAAGGAGGAAAAGCATGAAGTTGCAAAAGAAAAATTCGAGAAAATAAATGCTTTCGATGTGGAGGGAAGGGGCATTGGTCACGTGCACTCGTCGTACGCCAAAGCACCTAGTTGAGTTGTATCAAGCCTCCCTCAAAAAGGCCAAAAAGAATGCCGAAGCAAATTTCATTTCTGAAGATAATGTTGAACTCATGCATCTAGATGTGGCAGATTTCTTTGAACACCCTAAAGGGAAAATCGATCATCTGATCGGTGACGGATCTGTAATAACTTAGATATTTCATACATGTCTTTTGTATTAGCTAATGTGGTTATGTTTCCATAGTTATGTAAATGAAGTGTGTGTAACGCTTTGTTTAATAGTAATATATGTAATAAAGCGTGTGTAATGCTTTGTCTAATCATAATATCTACTTCGATGTTTACTTTGTCTATTCTTTCGTTTTGAAGAATATATGGAAAATCCTCAAATATTATTTGTATCAATGACCAATCATGAAGATATTTGTGTGATTGATAGTGGAACAACGCATGCCATATTCAAAGATGAGAAATACTTTTCTTACTTGCTTAAGAAAAAAAGGAAATGTTAGTACAATTTTTGGCAATTCGAAACTAATTGAAGGCTCCGGAAGAGCTACTATATTTCTACCTAGGGGGACGAAACTTGTTATAGAAGATGCATTATTCTCTTCTAGATCCCCAAGAAACTTGTTGAGTTTCAAAGATATCCGTTGTAATGGGTATCACGTCGAGACATTAAATGAAACAAATGATGAATATCTTATTATTACAAAGAATGTCTCCGGCCAGAAATATGTTTTGGAGAAATTACCAACTTTGTCTTCCGCTTTGTACTATGCGGGACTTAGTACAATTGAAGCACACTCAATCGTAAACCAGAAGTTTAACGATTCAGGAACTTTTGTGCTTTGGTATGACCGAATGGGTCATCCTGGATCAATAATGATGAGACGAATTATTGAAAATTCAAATGGGCATCCACTTAAGAGCCTGAAGATTCTTGAAAGTAGTGAATTTTCATGTGCCGCTTGTCATCAGGGCAAATTGATAACGTGCCATCACCAATGAAAGTTGACGTTGAATCTTCGCTTTTCAGAGCGTATACATGGGGATATATGTGGACCTATTCACCCATCTTGTGGGTCATTCAGATATTTTATGGTTCTAATAGATGCGTCTTCGAGATGGTCTCATGTGTGCCTCATATCGTCTCGCAACCTGGCGTTTGCGAAATTATTGGCACAAATAATACGCTTAAGGGCACGTTCACGATTATCCTATTAAGGCTATACGTCTTGATAATCTTTGGAGAATTTACATCCCAAGCTTTTGATGATTATTGTTTATCAGTTGGGATAAAGGTTGAACATCCTGTAGCTCATGGTCATACCCAAAATGGCCTTGCTGAGTCATTTATTAAACGACTACAATTGATAGCAAGACCACTACTTATGAAAACACGGTTGCCCACTACCGTTGCGGGGTCATGCTATCTTACATGCAGCTCTTATTCGTCTCGTACCGACTCATTATAATAAATACTCCCGTCACAATTATAATTTGGTTATGAACCAAATATTGCTCATCTCGAATCTTTGGTACATGCGTATATATGTAGGCGCACCACGCATGCGCACTAAGATGGGGACCCAAAAGGTTAGGAATATATGTTGGGTTTGAATCACCCTCTATTATTCGCTATCTTGAGCCATTGACGGGAGATTTATTCACCGCCCCGATTTACATTGTCGATTTGATGAAACAGATTTTCCACAATTAGGGGGAGAGAGAAAAGAAATCAAAAGAGAAATTGCGTGAAGAGTTCCATCACTGTCTCATTTTGATCCACGTGCCCCCATATGTGAACAGGAGATCCAGAAGATCATTGACTTACAAAAAATAGCAAACCAAATGCCAGACGCATTTACTGATTTGAAGAAGATAACTAAGTCACATATCCCTGCAGAGAATGTGCCTATCCGAATTGATGTCCCAAAGGGACAATCTACTAGTGTCATAGCCTCTGAATCTCATACACGCCTGAAGCGTGGTAGGCCATTGGGTTCTAAGGATAAAAATCCTAGAAAAAGAAACGCGAAAAATGATCAAAATAACACTATGAAAGAATATCATGAAGATATTCAAGATCTGATTAATCCTGATATTCCTGAAGATATTAGGGAACCCGAGACTCAAGTGAATAAAGAACTATCATTGAGCTCTTCTGGTGATGGGATAGATTTGAATCGATCGAAGATTATGGTGGATAATGTTTTTGCATATAATGTTGCACTACATATTATGAAAGACATTGAGGATCAGGAACCTCAATCTGTCGAAGAATGTCGACAAAGATATGATTGGCCAAAGTGGCAAGAAGCAGTTTAATTAGAATTGAATTCACTTGCCAAACGTGAGGTTTTTGGACCTGTAGTCCAAACGCCTAATGGTGTAAAACCAGTTGGCCACAAATGGGTTTTTATGCGGAAAAGGAATGAGAGAAATGAAATTGTGAGATATAAGGCACGCCTTGTTGCACAAAGATTCTCTCAAAGACCCGGCATCGACTATGAAGAAACGTATTCCAGTTATGGATGCTATAACATTTCGATATCTCATCGGTTTAGCTGTATATGAAACCCTTGTAATACATCTGATGGATGTGGTTACAAATTATCTTTATGGCTCACTTGATAATGAAATTTATATGAAAATTCCTGAAGGATCTAAAATGCCAGAAGCATTTGGTTCAAAGTCTCGGGAAATGTATTCAATCAGATTACAAAGATCATTATATGGTCTAAAACAATCAGGGTGTATGTGGTACAATCGCCTCAGTGAGTACTTGATAAATAAAGGTTATATAAATGATGCCATCTGTCCATGTGTTTTTATTAAGAAAATGATGCCATCTGTCCATGTGTTTTTATTAAGAAAACAAACTCAGAGTTTGTTATACTTGCTGTTTATGTTGATGACATAAATCTCATTGGAACTCCAGAAGAGATCCAAAAGGCGATTGAATATTTGAAGGAAGAATTTGAGATGAAAGATCTTGGAAAGACAAAACTCGTCTTGTCCGCAAATTGAACATTTCGCAAAAGGGATCTTTATCCATCAATGCCTTTTTATATCGAGAAAGTTTTAAAACGGTTTTACATGGACAATGCGCATCCTTTAAGTACTCTATGGTTGTTCGCTCACTTGAAGTGAGCAAAGATCCGTTCCGACCTCGGGAAGAAAACGAAGAGCTACTCGGGTCTGAAGTACCATATCTTAGTGCAATAGGTGCACTTATGTATCTTGCTAATGCTACAAGACCTGACATAGCGTTTTCCGTTAATTTACTAGCAAGATATAGCTCTTCTCCTACACGAAGACATTGGAACAGAGTTAAGCATATATTGCGATATACGAAGGAACTAGCGATAAAGGTGCTTTTATACTAACAAAGGTAGTACGGATCTTGTTGGTTATGAGATGCGGGTTATTTATCCGATCCATATAAAGCTCGATCTCAAATGGCTATCTATTTACATGCGGAGATCTTGCTATATCATGGCGATCCACAAAGCAAGATCCATTGTTGCTACTTCTTCGAATCATCGAGATAATAGCTATTCATTAAGCAAGTAGAGAATGTGTGTGGTTGAGATCGGTGATACATTTCATCGAGAGAAAGATGTGGCTTGAAGTGTGATACAAAAATACCTACGTATTATATGAAGATAATCTTTGCATGCATAGCTCAATTAAAGGAGGCTTCATAAAAGGGGATAGAACGAAGCACATTTCACCAAAGTTATTCTTCACATGATCTCGTAAGAATGGTGATATTGATGTGCAACAAATCCGTTCAAGTGACAATCCTGCAGATTTGTTCACCAAATCTTTACCAACTTCAACTCTTGAGAAGATGATATTCAAGATTGGAATGCGAAGACTCCGACATCTGAATTTTGGTCTTCGTCAGGGGGAGTGAAATACGTGCTCTACCTTTTTTCCCTTAACCATGGTTTTGTCCCATTGGGTTTTCTTGGTAAGGTTTTTAATGAGGCAGCTCTCAAAGCGTATTACTAGATATGTGTACTCTTTTTCCTTCATTAGGACTTTTTCCCACAGGATTTTTCCTAATAAGGTTTTAACGAGGCACATCATCTAATTAATGGACATCCAAGGGGGAGTGTTGTAAATATTATATTTATGTTTGTCCATTTTGGTTTACTTGGAGACCAAGTTGATAACTTGGCCACCAAGTAGATATCTTGCCCACTAAGTTAATTTGGCCACAAATTATTATGACTTGGCCAACAAGTATTTTTGATATTATATATAGGAGTTCATATGTATTGTAAAACATAGAAAGAAGCAATACAATCCTATCTCTCTCTATATATTTCTTCTGTGTATTCACTTTATAGTTTTATCATATTTGCTTTGAGTTGGAAGCTGCTCAATTTATTTACAAATAACGGTCACTCTCTCACATAACGGTCACTGTACGATCCGGCCACTGTTCCGGCAACTGTTCCGATCACTGTTCCGGCCCTTTTTCCGATCGCATTCGGCCGGTTAACGTCGGCGACGATCGAGTAACGCCGGCCACTTTTTCCGCCACTACAACACCTGTGTAACGCCGGTCACTTTTCCCGGCCAGATCTACTTTTCTTTCTTCTCTCTTCTTCTTCTTCTATACCTCTTCTTTTTCCCTTTTATACGCTACGGCGCCGGCCCCGATCCGACGCCGGCGAGTTTTTTCGGCGTTTTTTTCAAAGCCGGTTCGCTCTCCTCCTTCTCCCTCCATTTTCTTTTTCTTTTTCCTTTTCCCCCTCCTCTTTCTCTTCTCCCCTTTCGTGTCTTTGTGAACATTACTGCGGCGGTGAACGGTACCACGGCGGTGAACAAAGAACTCCGGCGGTGAACGGTGTTTTTCGACGGCGAACGGGTTCGTTCAATTGAGTTGTACCTCCATTGCTCGTATCCATTCTTTGTCCATACACCTCGTAGTTATATTTTGCGGGTGACCGTAGCCCTTTTAATAATTTATTAGTTCATACTAGCTTTTGTGGCTTTGGTTATTGATGGTAGACTAGGGTCATGTTCTCGTCCTAGGGAGGGTTGGGAGTGGTAAGTGGGTTAGAGGAGCGTCTAGCTGAGAGTAGGTTCTTGGAACATTGGGACGTTAACGGGGAAATCCATAGAGCTAGTTAAGATTCTTAAGAAGAGGAAGATTAATATAGCTTGTGTTCAAGAGACCAAATGGGTAGGCCTTAAAGCTAAGGAGGTAGACGGGTATAAGCTTTGGTTCTCAGTGCAGGTCGAACTATAGGAATGGGGAAGGCATTTTAGTAGATAGTGATTTGAGGGATCGGGTGGTAGAGGTTAGGAGGGTCGGGCGATAGGATGATGTCGATTAAGGTGGTCGTTGAAGGGCTTACTTTGAACATCATTAGTGCGTATGCGCCGCAAGCGGGCTTAGGCGAGGAGGAGAAAAGGCGATTTTGGGAGGATTTGAACGAGGTAGTGGGAGGCATACCACCTACTGAGAAGCTATTCGTGGGAGGTGATTTCAATGGGCACATCGGGTCTATTTCGGGGGGTTATGATGATGTGCATGGAGGTTTTGGCTTCGGGGACAGGAATGGAGGAGGAGTCGCACTTTTGGATTTCGCAAGAGCTTTTGGGTTGGTGATAGCCAATTCGAGTTTTCCAAAGAAGGACGAGCACTTGGTAACCTTCCGTAGTTCGGTGGCTAAGACTCGGATAGACTTTCTACTCCTTAGGCGGGATGACAAAGGTCGTGCAAAGGCGTAAGGTCATCCCGAAATGACCTTACAACCCGACATAAGCTCTTGGTGATGGATTTAGGGATCAAGATGACGAGAAAGAAGAGGGTCGTGGGTGTTCGGCCTAGGATCGGATGGGGAGTTTGACCATGACTAGTGCCCGGAGATGGGAGAGAAATTGCGCTTGTGGGGGCGTGGGATAGTAGTGGGGATGCGAAGTATGTGGGATAGAACGGCTAGTTGCATTAGGGTAGTAGCTAGGGAAGTCTTTGGGGTCTCGACGGAGTAGTCGGGGTGGGCATCGAGGGGATTGGTGGTGGAATGGAGAAGTGCAAAGGAAGGTGGAAGCAAAGAAGGTGGCGTATGCGAAGTTTATAGAAAGCGAGGATGAGGTGGAGAAGTGGACGAACGAGAGAACTTTATAAGATGGCGAGGAAGGAGGCGAAGTTGGCGGTTTCGATGGCAAAAACGGTGACTTTTGAACGCCTTTATGCGGAACTAGAGGAAAAAGGCGGGGATAAGAAATTGTTCAGGCTAGCCAAGGCAAGGGAGAGGAGGGCACGTGATTTGGATCAAGTGAAGTGCATCAAGGACGAGCATGGAAAAGTATTGGTAGAAGAGGCTCACATTAGACGGAGATGGCAGTCATATTTTCACAAACTCTTGAATGAAGAAGGGGACAGGGACATTGTGTTGGGAGATTTAGAACTTACAGGGAGGCGTCGCGATTTTGGGTATTGCAGGAGTATTAAGGTTGAGGAGGTTAAGGGTGCTGTTCGTAGGATGCGCAAGGGAAGAGCGACAGGACCTGATGAGATTCCTGGAGAATTTTGGAAGTTTGCGGGCTCGGCAGGTTTGGAGTGGGCGACTAGGTTGTTTAATGTCATCTTTAAGACGGCAATGATGCCGAAGAATGGAGGTCGAGTGTAATGATCCTCTATACAAGAACAAGGGTGATATCCGAGTTGCAACAACTATAGAGATATCAAGTCGCTAAGCCATACTATGAAAGTGTGGGAAAGGGTGGTGGAGATGAGGGTGAGGGAGAGGTGTAGCTATTTCGAGAGAACCGGTTTTGGATTCATGCGGGACGCTCAACTACGAGGCCATCCATCTTGTAAGAAGGCGGTGGAGCAAGTATAGGGAGAGGAAGAGAGACTTACATATGGTATTCATCGACCTAGAAAGGCTTATGACAAAGTTCCAAGGAGATCACTATGGAGATGCTTGGAGGCTAAAGGTGTACGTGGCGTACACTAGGGTGATTAAGGACATGTATGAGGGAGCCAAGACCAGGGTAAGGACAAGAGGAGGAGACTCGAGCACTTCCCGGTTGTGATGGGGTTGCATCAAGGATCGGCTCTTAGTCCATTTTTATTTGCCTTAGCGATGGATGAATTGACGCGGCATATTCAAGGCGAGGTGCCATGGTGTATGCTTTTCGCGGATGACATAGTCTTGATCGATGAGACTCGTAGCGAGTCAACGCTTCATTCGGAGGTTTGGCGTCAAACTTTGGAGTCTAAAGGATTGCCGAGTAGGATCAGAGACGAGTACTTGGAGTGCAAGTTCGGTGAAGCACCTCAAGAGGCCGTGGAAGTGAGGCTTGGTACCCGGTCATTCGGAAGACAAGTAGTTTCAAGTATCTTGGGTCTATTATACAAGACGGTGGGGAGATTGACGATGATGTCACACATCGTATTAGGGCGGGGTGGATGAAATGGAGGCTCGCTTCCGAGTGCTATGTGATAAGAAAGTGCCACCACAACTTAAGGGCAAGTTCTACAAAGTGGTGGTTGGGACAGGCCATGTTGTATGGGGCGGAGTGTTGGCGATTAAGATCTCTCACGTTCAAAAGATGAAAGTTCGAGATGAGAATGTTGAGATGGATGTGTGGGCACACCAAGAGTGACGAGATTAGGAATGAGGCTATAGGGACAAGGTGGGAGTGGCCTCGGTGGAAGACAAGATGCGGGAAACGAGGCGAGATGGTTTGGACATGTGAAGAGAGAGAGGCACGGATGCCCCGGTGCGGAGGTGTGAGAGGTTGGCCATGGATGGTTTCGAGAAGAGGTAGGGGTAGTAGAAGAAGTATTGGGGAGAGGTGATTAGACGGGATATAACGCGATTCTGACTTACGAGGACATGACCTTAGATAGGAGGGTATGGAGGACTCAGATTAGGGTAGAAGGCTAGTAGATAGTAACGTTTATCCTTTCATATTAGTAGTCACATTTGTGCTTTAGTTTCTGCTACTATTTGTTATCCTGTACTTTGATTATCTTATTTTATCTGTGATAGCTACGCTCCTTTACAAGCTCGCTTCATCATGGCTTAGTCGCTTTAGTTATTTGCATTTCCATATCGCTTTGAATCTCTTGGCCTTATACGACCTCGTGTTATGCTTTTATGCTTTTATGCTTTCTATTGAGCCGAGGGTCTTTCGGAAACAGCCGTCCTACCTTAGTAGGAGTCAGGTCTGCGTACACTCTACCCTCCCCAGACCTCACGTTGTGGGATTTCACTGGGTTGTTGTTGTTGTTGTTGTTGTTGTTGTTGTATTCACTTTATAGTTTTTATTTTATAACAGAAATGAAAATTTAACTTCGAACATCTCTTTATTGTTTGAGTTTCACTAAAGATACTTTGAGGTTTAGGTGTGATTAATTTGAACGTAAGGTTAAAGAGGATATTGATGTTGGAGGTGTTGAGTATCAAAGAAGATGATGTTGCCATCGCCAGAATAATGTCCCATTGTTCAAAATGTAAGGGCAAATTTTAGCAATTTCTTATAGTTTTTAATGCAAATGTGGTAATTTTTCTTTGTAGAAAAGGCTCAAATATTAAAAACTTTCCGCCGCTATTACTACTATATCTAAGGGAGAATTCCCAACTTTTGTAGTCCTCACATGATTTTATTTTGTCAATTTTA
Organism: Lycium ferocissimum; assembly: GCF_029784015.1. Lineage (NCBI taxonomy): Eukaryota > Viridiplantae > Streptophyta > Magnoliopsida > Solanales > Solanaceae > Lycium > Lycium ferocissimum. The sequence goes on from NW_026725363.1 coordinate 33,696, forward strand.
TCGCCACTTGAAGCTTTAATTACCTTAAAAGTTATTACCTATTTTGGTAAATTTGAATAACTATATGGGCTTTTTAATACTACAAAGAGTGATGATGTGTAAAAAGTGATAGCGAGACTACAAAAATCTATTTTCAACCAAATTTAAATATTTTTTTATCCATTTTACCCCAAATTGAAATTTTAATTACCTTGCAAGTTCTCATTTATTTTGATAAATTTGAGTAACTATATCGGCTTTTTAATGCTACAAGGAGTGATGATGTTGAAAAGGTGATAGTGACACTACAAAAAAATCTATTTATTCAATCAAATTTAAAATTGATCAAAAAATTTGCTGTCTTTCTTTTATGTGGAAATGATTATTAAACTTGTTTCAATTTTTTATTTAAAATTTCTTATAGACAAGTAAAAAATTACCGTGACATTATCTTTCTACCTTAGTACATGCTTAATTATTAAATTAAAAGTTATATAGTTAAAAATATTTGAAAAAGGTAACATATACACGTTTAAAAAATTACAATATAAATTTCTTATAAATTAAGCAAAGAAAAAATAAAAAATACTCCATTTCTTAACATACTTTTTTAAAGGAAAAGGAAAGATTAAAATAAGAAAAACAAATAATTTCATTAAATTTTCAGTTCCTTTTGTATGATTTAATTTGATGGAACATCTGCAAAAGTATTTCGTCATATCAAGACTTTTATCTATTTAATTTTAAATGAAATTTTTATTTATAAGTTAACTTCATTGACGTCATCATACAACAATTTGTAGCATCAATTATTTTTATATTACCCGAATACAGTAATTTTTTTCTTTTTCAAAAATGGGTTAGCCAATAAATAAGTTAATCCAACATAAGGTAAAACTCAATTTAAATCATTAAAGACTTTAACCCCAAAAATTTTAATATAATATAAAGGAGAAGGACTTTGGTGCATGCGTTTGTTTGAAAATAAAAATGAAGTCTAAATATACTCGAAAAATGTTGTTTTCTAACTTACAAAAAGTTTTATATGATTCAATATTTTAGAAACATTGAGAAATTATCGAACTACCTTTACAAATAATATAGTCTTACAAAAAAACAAAATAAAAAATAAGAGTAGGAAACAAACACACAAAAAAGGTTGTAAATATATATTTTAATACACGGGCCAAATGACACTAGTATGAATAATAATGATATATTTGACCCTAATTGATTGCAAATTTGGATCATTTCACAAAGTTGAACCTTTGAAATGGACAAGTTTGCCCCTTATATGTGGAAAAAATGTTTTAAAAGAGGAAAAACCCTGGCTATCCTCGGACAAGGCTGTGGAAATTGACATGTTGTACTAGTGCTAAGAGAGAGAGTGGACTCGATCATGGATAACGAGAAGCTTCAACACCTGAAGCATTTTGTGGAGCTTTGCAAAACCAACCCTTCAATTTTACAAGATCCTTCTCTTTCCTTTTTCAAGAACTTTCTCGAAAGGTACTCACTCTTGTTTTCGTAACTCATGGGCTTTACTTCAATGTACCAACAATTGATAAACTGTTTTGAATTGATTACAGCTTGGGTGCTCAAGTTCCTCCATCTGTTAAATCTGTAAGCAATTCGCCCTTCTTACTGCTTCACCAATTGCCCTTTTATGTTTTTGTATACGATACTACTATGTCAATTTAATGGATTTGTGAAGGTTTTGTCACTGCTTTCTGCTTTGAGCAGAATATACTTAATTTTGACAATAATTTGAGCTAAAGAGAATTTTATGCCAGAGGATTTATTTTACCAATTGGCACTTTGGGCAGGAATGTGGATAGAGTTCTTGATAGAGCATCAAATTTGATAGAGTTCTTTCCACTGATTTGTTTCATTGTTTGCTTTCATTTGCTGGGAACTTTTATTTTTCCATTTGTTGTAGTATATTCAAAATAATACAATGGAGTAACTTTATGCAAGATAAATTTAAAGAGAGAAATCATGAAAGAGATTTCAACGGAAACACGGAACGAATAGGCAAGGCGTAATTTCCCCACACTGTGCAAGTGGTTAACGGGAAAGTCCATCCCCAGGATACAATGCCTATTTTGAAAATCAAAGTTGCACTCTTTGATTTCTTTTACCACAAGAACTCAACCCAATAGGAAAGGAGATTTTTGGAAGAAGACCACAAAAGAAATTAAGAGCAAGAGAAATGAAGGAATGATTAATTAGAAGATGATAAAATATTGTTCATTGTTCAAACAGAGATTACACCAAAATGTGTTTTAGGCTTCTGTCAAAGCCGTTTATTAGGGAAGATTAAGTCACCACCCAATGGGTGCTTGAAACTCAATTTAGAAAAGCAACGTTTGGATTAAAATTTGAAACAACACAATTGTTGGTTTTGTAACCAACTTAAGGCAACAGTAGAATCTAATTCAAACTACTATTCCTTCTCTTTTATTTATTTAAATGTTATTATTATTAAATAATACTCATATATATAACACCATTTTCATCATCCAACTGGAAAAACTTGTTTGGTATTTTGATAAAGGATCCCTGACGACCGATAATTGATGTTCCAATTTGATCCCCTTTCAGCGAATTAACTTCTGTCAACTTTCTTATCCGTAAAATTAGTTTCTAAGTAATTAACACAACTGTTCTTCCCTTAACCATTCTGGATTATAATCCCTGCTTTACTAGGATTTAAGGCTTGCTTACTCAAATGTTAAATCCACTTATTTAGTTATGGCCGTAACTGCTCAATTCTTTCTTAAATTTTCTCTGATAAGCGTACAAAGCTACATAACGGCTTTATGGATTGTCCTGGACTCCTGGTCCTTCTTGGCTCAAGCTACTTGTCTTTAATAATGCGTCACTTGAAGCTTCCCAGGCGTTGATTATCAGTTTTCTGGTAAAATAGCACCACTATAAAATGTGGTAATCAATGTGAACATAGCTCCACTGCAAAATAGATATAGTGAAATGGGTAAATGTTGTTTATTTTCATGTATTGATACCGAGCAACGACTTCGCAGGAAAAAGGTGAAGAGGAAAATCTTGATGAATTAGATGAGGACATTATAGAGTCTGATGTTGAGTTGGATAACACTGATACTGTGGAACCTGATAATGATCCTCCACAACAGGTCTGTCATGAAGGGGGTTAGGTGGATGCAACTTTGGCGTGGTCTTTTATATTTAATGAGTTTTTCTTTGTTGTCTTATTGCAGATGGGAGATTCTTCAAGTGAAGTAACAGATGAAAATCGAGATGCTGCTCAAATATCAAAAGCTAAAGCTCTGGATGCAATATCTGAAGGCACGCTAATCTTTACCTAATTGTGTAATGAAGATCCCTTTTAACAATATTGATTAGGGAAGTTACACCTTACTTGAACTGTATATTCCTGGCAGGCAAGCTCAATGAAGCCATAAATCATTTAACTGAAGCTATTTTGCTGAATCCAAATTCTGCAATATTATACGCAACAAGAGGTTGGTGTCTGGCCTATTTACCGTCTTAGTGTTTTTTTAATTTTTGGCTTTGTATTATGACATTCGTCTGTTCTTTTGATGAAATACTAATGTCTATGCAGCTAATGTCTTCATTAAGCTGAAAAAACCCAATGCCGCGATCCGTGATGCTGATGCTGCTTTAAAGGTGTTTTAGAATTTAAAACATGCTTACATTAGCTAGAAAGAAAGTTTAGGTTCATTTATGCTTGTGATCGGTTTTTTGGGGTCCTAAGTCCTAATGACACATCATTTCTTTAAAGGTCAACCCTGACTCAGCAAAAGGATACAAAGTGAGGGGTATGGCTAGAGCAACGTTGGGCTTATGGAAAGAGGCAGCTAAAGATCTTCGTGTGGCTTCCATGATAGATTTTGATGAGGAGATTGCCGAGATACTTAAGAAGGTTAAATATTCAAACTTCTTATCCATTACGTCCTCTCCCTGGTTTACCCCAACCATGTGATTCAAATATTGTATTGATGGTTCAAACGGCTTTCTACTAGAGTTCAATTTTCATTGTTTTTACTTAACTTTAGAGTTAAGACAAGGAAAAAAAAATCCCATAAACTTTAAATTGAGTTCTTTGGCCTTGAAATATGGCAGGTTGAACCTAATGCTCACAAAATTGAAGAGCACTGCCGAAAATATCAACGACTGCGAGAAGAGAAGCAATTGAGGAAAATTGAGCGTGATAGGCAGCGGCGTCAGGCAGAAGCGAAGGTGTTTTTAAGTGCATTGGAAGTATTTAGTCACTAGCGGCTGCTTTTCTTTATTCTTGACATTATAGTTTGAACTGCAGGCAGCTTATGAAAAGAGTAAAAAGAAAGAACAACAATCTGAACGTGAAGCTTCTGTAAGTTTTCTTGGGTATATTTACTCTGTTTATAGATTCATTTCTTCTCCTAATGAGTTACTCTTTTTTCAAAAATATGATGCAGGATCCTGACTCTGCTTCTGCTTTGAATGATGGTATGATCTTTGTTTTTCGGGTTCACTACTCATTTGACATTTGATGGTTGCAATTAAGTGTGTCTAGAGTTTTTTTTTTTTTTTTTTGTCTGTCATGACTGATATTTCATTCTTGGCAGTAGTCCTTATGTTATAGTAGTAGTTCCCAGCATTTGATATTATAATATTGACTAGAGTAATACGCCGTTATTCTTTTGTCAGTAGATAGTTGCTCATGATTAACATATCTATCAAGGCGATTATCCAGGCATTATGAACCTACTGGTACACGAACAATGTAAACTGAAGTGATAAGAACATCAAGACTAATATGCACAATGCTCAACTGATGACCACCATAGTCGTATACTAAGTGAACTGGTAAATGACCACCCAATTGCGTGGTGAGATGGTGTGGCTGGTTATTTCTAGGTTTTATTAGGTACCTTCTGGGAATTGCCTAATATTTGGTCATATCAAGGAGATTGGGCCAGTATTAAGAGCACTCCATGTCCAGCCAAGAGGTTGGCAGTTTTCATCATCATGGGAAAAAATGGGAAATGTTTTGTTGATGATTGTTTTTTGGGGGGGTGGGGGGGGGGGGTTGGGTGGGGTGGGGGTTAAGGGTTTGGGATATGATGGTGATTATGTGCTGTGTGAACTGAAAGAGAGGGGGAAAAGCTGCTGGTGGCAGCTAGAGCCTATGTTTTGTGAAAGCTCTCGAGTATTTGGTTATATATTGAAGCTACAAGGCATGTAATCTTTGCTTTCGGGAACTTTCTTATGTTAATCTCTTCTGGAAAACTTGTTTTACTCTCATTTTCCGGGTGCTGTTTGTCATTTGGGTTTTCATAAACAATATGATGAATAAAAGTGTGTTTTGTGCTCCATTTGATAGGTCTAGAATGAGGAACAAGTGTACATATTTATGCAATAATTTAACTTTGTTTTGTACAGGGAAAATTATCGGTATCCATTCTGTGAGCGAACTAGAGACGAAGTTAAATGCTGCTTCAAAAGCATCATGCCTAGCCATCCTTTACTTTACTGCGACATGGTGTGGACCATGTCGTTTTATTTCTCCAGTTTATACAAGCCTGGCTGGGAAATATCCAAAAGTGGCATTTTTGAAGGCTGATATTGACGAGGCAAGAGATGTGGCTTCAAAATGGAATGTCAGTAGTGTTCCAGCTTTCTTTTTCATAAAAGACGGCAAGGAGGTTGACAGGGTAGTAGGTGCTGACAAGAGTTCACTGGAAAAGAAGATTGCCCAATATGCAGGCTAACTTGCATATTGATGGAATTTGTACATTAATCTCTATTTGCAAATAGTCTGATAAATTGTGAAGTAAATGCCTTTGTTTGTTGAAACAAAAGGCACAGTTTTTTAACTTTCCTTTGATGGAGAAGTGTTTTCAAGGTTTACTTAGCACATTGTTGTCAAAATTTCATCTGATGCAACTTGATTCAGGGAGACTTCTGTAGTTTCCTGGTTCCCCAAAGTTTCTTTTGATGAATCTAAGCTGTTATTTGAATAGCTAATCCTATTGATCTTACTAAAATTTGGTAGTTTGCTGGTACTGAGTTCTTTTTCTTGGGTCCAAATGGTAATAAGATCAAATGGCTTATAGATGCATGCTCCACATTGATAAAAAATTACAAAAAATCAAAAAATAGGCGTTTTATTCGACAACTGAAAATAATTTCTGAGACGAAAAAGCCAGCCATTGGTAAAAAGAAAAAGAAGACAAGTGATTTGTGAGCCAATTTACCGTAGATTTACCTTGTCTTCTAAAGCTCTAGTATTTTGTTTTTCTTTTCTCTCTATTGTTATAGTTCTGAATTAAAATCACATGCAAGCAATCAGTTTTGTAGTAGCAAAGTGTTCCCCTTAACCTTAAGACGTCACCAATAGAGAAATCGTAAGTTGCTATATTTAGGGTAGGTCCAAAGTAATACTGAATTTACACTTGAGCAGTTTTAGTCGTTTTAAATTTTACATCAAATATTCAATAATATATTAAACGGGAAATGCAATAATAATAACAGTAGTAATAATTAAAAAAAAAGGGAATTTACATTTGAATAGTTGTGTAGTTACAATCTTTCAGGTATTTTGATTTATTTCTTTAATTTGGTGCAACATTTTGAAATGCAATGTTAGTGTATTTCTGGTGTCTGATGCGGTTTTTAGTGTTGTAATTTCTGAGATTTAATGGACTCTCTTGATATTTCCGATTAATTTTCTTTTTATGATTTCAGTTAATTTTAATGGTCATAGTTTAGTAAATTTTTTTTTTTATAGAGATAAAAGACACTCATTTTTTATTTTTTTTGAAAAGTAAAGACAGTCATTTTTTAACAAAATAAAAGACTAGAACTGGGTCATGTATATATTTAATGGACAATTTCCTCACTCGAGATTAGGGACTGATCGCGAAAACTCAAAGGAAGTCTAATTTTGTTTCATTTGAGTCTACCCCAAAGTCCTCGAATTCAATTTGTAACAGGTGATTATTTGTCAAAATTCTTGCTCTAGTTTCTTTTTTTCTTAATTCTTAAGATCAACTGTTTTCTTGAACTGTCATTGATGTGCATGTTGATTTTTAAGAAAAATGTGTTCTTTTTAGTTTTCACATTCTCAATCTAAGTAAAAATTACTTGTAATTATACTAATAGAGATCAGAACTGCAACAGATAAATGTCTTGGTATTCATGTAAAAATCACCTTTACTGAAATCAAAATTAGCTTTTTATTGCAGAGGGAGGGAGGGTACTTCATAGTTCTGTTAAAGGAAAAGTGTGCGAAAAAGGGACAAGTTATATTGCTTTTTCGCTTTCGTTATTTTCATTTTCATACTGCTTTGAATTGCCATGTTTTCTCTTGAGCCGAGGTCTTTCGGAAACGGCCTCCTTACCTTCCAAGATAAGGGTAAGGTCTGCGTACACTTTACCCCCAGACCTCACATTGTGGGATTTCACTGGGTATGTTGTTGTTGTTGTTGTATATCCCTAGTCAATCTCTTATTGTAAACAACAGTGCATGAATGGGAATGTTGTGCCGATGTTGTTGGAGACTCTTTATGGTATTAGTTTTATGCTACTTATTTTCGTTTTTCTCCTGTATTTTGTTTGCTCTAAGACCTAGTCAAAGTTCTTTTATGGGTTCACAAGCTCCCAACAGCTTATGAGTAAAAAAAGAAGTCAGAACACTACAAGGAGTAATGTTAATGTACTCCGTGCAGCTTAAACATGGAGATAACTCATGTTAATTCTTGCTGACTAGCCTAGTTTTAAGTGATCCTGGGCTATGGGCCTCCGGTTTGTCGTTCCTGTGCTCTTGCATAGTTGCAGTTCCTTGGTGATTTGTCATATTATTAACATGGTTCAAATACTACAAAAGATTGGTTTTGGCAGGGATGTGTTACAGCCTTACAGGTCTGAAATGGGGTATAAAATAAAAGCAGGACTTTGTATTAATACAATCATATTCATTTTTCTTCGACTTTGGCCAGTTTTGGTAAGTTGAGTTCTGAGCCATGATGACTGCAGGATGGGGGAGCTGCTGGTGGAAAAGCATGCTAAGTACATTATAACAGTTGAGAAGGTACTCAACCAGTACTATTTTTTCGGTATTGTTTTTTCACTAGGAATTTTCATTTTGCATGCATCTTTGACTTGGCACCCTGTCAGTACAATTCAGCAAGCTCTTAATGCGTCAACCAAACTTCCGACCTTGGAAACTACCTTAGGGTGTCTTTCTATCGTAGTGGAGTCTTAAAATCTGCTCACGGGCTATATAATTGAGAAAGTGAGGAATAGACTCTCTGATTTGATATCTAGAAATCTGAGCTTAGGTGGTTGGGCCACCCTGATCCTATCTGTCACTCATATACTTGTGTACTCTAACCAAAAAACTAGGCTCCTTTCAATGTGTTTAATACTTTGAACAAGTTAAATAGGATCTTCTTGTAGGGAGATACTCTTGAAGCCAGGAAAGTACATCTGGATGGTTGGAAGAAAATTGTGAAGGAGAAAAGGAAAGGGTTGTAGGCATTAGTTCTTCTCGCGATACCATTTCTGATCTACTTGCTAAGGTAGGATGGATCCTTCTTAAGCATCTTAGTATCATTCGGTTAGAGTACTCCAGAGAAGTATTTTAGGAACTTCCAGCTGTTGGATTGTCTCAACTGTCAATTCCAAATTTATGGTTATCAAATTTGGAAGGGTATCATAGCCAGCCTTATAGAAGTGGTACATGATGTTATTTGGAACATAAGGAATGGCTCTGGGATTCCCTTTTTGGTCTTGCATACGTTGGCTTTATAGGGTTTATGATATGATTGACTGCGGGATTGATCCTTGAGATTTAATCCCTCACTGTTAGCGACACCCTTGATACCTGAAAACAGTGGGATTTCACTATGATATATACTTGTTTGAGTGGGAATATTAGAACTTGCATTTCTACTGTTTTGGTTTCATCTATCATCAAATCGAAGAAATGTCACTTTGTGCAAATGCCCTTATACTTCCTCCCACTATTTTCATGCTTGTGAGATGATTCCGTCATGCATATCCATTGTGGCGTTTAAGTACTTGATGGGAGTTCCATATTTTCCATCACCCACCAAAGCACTTTTCTTGTCACTCTATCATTTGCTTTCTCTAATACGTTCCTATATACCTCAGAGAAAAGATGATTTTGAATCCGTGGTGATGGAGCATTTGAGATTAAATGGGGCATACTGGGGATTGACAACTCTGGATATCATGGGCAAGCTTCCTGCTGTGGAGCAAGATGAAGTTATTTCATGGGTCTTGCAGTGCCAACACGAATCTGGTTTGTATCTTGCACTTCTTTCTTGCTTTCTCGCAATGAATTTATTGAGTGTCTCCAAATGTTGCAGCTACACTACACCTACTGCTTTTTTAGTGGATGTTCTGATCTATTTTAGGCTCACTTTTCTATTTGTATAATATGCAGGTGGATTTGGAGGTAATATTGGACATGATCCGCATGTGCTATATACACTTAGTGCTATTCAAGTCTTGGCGATATTTGATAAATTACATGTCCTTGACATTGAGAAGGTGTCAAATTGTATCCTACTTTCATGTCTCCTGACATTTACAATTGATTTGGAGGTTCTGTGTACATTTCTTTTAGATCTATGTTATACATCCTTGAATTCTGCTGCAGTGCTAGTATTTACTCAGTATCCGATTCTAACCTCAGAAAACAAGAAATGTGGTCAAGTTGACATCGAGAGTATTCCATCACAACAGTGACGTTCTCGACATTGGCAGTGTGAAGTACTATTGAGAAATTTGGGTGTTGCCAAGTGGTGAACTTAACTTTTCAGTCAGATATTGCAGGCCTTCAAAATGAAGATGGATCATTTTCTGGTGACGTATGGGGTGAAGTTGATACACGGTAGCAGCTTCTCACTCTGTTTGCTGTTATAAATTTAGGATCATTTATCTGATTTCTCGTTTTTAGATATACTTATAATGCCAAGAATTAAGCCATATATCCTTTTTAAGAAATGCATATACCTTTGGATACTTGTGTTTTCTTTTGGAATGTAAGCTCCTTTTGAGAATTGAAAATATAATGACCTAAATATACCTTGTGTAGGTTCTCATACATTGCGATCCTTTCACTTGCATTGTTGCATCAGTTAGATAAGGTTGATGTTGGAAAAGCAGTGAAATATATTTTAAGTTGCAAGAATGTGGATGGTGGATTTGGTTGCACGCCGGGAGCAGAATCTCATGCTGGGCAAAGTATGCACTTATAGAAATCCTGCATTTTGTCATTACTTACAGACGTACAGTGGCTTCTTAACTGAAAAGCAATTGAGAGCGTCTGTTCTAATATAAGGCCTAACTATATTGATTTCATAGCTGGAGCCTGGAAAACTTTGACATTGTTTTTTTTTTTTTTTTTTTTTTGGAATTTACTGCTACTAAGGGAATCCATTTCCTAATTGTTCTAATTAATTCCTGTAATATCAAAGAGAGGCTGCCCATTATCCACGGACTTTGACCGCGTGCCACTTGTCCTCAGAGATTTCTCGATTATCAGAAAAAAAAAATATATATAAAAGCTCTCATCAGCAACCTAGGATTACTTGGAAAGAACCAAAAGGTTAAAAGATAATGCCATAGATGTGATATGCCAAGTTGTCTGCAGCTTTGACATAGTCACGAGGGGATGAAGAATAATTTCATCCTTCAGTGGGCAAGGATCTGCCTGTCCGATAAACATATTAATGGAAGTTATCAGTTTGTGGTCCTAGTTTGATGAACAGCTAATGGACATAATCTGAGAATGCTTTGGAGAAAAATCCTTACTTCTTTGCTTTTATCTTTCTTTCACATGAAAGGTACAAGTTTTGAAGAAGGAATATGTTCCTTTGCTATGAATACCGTTCTATGACGGTCAATGTCATAAGTATTTGTTAGTGAAAAGGAGCAGAGGTTTTGGCCCTTTGTTGGTTTTCAACTTGTGTGTTCCACTTAGTGTCCATCTTTCCAGCAGTCTTCTTATTATTTGAGTTGCGTATTGCTGCATTACTGAAAGCAATTTTGACTGTGCTACCATTGCAGTTTTCTGTTGCGTGGCAGCTCTCGCAATTACAGGGTCTCTACATCATGTTGATAAGGACCTTCTTGGTTGGTGGTTATGTGAAAGACAAGTCAAATCTGGGGGTCTGAATGGGCGCCCGGAGAAGCTTCCTGATGTTGGTTACTCCTGCTACATTAAAATTTCTATCGACAAGTCATTTTTAAGTTTTATTGATGGTCATGTTGTTGCTTCTCAGGTCTGCTACTCTTGGTGGGTTCTTTCCAGCTTAATTATGATCGACAGGGTTCATTGGATTGACAAGGGGAAGCTTGTAAAATTTATTTTGGACTGTCAGGTATCCTAATATAACAACTCCCTTTCACTTGAAGCTTGGTATTGGATACTATATTTTTGTGTAGTTGTCCGGCATTTTCGTATAGCATGAGTTATACTGCTTTCACGAATGTAGGATAAGGAGAAGGGTGGAATTTCAGATAGGCCAGATGATGCAGTTGATGTCTTCCATACCTACTTTGGAGTCGCTGGTAAGGGAGATATAACTTTTTGTATTGTTAAATTGCTATTTGTTATTTTCTCCCGATGATACGATGGTCCATAGGACTATTGGAAAGGATGTGTTGTGGCACAGGGGTAAGTTGCTGCATATCTAATTTTGTCCCTGAACAAGGTTTTCATACTGTGGAGACAATCCTACAGAAGCAGTGCTTGTATGTTTATCAACTTTATTGTCCAAAATAAGCATGATGGCCCTTGGCCTTTCTAATATGCTATTTATTGAAGTGATAAAACTATATCAAGTAATAAAAATAGAAGCAAATTTAAGGGATGTTCCTGGAAATATTCTCTAAGCTCCACTACAGTTATTTTCTATTGATGACAACAATTTAGATTGGCCTTCAACGACCCAACTGTTTTTACTTATTCCTTTGATTTCTTTCTGCAATGCAGGGCTTTCGCTTCTTGAATATCCAGGAATAAAGCCGATAGATCCTGCTTATGCCTTGCCTGTTGATGTTGTAAACCGAGTTATGCTTGGCAGATAATCTCTGGGTTTTGCTCCATTCTTGCTCATAACAGTGTTATCTTGATATGAGATTACCAGAAACAATTTCACATGAAAAGCGGTTTGCCTTACTAATGCCGCAACATTTTCATCACAATGACTCTTTTAGGAAGAAGCAAACCAGAGGCGAATCCAAGATTTAAACTTGATGGGTTCAACTTTTGTAGTTTTTAGCACTCAACTCATTATAAATTTAAAGTTACGGGTTCAAATTTGATATTTGTTGGTATTTTAGTGATTTTTCGCTTATATATTTATAAGATATGTTGAAACACTGGCTTTAGATGAACCGGAAGACTACATCTTGAAGCAAACCAGCAACAAAAACTTTTGGCCATAAATGCCAAAAACTTTTTCACTTTTTTTGGAATTTTTGAAGTTGGAGTTGGAGTTGTGTTTGGTCATAGTTTTTGAAATTGTAATTTTTGGTGAAATGTAGTGTAAAAAAGTGAAAAAAGTTGAAATTTTTTGAAAAATAAGTTTTTCTTGTTTTTAGTATTCCGGAATACAACTCCGGAAAAAAGTGAATAATTTTTATGGCTAAACGCTAAAAGTAAGGTGCCGTTTGGCCATAAATACCAAAAACTTTTTCACTTTTTTTGGAATTTTTGAAGTTGGAGTTGGAGTTGGAGTTGTGTTTGGCCATAGTTTTTGAAATTGTAATTTTTGGTGAAATGTAGTGTAAAAAAGTGAAAAAAATTTGAAAAATAAGTTTTTCTTGTTTTTGGTATTTCGGAATGCAACTCCGGAAAAAAGTGAATAATTTTTATGGCCAAACGCTAAAAGTAAAAAAAGTGAAAAAAATTTCCGGAAAAAAGTGAATAATTTTTATGGCCAAACACCCACTAAGTGTTGTACCAACTTCTACAACGAAATGGTTTACACTGGAAAGTTGATTTCTTTGTTGCACCAGATGCTCCTCGTAAAATAAAGTTAACTAACTTGGTGCAATATATTTAGTGGGATAACCGTTTTTTCTTTCGTGTATCTGGCAAGGTCATCCTTGATTAGAATCGTGAGCTTGGAATTGCAGGAAGATCGTAAAAGATCTTATTCGCATTTGGTGTTTGCACTATACTAATGAATGCAATACTTATGTTTTTGATCTAAACATGAATCTTTTAATCATGATTAAGACATGTAAATTTATTTTAACTTGTGACCATTAATGTTAAATTCCTTGGTTTAGTGTAAATATCGAGTTTGATTAATTACTGGCAGGCCATATTATTTGGCGAAGTTAGATTGAAGTATGGGAAGTTGTGAACCAACCCTTCATAAACTTTGGAGTAAAAAATGGCAGGTCCGGATCAAGAATTGCCTAAATTTTAGGTTCAATAAGTTTTTTGTAATATAAGGAATTGGTCACTGCAAATAACGAAAATTACGGAATATTCTAGACACACGGATAATAAACGAAGAATAGATTCAAAAATAGGAAGTGGTTACGGACAAAGTACTTTTGAATTGAATGATTAACATTTTGTAACTGCCTGAAAATACGGTTCCAAATAAAAATAGCAGTTAACATTACATCTAACATTCCCCTGTATATATGCTCTTCTCATTTCTTCATCATCACAAATTCATAACAGACACAAATTTTCCTTCTTACATTGAGAGAATCAAGAAAAAGAACCCATGGCATATTCCAAATCTTTCATTATTGTAATTTTCTCATGGGTTTTTGTGGGCTTATCCCTTGGCATTGATCTTGATAAAAATGCGATCGGAGCGTTTCTGGCTAGTGGTGTTGTTGGTGGAGGAAATGGGGCTATTTCTGCAATGCCATGTGTGCAAAAACTATTACCATGTCAACCAGCATTGACATCGCATACGAAAAATCCTCCAGCAACTTGCTGTGTGCCATTAAAGGAAATATTTACAAAGGATGCACAGTGCCTTTGCTCTGTGTTTGGTAACACTGATGTGATGAAGAGTTTAAATGTTACTCAAGATCAAGCTTTAGATTTTGCAAAAGCTTGTGGTGCTAAACCAGATCTTTCCCTTTGCAAAAATGGTAACAATTGTTTTATTTTCATCTATGCGTTCAATTAAATCCGTTATGTTTGATTCAAAAAAAGACAGTATATTTCACAGCTTTAAATTCTAGATTCGCCCATTCTGTTTTTTGCATGACATTCTTATTCAATATGCACTGCATTTGGTAAGGATGATTGAAGCAAAAGTGCGTTACATGTGAAGAATAGGTGCCACATGAAAAGATCTTTTTATACGATTATATTTTTGCATAAATTGAATAGTCTGGTTTTTTAGCAATTTAAGATACAGTGGATGAAAGATCCATTGTAAACGAAATAGACTTTGTTGCCTATTCTGCTTGTGCACTATCTTGGACGCAATTTCATTCTCTTTGATGTCATTTACCATCAATTGTAAATAATTTTTACGCCACCAAGTCATATTTATCTCTTTTGTATGAAATATTTTATCTTATCCATAAAAAATTACAAATTTCACATTTTAAGAAAATTTACTTGGCTTGATAATGTAAAAATTAATTATATTTTTACAGTATATATAACTTAAACTCTAGTTTGTATGGTTGATGATAATTCACACTAATGATTCTATTAAATTTTCTTGTGAGTAACATGAGTATTTTTTTAATGTGGATTATAGCCGCTGCATCACCTGGTTCAACTGCAGCGCCATCTGTTCCCACTCCTTCAGAGTCTAACAGTAAGTATTCTCTCTCTATATGCAAACGTACTTGGAAAAATTAATGTTCACAAATATTTCTTAAGAAACAACATTCGTACATTGACATTAAATGAAGTTTCAAATGGAGGCTGCATCAATATTAACCCTACACATTTAATAAATATCAAAAGTTCTAATAAGCTAGGGTTTGTAAGTCAATTAATGAAAAGCCCTAAGTTGATTGTCCTTAACTTATGACCTTTCAACTTATAAACACTTTTTGTTTAACCAATATTTATTATTATATAATATCTCGATTTCTTTTATAATTTTCAAATTACGTTCTTCAAACAAAATATCTAAGTCTCTCTCCATTCAATTTTCTCTATTAAGTAAACTTTAATTAAGGTCATATTGCATATTATATTTTCAATCAGCTAAGTCACACGGGCTCTTATATTAGTTTACATAATGTTGTTGTTTTTTCAGGTTCGACTTCCAGTAACAAAACTGCCAGTCCACCAGAAGCAAACACAGCAAGTGTGACATCCAAATTTGGAGGATTTGTTGGCCTTGCATCGTTTATGAGTTTAGTAATGATGTTGTTAGCATTTTAAGCACACAGCAGGACTAATTTGCTTATTGGGAAAGACAATGCCTCAAGGATTATCGCCTTAATCATTTTACTGTTTTAGTTCACATCACCTTCATTTTTTTCTCTCGAATGTCTGATGACATGTGTGATGTTTAGAAGTTGTGTTTGACTTGTTTTTGTTATAATTGTCAACAGTATGTTCTATCAGATATGTTATACCTTTAAGCTTTAATATAATCTTTGCTCTTGGAGTTGCCCATATCTACTGCTATACTTTAAGCTTTGATTAAATCTCTTCTCTTTGATATAATTTTAGACAAATAAACTTGAAAACTTACTGTTAATCAAGAATAGGTTGAAGCATTTTCATTGTATATGTTGGGTATATGTTGGGAAGAAACAAGCAATAACCAAATTGCACGACGAGGTAACATCGGAAGAAAAACCAAGTCAAAAACTTCCCACACTATTTGAACCAAGAGAAGACAATATACACTAACACAAATGAAAATCCGGACAGCAATTATACCAACAACAAAATAGCAAAGCAAGCAAAATAAATCAATTTGCAAGAGACACCAAATTTACGTGGTAAAACCCCTTCAAGATGAAGAGGAAACATCCACGGGTCCAAAAGCTCCACTATATCAAATGAGAGAGTTACAAAGTTCTCCAAAATGGCTACAATATGAATGCCAAATGCGGAGCAATAATAACAATAAGAACAACCATCAAACAAGAGAAAATAGGGAGAAAGTCACCCAAAAACGCAGCTACTGTTCACCGACGAAAATTTGGAGCTAGGGGTCTCCAAATCCACCTCTGTCAATTCCCAATCAAAGATTAAGATGAAAGGAACACGCTGTCCAAAAATCAGCTCAATCGGACAAGAAACGAAGCGGGAATCGACAAAACAAGTTGGCTGCACAAGCTGATTTTTAAGAAGAAAAATCTGCACTTTCTCTCTCTATTTTTGGTTGAAAGGCTGCTCACTCTCACTCTATTACTTGCCCCCAAATCAGACCTAATAGGTCTTTTAATGTATGGGCTGAAAAATATATGTGGGCTGGACCAAGTTGGGTATTTATTTAGGTAAAATTTCTCAAATGACTACCTTATTGTAGCTTCCTACCATTTGTAGCTATCCTTTTTAATATTACCATCCGTAGCTAAAAATCAGCTGATTTGTGTATGTTTTCACATGTATTTGTTGCCAGCAAATACATGAGCATAAAAAAAAAAAAAAAAAAAAAAGAACAGGCTCCTTTATTTTAGCCTGTAACGGTGGTGGTATTAAATGAGAAATTAAGATATTTTTTACCTTCTTTTCCACAAAATCAGCTGCAATATTCCCTTTCCTTACACGTATCTCTTCTTCCATGCATTCTTCAACATTCAAAACGTAAAAATTCAAATTTCAAATTAAATTTCAACACCTCTGAAAATACATTAACAAAACAAACACGATCAATCATCAGGTAATTCGTGCAAAAACACCGTTTTGATTTCACAAATTTCATCTATTCAAGTTGTATTTATGTGATTTCAATTTTTTTCTTGGAGCATAATGTCAAAGTTGTTTTATTCTTCTGAATTTTTTTTGATTTCTATCTTTAGAACTGATATTCGAAAATAATATGTAATATCATTGTAAGCGTGTCAATGAATGAATAATGCTCTTGAAAATTACGGTTGAAAGTATTTTAATGTACATGAATGGTTAGGAATCAAAACAAAAAAAAAACTCCAGTTCATATCTTTTATTTTTCTGAATCTAAATGGCATAGTATAATGCATGATCAGCTAAACTACGTATTTCTGAAGTGTAATTCAATATATGCATGTTGTATTTGAATTATTAGTGAGCTGTAAATCTAATTTGTATAAATTGTTCAAATTTGAACGTGAATCTTATGTAGGGCATACATATTACAGGTTTTATGTTGAGACAGTGATTCAAGGATTTTTTTTTTTTTATAAAATGGCCAATATTTCATCGTTGATTAGACACTCTGGTATTTGGAACGACGAGAATAAATACGTCAATTACAAAATCGATGCTGTGACTTTCAAGGAGTATTCGACGTATGAGGAATTGTTACAAACAGTTGCAACCCAATTGAATTTGGACAAGAAAATGAAAAACATAAACATAAAATACATGGTTGAAGGTGATTATATTCCAATGGAAATTCACAATGATATGGGTGTTAGGGTGTATGTGGAACTGAAGAAAGAGAACAAAGCATTACCAATGTACCCATTATGTATCATTACAACTGATAGAAGCATGGAGATATGTATATCGGGTGAGAGTTGTGTTGAAGGTGATTATTTGCAAATCGGATACACGAATCAAACGAATATAATGGAAACGATTGGTTCCGTGATTTGTCATCATCAAGTTGTGGAAAGGCTGATTTGTTATTCGAAAACAACAAGGGTATGGTTATTGATGACAAGAACCAAAAAGTAGTTGCCGTCGATCAAGTATACAAGGATAAAGATACATTAAAAGCTGTGATGGTGAATTATGCAATTACAAACAGGTTCAACTATCGGACAGAAAGGAGCAATGCAATAAGGTATTAAAATGTGCATTTGTTTATGTATTTGCAACTGTGTGTTGTTATGTATTTGAACCGTGACAATGTATGTTTGTTAATTTGTACGAGTGGAAGTATTTCTCAGCATGTGTATGTTTATTATAAAGTAGAATCAAAACTGATTTGTATGTATTTGTACTCATAAATAATGTATTTGGCCCGGGTTGCATTTGATTAACTTATTTACATATGGTAAAATTACTCATCTGTCCTTTGTATTAATAATACAAGAATAAATACATTACTGATGTATTTTACATTAATGTGTGTGTTTTTTTTTTTTTTTTTTTTTTTGTAGCTACACACTTGTGTGCGTATCAGGAGAGTGTGATTGGAAATTCAGGGCGTCAAGTGTAGGTAAGTCAGGAATGTTTAGAGTTAGGGAGTTTCAAGACAAACATACATGTCCGTTAAAGGAAAAGGTTTATTCCCAATGCCAAGCTACAAGTCGGTTGATAAGTGGGATTGTCAAACCAAAAATATCAAATCATAAGAGGAAATATACGCCTAAAGACATTGCGGACGACGTCAAAAATTATTTTGGAATGGATGTTTCATACATGGTTGCTTGGCGGGCCAAAGAAAAGGCGATGAACGATTTAATGGGTGAACCGGTGAATCTTATAAAAGACTACTGGATATCTATACATATTGGATAAGACTTACCGGGTTCATATATCGAATGCGTAAAACCCGCGAAAATGAATTTACGTATGTTTTTATAGCATCGTATGCATTTATCAAAGGCTTTGATTATTGTCGGCCAATTGTGGTAGTTGATGGAAGCCACTTAAAAACACCATACAATGGAACATTTGTCTCGGCAAGCACATTAGACGGTGCAGGTATGTCAAAAAAATACATATTAATTTATTACCTCAATATATATTTGTTTTAGACAAATACAAAATGTATTTTATTATTTTTTTCTTCTTAACTGTATCTCCAGGCAACATACTTCCCTTAGCATATGGTGTGATTGATTCTGAGAATGACAAATCATGGACGTGATTTTTTGAGCGTTTCAGAGAAACATATGGAATTAGAGAGAATATGTGTATCGTATCAGATAGGCATGAAAGTATAAACAAGGCTATTTGTAGAATTTATCCAGAAGTTACACATTATGCATGTATTTGGCATCTGTGGGGTAATGTATGTAAAAAATACAAAAAGAGCCATGATGTCGAGTCCGTTTTTTATTCCATGGCAAAGGCATACACGCAGGATGATTTCGATGAGTTGATGGGGAAGGTTCAAAAGGTAGATATGCGCGTGGCAGAGTATTTCGAATCGGCTGGTAGAGACAAGTGGGCTAGATTGTATGTATCTGTTAACCGAGGGTGGACAATGACTTCTAACATAGCAGAGTGTATTAACCGACATCTTCTAGTAGCTAGAGAACTGCCTATATATGACTTTCTCGAAGAAGTTAGAAGGATGTTTGGGATATGGAATTACAATAACCGGAGAAATGGAACATACACATTCACTACACTCGGTAAAAAGTTTCAGGAGATGCTATCAATCAACGAGTATCTATGTCTACGAATGACGGTATGTTTCAGTTTAATGCTTGTTATAATTTATTTGACAAACTTGTACTTGTACTAATCTGGTGTTTCTACACATTATATAGATGTGTATTTGGTATCCATGAACAGTTAGTATTAATGTAAATTTAATATATGCTTCTTTGAAAATTGATATGTATTTGTTTAATGGTTTGTTCATTTATTTTAAAATTCTGATTGGTTCAATAACAAATACATATAATATTTATTTTTTCAGGTAGAACCGTCAACCGAATTCGTGTACACAGTATATGATGGAGGAAGGCGATTCATTCTTAATTTGAATAGCAAAACTTGCAGTTGTCGTATGTTTCAACTAGATGAAATCCCCGGCATGCACGGGCGTCATTAAAAAGAAAAATCTGGTTGCTGATGATTATTGCTCTAATTTGTTCAAACTGGAGACCGTGTTGAAGACATATGATGTACCTGTGGATCCTCTGCCCGACGAGCGTGAATGGAACATTCCCAAAAATATCTTGGAGGATGTAGTTTTGTCACCAAGATACAAGAGACCGCCTGGTAGGCCAAAGAAGAGGCGTGATAAGCCTTTAAGTGAATTGTTGTTTGGAAAGAGCAGACATGCTTGCAGTACTTGTGGACAACTTGGGCACAACAGACGTTCATGTAGTTTTGAGCCTTTAAGGAAGTGAATTTTTCTTGTGTTCCTATCCATTTAACTTTATTAGCGAAGATAGATTGGTTATTTAAGTATTTGAACACTTGTGTCAAAAACTTCTATTGACACATGTTGTAGTATTATAGAAATTTTTGCTATGAAATGAATGTCCCATTCAAACTGATCTTAATTGAATTTTTTTTTCCGATACGTATGGTGTTTTTTTCAACTTCAAAAAATACTGCGTACTTGGTAAAATAACATACATATTATATCTGTAAAAATGATAAAGTTGTTTTTATTTTGGAATTTTTTTGGATTGGAGGCTCGTAGTTGTGCTGGTAATGTCAACTAAACATTATGTATTTGTTGGCCTTCTGAAAATTGTATAAACTATAATAGAACATACATGTTTTTTGTGATCCTGGTGTCTGAAATTACACGGTAATGTTCATGTATTTTTAACACAGAAAAAAGGCAACCCATGTTTCGGTTAGAAAATGGTGTTGTCTATTCAACTTCATAACACTGCATATGTGGTATAAAAACGTACGTATTGTTTCCGAAACTGATGAAGTTGGTTTATTTTTTGCAATTTTTTTTTTATTGAAATCATATAGTTGTGCTGGTCATGTCAAATACGCAAGATGTGTTTATTAAACTAAAACAAAAATGAATAAACTTTACTAAAACATACATATTTTGTGAACATGGTGAATAAATGTATCTGTGGATTCATGATGTCACATTTTACTGTATTTTTTCCAAACTTTAGATATATTTGACAATATATAGAACTAAGTACATCAAACATATGGAATATAAACCCCCTGAGATTTCTTTGGTTAAATGATAATTATCCAACATCAGTCAAAATACATCTAAAAACATCAGATTGTTTGCTCTAATGAAAAAAAGGACAAAAAACATCGAATGCACGAATAGTATTTATCAAACATCAATTGCATCTACAGTGTTGTAATCGATTGCTGGCCTAATCGGTCTTGGTGGAACTTCATTATCACTCTCGGCTTTGTCAGCAACCTTGCGTTCAGCGTAGTCCCATAAGAGTGCACCGTATCTCATACGCTGCATGTGTGCATCAATGACATCTGGAATCCTTTCACCCGATGTCAAATACTCAGCATACGCTGCCGCGAAGACACCACAGTCCCTAAAAAAAAAAAAAAAAAAAAAAAAAAAATAAGAACTTATATTAGAAAATATATGTTTCAAGTTCTAAATAAAGTATTTCAAGTTCAAACAACTCATGTATTTTAGAAGAATAATAAATTGATAGGATATATCATGTATTTGATACACTATGATATTTTTAAAAATATATGTTTACTACTTACGTGCTACCAGCAGATTGATGCAGCAGATTTTCAACATAGACAACTTCAAGGATATCGATCTGTCCCTTATCCGCATATGCTGGGTCTTTCACCAAATCTATGCTTTTTTGATTTACATAGAATCCAGCCAGATGTAGGAAATGTGGCAGAAGTGTAGCAAGCTTTTTTATTTCATTCCTAACAACTGCGTTGTGCCCGGCTGATTGATACGAGTTGTAAACATACAGACGCCTGTACATTTAAAAAAAAAAAAAAAAAGAATTCAGCGGTAAAATGATGAATGAAACACTAATGATAAAATATTTAATTCATCATCAAAAATACCTGTCCTTGAATGAAAGGAGTACCAATAACCAATGATTTTCTTCTTTTATATTCACCGGTATTAGCACATTGTCAACCGTATGCCACGGGACATTGGCAATAAGCCTGTGGCCCTTAACATACTCAATCAATACTTGCTCTTTATTTGCCACATTTGTCTGGGTTTCAACATTGTGATATGCGTGGTGGACCACATCAATTCTCTGCTTGAATAGGCAGTCAACAGTGGTAAAGCTCCTTTTATCATACTTTCCTTTCTTCCGAAAGTAATAGAAAATGACGTCAATGTGCTGGAATTGTCAAAAATACATCAATTAGATCACATTCAAATACATAAAAACATTTTAGTAACAAAAGGTGAATTTCATTGCTGATAAAAATCACCTCGTCATTCCAAAGCTGACCATCCATCGATAACAGGTAAAACCAGTTCTTATCATTGACAGTTGTGATGCCAAAATTGAATTTGACTCCATTGTCAAAAACTGCCATTTTTTTTTTGTAATGGTCTTCGTAATTCTTTCTGCGGCAACAAAACAAACAAATACATCAACTTATTCACAAAAACCATGCGGAATCACTGTATGTAATACTGGGATAAAAACATACTTGCTATCGTGCCTCACAAGCAGACCGTTTCGAAGCCAAATACGGTATTCATCCACAATATGTACATCTGTGATATTTGGTTTTTTAAACATTGATCCTTTCCCGAACTACTACCCGTGTATTTGGTCTTTAAACATTATTGCGTATTAAAAAACAAACAAGTAAATTAAAAATTAGATATATACCAAAATCTGTTACAAACGGTGAAGACTCGTATTTACTGGGGCGTGTAGCTCGTGGGACTGATGGATGTAACATGATTTCTTTCCTGGGGTTTGGATTGGTAAATACTCATCAGGCAACAACCACTGAGACAACGGTTGCGCGTTACATTTTGCACTCGGGGTTCCTCTAAGATAGTCGAGTGGTGTTTTCCTCGATCTTTTCCTCTTGAACTTATTCATTAGCCATTTCTGATTCTCGTTTATATTTGCTAGCACCTGTGCGATCACCTACTCAAAAATACAAAAAGAAACGTTATTCAGGCACTTGTATGATACATATAAAAAAAAATGGCTGAATCAGAATAAGGTTATTTCGAACCTCGGAATTATTTGAATCATCAGAATGTTTTTTCTCTTCCACAGTATGTTTCCCTGTTTGATCAGCCGGACGTTCAACCGAAGTCTTCGGTTCTCCTGAAAGATCACCTCCTTCCGCAATCTCTTCGGTTGAAGCTTTCATCGTATCGCCGCTCTCATTGCCAATACCAACTTGAATATCGGTGCAAGACCCTTTTCCTTATAAAAAACACGAGGCCAAAAGTATATAAAATACATAAATCTAATAGATAAAAAACTATATTAAATACATAAATACATGAGAAACTATTTGTTGAAGATGTCCAAAAGCAAGAACAAATACATAAGGAAAACAGTGAACAGTCATGCTGTCAAACAAACAGTACACAAAAAATACATGACACTACTCTTTTTTCATATCAATATCAAATACATAATATTTTAAAGTCCAGTAGATCCCAAATTTTCATCATATCTGAATTATATTTTTTAAAAAATAACATATAAAAATGAGAAAAAAATGGTAAATACATTAAAAAAAAATATACCTCTGTTGGATCAGCCGGACGTTCAACCGAAGTCTTCGATTCTCCTGAAAGATCACCTCCTTCCGCAATCTCTTCGGTTGAAATATCGCCGCTCTCATTGCCAATACCAACTTGAATATCCGGTGCAAGACCCTTTTCCTTATAAAAAACACGGGCCAAAAGTCTATAAAATACATAAATCTAATAGATAAAACTATATTAAATACATAAATACATGAGAAACTATTTGTTGAAGATGTCCAAAAGCATTAAACAAATACATAAGGAAAACGAGTGAATAGTCATCTTTGTCAAACAAACAAATACACAAAAAATACATGACATTTTGTTTTTCATATCAATATCAAATACATAATATTTTAAAAAAGATCCCAAATTTTCATCATACCGAATTATATATTTTTTAAAATAACATATAAAAATGAGTAAAAAATGATAAATACATTAAAAAAAATATACCCTAAATGTTGGATGCACATCACCCGTAATCTCATGTGAATACCGTCACCATGGTCCATGTAATCATCGGCTTCTTGATGTATGTTGCCATAGGTAAAGGAACATGACTTTTGTCATCACCCTAAAAAAAAATGATGTATTTGTTAGATACATATGCTTCCTACTTCACACTGAAGGCCTGCTTCACACTGAAGGCAATCGTTTCAATATGTATTTATTGATTTTTTTACCTTTTCTGAATTTTGTTTCCCTTTGACATGTTCCAAAACCTTTTCGAAGTTTTCATCAATAACTTTGCGAAGATCCTTGAGCTCAGTAAAAACATCCTTGAATTCAGCAAGCACCTAAATGGTAAAAATAACAAATTCATTGTAAAATCCTTATTTGTTGTAGTTTGATGAATATCAAAATAAAATAAAATAAAAAACTTACTTCCTGCTTAAATTGATTAAGTTCCTGCCTCAAACTTGTGAGATCAACTGATTTGCTGGTAGATAAGTCGTCAACAGGAACGCGGTGGAGACTTGGAGCAGCTTTTTCTTTTCCCTTTGATTGAACCAGCTTATCTACCACCGAAGCAGATTTTTTAGATGATTGTCCAACTGTAGAATTTTTTGGGATTGTGGTTGGTGACTTCTGAACAAGCAATGCTGTCGTTGACATCTTCCTAGGCTTCTTGTGCGGTGGAGATTTTGAAGCATCGTTCTTTTGAGTTTTCTTGGCAAAGCTCAACATGGGGAGGTGTTGTGGTAAAATCGCATATTCATTTTCCTCTTGGTGTATTTGAGGTGGTGGTGCCGTTGACCGGTATGGACGCGAGACCAAGCTTCTCAACCTCTAACATGGTCGGAACAATGTTGTTGAATTTAAGAATGTCCTGCACATAAATATATTGTGAACTGTCAGTTTAGAACCTCTCTGTATTTTACAAATACACAACAACTAAAATACACAAAATGCAAGTGTAAAATACTAGTTGATAGGCATGTATTTAATGTAAGTATTTTACCTCACCGTCCTTAAACATGCCCAACATCAAGTAGTTAACTGATGGCTTTTGGTTCACGTTCTCCAATTAAACATTCTTGGGATTCGGCTTTCGGTTTTAACCATTAAATTAGGGTCAACATTAGAGCAGCACTCATATATCCACACTTGCATAGCAAAAGGAAAACCCCGTAGACAATAAAACTGCTTCGGCTTGTCCATCTTGTGGTGAATACTCTTAATCAAATCATCAAATGCTTCCTTACCCCATGTATATTCATTGTATTGTTCACTCTCCACCAAGTCAAAATGATGTCTTGGGACTGTGACGTTCCTTTTTTCACTTGAAAGTATGTAATTATGAATGAAATACAGGATCGTAATCTTTACGGCATCTTCATCTGCGTTATCACCAACACCCCAATCCTTGTCTTCAAAGCACTTATTTAAAGTCATCTTTAAAACACTATTACCAGAACCACCGAAATATTCATCCAACAATCTGTTAGGACCCTCGTCAAAAACAACTTCATCCCCGTAACACTTCAAACCAGTAATTAAAGCAAACTCAAAAAGACCGAATGTCAATTCCGTCCCATTAATATCGATAACAAACGCATCACTATTACTACGCTTCAACTCCCTAACCATAAAACACCTAAATAACTGACCCTGCACCTCAGTGTCAACTTGCATCTGCATATATTGTCCAAAAATAGTTTTGGAAAATAGCTTGAATTGTCTATCGGTCAGTTTATCCTTCAACTCATCTTTAATGTTATGGTTCATATATGAAGCATAACGTATCGGTTGAGTGGGGGGACGTTTAACCAGGAATTTGGAGGCCTGAAAGTTTGAATATAATGGCAACACATGAGAATCAAAAATATATAATCATACATAAACCTGTTATTAATTTAAAAAAATACACAAATGTGAGGAATTACAAATACATGATACATAGTTGATAATTTGATAACAAATATGGTTAGTGAAATACATGATACAGTTGTATGTATGTTTCAAATACAAAACTAATTCAAACAATACAAAAATACATACAAATGCTATCCCATCTATTAATGAATTGTTCAGCTCAATAAATACATGCAAACAAAAAACAGTTATTAAGATGTTTAGCTGACAAAAGTTGAACAAATACACCTTTTATCTGACACATACACATACCTGCTTTTTAAAACATACATAAACCTGTTATTAATTTAAAAAAATACACAAATGTGAGGAATTACAAATACATGATACATAGTTTGATAATTGATAACAAATATGGTTATTGAAATACATGATACAGTTGTATGTATGTTTCAAATACAAAACTAATTCAAACAATACAAAATACATACGAATGCTATCCCATCTATTAATGAATTGTTCAGATCAATAAATACATGCAACTATACTTACGGATGCGGTAAAAAATACATGAATCATTAACCGAATTTGGGCAACATGTAAAATACAATTTTATTCACAAAAATATATATATAAAAAATCAAAAAATACCTACTTGTTCACAGTTAATTGTTGTTCTCCGGTAGATCTGTCTCTACAACATTCTTCCCTTTGCTACTAGAAGTAACATCGAATGTTTTTCTCCTCTTTGTGGCGATATCGTAATCATTTTTTTCTCCAAATTAACAGTTGAAGGATTTCGATTATTTCGATCAATTTTCTTAGATCTCCTTTCAAAGAACCAATTTCGAAATGAAGCTGAATCAACATCATGTTGTTCTTTGAGAAATACCCAAATCAAAATAAGGGGAATCTAAATTTTGAAGAGTATGTGGGATACCTCTTGTAACCCTACTAGATATGCTTTCATCCGCCATTAATTGATGTTTTTCACTACTCAAATTGGGAAACCCTAAGCATTGAAAGTTAAAAATCTTGAAAAAAGTAAAAAAATATTGAATTAAATTGACCAAAATACACAAAATAATGAAAACTTACACAAATACACCACCACCCACAAATCTCGGCACAATAAATTGTAGTGGAATCGTGCTTGATGGTAATGGATAGATTCTGAGGAGAAAAAAACGGCTAAAATTAATGGAAAGGAGAGAGAAACGTAATGTATATTACGTGAGTTTCAAAATGGGAAGTTGGGATAGTGTTTACCGTTATTTACGGTGTATTTGATAAGTGATCGTTGTATCTAGAATGGGTAAAGAAAATTAATTACTATTATTATTAATTTTAATAAAAGATAGTTATTAACATTATCTAGAATGGGTAATTTAGAAAATTAATTAGCTATTATTATTAATTTTAATACAATTTATTTTAACTACTCAATTCTATGTAAAATATTTTTATAGTAAATTTAGCATAGTCTAACAACAACAACAACCAAATGGATTTGAAGATATCATTCTCTTTATGAGTTCTTAATTTATTCCCAAGGAACTTAAACTGTTATTAACATTAAATATTCTGGAAGATCCATGCATATCTCATCTTATGTAACTTTATAAATCTGAGAGATGAAAGCTTGTATATAAATTGACCCATTCTAAATCAAACAAAGTATGATGAGATATACCTGTTGACTCAAACTTGTTTTTGTGTCAAATTTAACAATATTTTGCATAATATATAGCCAATGACTTTGTGATAATATGACCAACTCTCTCACCACCTAAAAACCGAAACTTGCCCAACTAGAAGTTAAAACACAACATACAAAATAAAGGTCACAATTGCGGCAGTCAAAAATTGCACACAAACTTGAAACTATTCATCGTCACTCTCAAAATATAGTTCCTGTTAGTATCCTGTGTTCATAATGGTAAACCAGAAAATCGATAAAATCGGAAAATAGAAAAGTCCGAGGTTATGGAATATATATATTCTTTCAGGATAGAACAAATTAACTCACCAGCGTATCGGTTGCTCAAACTCCGGTAAACGGTGAACGCAATAAGCGGCAAAAAATCACACATAAATTATTTGAAGTGCAGAAAGAAATTAAAGAAGAAGACAATCAGAATTTTCAGAAGTAAAAATATGAGGAAACAGACATGTATTTATAAGCCAACAAAGGATAGTGTGAACAAGTCTAATTGTGCCTTATCAGAAAAGTCACAACTATTCATTTTTCATTCACACCTTTTAAAAGCCCAACAATTTCTTCCTTTTACTAATTCAGTATTCTAAAAATAGTTTTTATTTTATTTATTTTGCCAAATTAAGAAAGATTTAATATTTTCATTCAATATTACTTATCATTAAGCACAGACGCTCCTCAATCATTGCTTTGTTGATAGGATTTTAATTACATCAATAAGGATAATTTAGTAAAATAAACTCTCAATAAATAACTTATAAGTGGAACATAAAGTTGTAAAAGGGAACGGTGGAAGACAACAAAGTCTACTATGGTGGCGGAAACTAATTTTTACTATCAAATCGGACCATATAAAAGAAATTCACGTAAGTACTGAACGGAAAAGTCAATTATGGTGGCAGAAAATTCATGACAACCCAATCTTGACAAAATCATAATAGTACCTCGTTGGCTTAAATCAAATTTTATGAGCTCAATATAACATTTATAGCTTTCCCAAAATAACAAATGGATAAATTAACATTAATTCCTCTGGAACAGAAATTCCCTTTCTATATAAACCTGAAGCATGCATGAATGAATTTCCATAAACATAAAATAAGATCGTTAATTCCTTTCTGAGATATATGGAGACACAACAATTACCTTTGATCTTTATTTCACTCTTGTTATTCCTTTCCTTCATCTTATGTTTAGTTCATCTATGGAAGAAATCAAAAACCTTTAACAAAAAAAGACTGCCTCCAGGACCATGGAGTCTACCTTTGGTAGGGAACTTGCACCAATTAATGAACGGTCGTTTGCCACATCATACTTTGAGAAGTCTATCACAAAGATATGGACCGATCTTTCATTTACGTTTAGGAGAATTATCAATTGTTGTTGTATCTTCACCTGAGATGGCGAAAGAAATTATGAAAACCCAGGACCTTCGCTTTGCTAATAGACCTGAATTTATGTTTGGAGAAATTATTATGTACAATCATACAGACATTATAACTTGTGCATATAGTGATTACTGGAGAAATATGCGCAAAGTGTGCACCATCGAACTTCTAAACGCAAAGATGGTCAAATCATTTAGTTCGATTCGACAAGCAGAGATGGAAAGTCTCGTTTCATCGCTTAATTCTATGCCTAATGACACATTGATCAACTTGTCACACAGAATTTTTTGGTTTACAAGTTCTGTAACTTGTAGGTCGGCTTTTGGAAAAATAATACATGGTCAAGATAAATTGATAATGTTGATAAAGGATGTCACATCGTTAGCTACAGGATTTGACTTGGGTGATTTCTTTCCTTCCCGAAAATGGGTTCATGAGGTTAGTGGATTTAAGTCAAAAATATTGAAGGTTCACAAAAAAGCTGATGTAATTTTGGAGAATATCATTAATGAGCATAGGGAAAATCGAACAAATGGTAAGAAGGGCAATGGTGAGTTTGGAGGTGAAGATTTGATTGATGTTCTACTACGAGTCATGGAGAGTGGAGAATTGAACACTCCAATCACAAATGAGAATATCAAAGGAGTTATTTTTGTAAGTTTACTGCTACATGAGACATCTCATTCTCTCTCTCTTTTTTTTTTTTTTTTTTAATTATATTATTTACTGTTAGTATTAAGAATTTGAAGTTAATTTTTTATGATAGAGTGTTATCTTGGAACATTAAATACTCGGTACATCTATGTTAATATTTTCATTACGTGCAGGACATTTTTATGGCGGGATCTGAAACAGCAGCTACAACAATTCTTTGGGCGTTGGCGGAAATGATAAGAAATCCAAATGTTATGGTTAAAGCACAACTTGAAGTTCGAGAAGTCTTAAATGGAAATAAAACATATGAGGATACAAATTTAGAAGAGTTGAAGTATCTAAAATTAGTGATTAAAGAAACATTAAGGTTACACCCTCCTATTACTCTATTACCAAGGCAATGCAGAGAAGAAACAAAAATTGACAAATACACAATACCCATCAAAACCAACATTATAGTGAATGCATGGGCAATTGGAAGAGATCCTACATATTGGCATAATTCAGAAAATTTTATACCGGAGAGATTTGAAAATAATTCTATTGATTTCAGAGGAAATCATTTTGAATTTGTTCCATTTGGCGCAGGAAGAAGAATATGTCCAGGGTTATTATTCGGATTAGTGAATGTAGGACATCCTTTAGCTCAGTTACTTTATCACTTCGATTGGAAGACTCCTTATGGAGTCAATCCAGACAATTTAGACATGACCGAAACAGATGGAGCAACCGCCAGAAGAAAAGAAGATCTTTGTTTAATTGCTACTCCGTTTAATTTCTCTTAAAAACATAATAGACTTGAGAACTTTGTTCCTTGTTTGAAGTACGTAGTTGTACTTTTCACTAATTGCAGCTTGTTTATCAACCGGAGATGGATAAGAAGATAAAAAAGTTTATTTTACAATAACTACATATCTTTACATGGTATATCTATATTTATGCATGCGTGTGATTTTGTGATGATTGTACTTGAATTCTCTTTTCCTACTTTGGTGGGTTATTTCCTTAACTTCGAGTGATTTTGTTGCAGATTTGATTGAATGATGCATTGAGATAACAAAATATCTGGAAATATATATCTACCTATAATACAGAGCCACCACATCTCTAAAATTATCTTGAGAAAAAGATAGTATTAGGAAGCAAAACATGAAGGAAGGTTTCTGAAATTATCTCAAGATACTATGGTGCGAGTTGGTAAGACACAAAAGTAATTGGAGTTGTTAAGAGGAAGTGAGAACCCAGTATTTTTTTTAACTTTAGAAGCAATTATATATTTGTATAAATTTAAATAATTTAATTTTAAAATTTCTCCGTCTACACTTAGTCAGATAATTGATATACCATTATGGCTAGACTAATTAACAAGTTTCAGGTATAAATCTTAAATTCATGCTCAATCAAAGACCATCATGCAAGTAAATTGGGAACAACATCTTCTTTACCCCAAAAATTAACATTAGGGCCTTTTTCACTTATGCTTGTCATATACGCGTGAATATTGTCCAATTAGAAATTTGTTTTATTATTAAATACAGGACGAAAGTACTAAGGGATAATATATATTTCCTTCCATGAAAGAAGTACTGAAGGATAATACAAATTTTTTCTTATGAATTTGTCCCCTTTTTATAAGAGAACACTTAAACTTTGCAGGATTCAATGATCCCCTATATTTGTTTATAGTGTGGCATGTATAAAGACCACCTTTTGCAACCAACACCAATTTCAGGATAGTAGTATATCTCACCAACTTATCACATTTTGCCAGTAGCGGAGACCATGAAAAACGTTGGTCTTGAAATTAGTCGGGACTCGGGGTAATTTGTTGCAGAAGCAAAATTGAAGAAAGAGAAAAAAGAAAAGAATAGAAAAAACTAAAACTAAAATAAAGTAAAAAAATACTAGTACTGTATTTTAAATAAAATACATTTATTTTTTGCTTAAATTTATCTTCTTACGCGCTACTTGAGAGTTCAAAACACTTTGCATGCCACCTAAGCATAAAAGGGACAATAATTCTACTTGAAAAAATTACTGGACAAGTGTACGAAAAAAACATGTGCTATTGACCAAAAAAATGATAGGAAATACAAAGGTACACCAATTTGGAAACTATCTACTCCATATCTCATAAATGTGTGCATATTTATTCATGAGAGCCTATTTTCATATCAGTTCAATGCAATATTGATCTTCTCAAAAGGGATCATTTCCTTTCTGAGATATATGGAGACACAACACTTACTTTTCATCTTCATTTCACTCTTGCTCTTCCTTTCTTTCATATTTCATTTAATTCAAATATAGAAGGAATCAAAAACCTTTAACAAAAGGTTGCCTCCAGGGCCATGGAGGCTACCTTTTATTGGTAACTTGCACCAATTAATTAATGGGCGCTTGATTCATCATACTTTCAGAAATCTATCGCAAAGATATGGACCGATCTTTCACTTACGTCTTGGAGAAACATCAGTTATTGTTGTATCTTCACTTGATATGGCAAAAGAAATAATGAAAACTCAAGACCTTCATTTTGCAACTAGGCCTCAATTAATGGCCGGAGAAATTATTATGTACAATCACTCGGACATTGGAACATGTCCATATGGTGATTATTGGAGAAACATGCGCAAAGTGTGCATCTTGGAACTTCTTAGTGCAAAGATGGTCAAATCATTTAATTCAATTCGACAAGCAGAGATGTCAAGTCTTATTTCATCGATTAATTCTATGCCCAACTCATTAATCAACTTGTCAGACAAAATTTTTTGGTTTACAAGTGTTGTAACTTGTAGGTTGGCTTTGGGAAAACTAATCCATAATCAAGATACCTTGATAATGTTGATAAAGGATGTCGCATTATTAGCTGCAGGATTTGACTTGGCTGATTTATTTCCTTCCCGAAAATGGCTTCACGAGATTAGTGGATTGAAGTCAAAAATATTGAAGGTTCACAAAGAAGCAGATGTAATTTTAGAGAATATCATTAATGAACATCTGGAAAATCTAGCAAATGGTAAGAAGGGCAATATCGAGTCTGGAGGTGAAGACTTAATCGATGTTCTATTGCGGGTCATGGAGAGTGACGAATTGGGAACTTCCATTCACACATAATAATATCAAAGCAGTTATTTCTGTAAGTTTAGTGCCATATAAAACATCTCATTCTCTTTTATTTTCTTTTTTTCATTTTATTATTTATTAGTATTAAAAAAGTTGAGGTTATTTTTTTATTCTAGATTATAATATTGGAACATCTAAAATTAGGTATATTTCAATATTTTATTAATTACATTCAGGATATGTTCATAGCAGGAGCTGAAACATCATCGACAACAATTATTTGGGCATTGGCAGAAATGATAAGAAATCCAAGCATCATGGTTAAAGCACAACGTGAAGTCAGAGAAATCCTGAAGGGAAAGAAAACATTTGAGGACACTGATCTTGAAGAGTTGAAGTATCTACAATTAGTGATTAAGGAGACATTAAGGCTACACCCTCCTCTTCCTCTGTTACTCCCAAGGGAATGCAGAAAAGAAACAAAAATTGGCAATTACACAATACCTATCAAAACCAGAGTCCTAGTGAATGCATGGGCAATCGGAAGAGATCCTAAATATTGGCATTATCCAGAAAGCTTTATCCCTGAGAGGTTTGAAAATAATTCTATTGATTTCAAAGGAAATCACTTTGAATTTATTCCATTTGGTGCAGGTAGAAGAATGTGTCCAGGGTTGTTATTCGGCTTAGTAAATGTAGGACATCCTTTAGCTCAGTTGCTTTATCACTTTGATTGGAAGACTCCTTATGAGGTTACTCCAGATAATTTTGACATGGCCGAGACAGATGGAGTAACTGCAAGAAGAAAGGAAGATCTTTGTTTAATTGCTACTCCCTTTGGTCTCTCTTAACAGACTTAAGGACTTTTTCCCTTTGTTTAAAGTAATTGTACATTTCACTGGTTGCAACTTGTTTATCAGCCAGCAGTGATGAATAAGAAGATAATAGTACTTAATTTAGATAACTTGTCTACATATCTTTACAAGGTATACCTATATTTATCTTACATGTGAGCGGCAAAGGTGATAGATACGTCAAAGAACAAAATATTAGCAACACTTGAGGTTTGCCTAAAATGAAATGTATTTTAAGAGGGTAAACCATGGAACAAGCACTATTTTGTTTTTGTATTCAATTTCATACCTTTGATATTCTTTTATTATGTTAGGTTCGATTCCATCTTATTGTAATTCCTAACAAGTGACATGGTTATGAAATTAGATTTCCTTCAACTTTTGGTGTACTTGAGATTTATTTTAATGATTTTATCGATTTACTTTCATAACATTTTGTTGCTTCTGAAAGCATTTTAATGTGCCTCGACGAACCTAATTCTGTACTAGCAAAATAAAGAACTTTGTTGCGTATCTATCAAGTATGTTGTTGTTGTTGTGGTGGTGGTGTATCTATCAAGTGTTCATATAGTTCTATGAACTTGAACTCAATCACCTACAGTTTTCTTAATCTATACTTTTACTCTCATCATCAAGAAAGAGGCCCAACTAGAAGTTAAAACACAACACACAAAATAAAGGTCACAATTGCGGCAGTCAAAAATTGCACACAAATCTTGAAACTATTCATCGGTCACTCTCAAAATATAGTTCCTGTTAGTATTCTGTGTTCATAATGGTAAACCAGAAAATCAATAAAATCGGAAAATAGAAAAATCCGAGGTTATGGAATATATATATATATATATATCCTCCTAGGATAGAACAAATTAACTCACCAGTGTAGCGGTTGCTCAAACTCCGGTAAACGGTGAACGCGACAGGCGGCAGCAAATCACACATAAATTATTTGAAGTGCAGAAAGAAATTAAAGAAGAAGACAATCAGAATTTTCGTAAGTAAAAATCTGAGGAAACAGACACGTATTTATATGCCAACAAAGTCCTATTGTGCCTTATCAGAAAAGTCACAGCTATTCATGTTCCATTCACACCTTTAAAAGCCCAACAATTTCTTCCTTTTACTAGTTCAGTATACTAAAAATAATTTTTATTTTATTTATTTTGACAAATTAAGAAAGATTTGATATTTTCATTCAAAATTACTTATCATTAAGCGCCGACGCTCCTCAATCATTGCTTTGTTGATAGGATTTTAATCACATTAATAAGGATAATTTAGTAAAATAAACTCCCAATAAATAACTTACAAGGGGAATATAAAGTTGTAAAAGGGAACGGTAGAAGTACAGAATAGCAAATTCCGCTGTGATGGCGGGAACTAACTTTTAATCAAATGGGATCACATAAAAAAGACTGACTTAAGTACTGAATGGAAAAGTCAATTATGGTGGCAGAAAATTTATGACAACCCCATCTGTACAAAATCATAACAGTACCTCGCCAGCTTACATCAAATTTTATCAGCTCAGTATAATATTTATAGCTTTCCAAAAATAACCTATGGATAAATTAACATTAATTCCTCTTGATCAGACATTCCCTTTCTATATAAACATGAAGCATGCATGAATGAATTTCCATAAACATAAAATAAGATCGTTAATTCCATTCTGAGATATATGGAGACACAACACTTACCTTTCATCTTTATTTCACTCTTGTTATTCCTTTCCTTCATCTTATGTTTAGTTCATATATGGAAGAAATCAAAAACCTTTAACAAAAAAAGACTGCCTCCAGGGCCATGGAGTCTACCGTTAGTAGGGAACTTGCACCAATTAATGAACGGTCGTCTGCCACATCATACGTTAAGAAGTCTATCAAAAGATATGGACCGATCTTTCATTTACGTTTAGGAGAATTATTAGTTGTTGTTGTATCTTCACCTGAGATGGCGAAAGAAATTATGAAAAACCAAGACCTTCGCTTTGCTAATAGACCTGAGTTTATGTTTGGAGAAATTATTATGTACAATCATACAGACATTATAACTTGTGCATATAGTGATTACTTGAGAAATATGCGCAAAGTGTGCACCATGGAACTTCTAAACGCAAAGATGGTCAAATCATTTAGTTCGATTCGACAAGCAAAGATGGAAAGTCTCGTTTCATCGCTTAATTCTATGCCTAATGACACATTGATCAACTTGTCACACAGAATTTTTTTGGTTTACAAGTTCTGTAACTTGTAGGTCGGCTTTTGGAAAAATAATACATGGTCAAGATAAATTGATAATGTTGATAAAGGATGTGACATCATTAGCTACAGGATTTGACTTGGGTGATTTCTTTCCTTCCCGAAAATGGGCTCACGAGGTTAGTGGATTTAAGTCAAAAATATTGAAGGTTCACAAAAAAGCTGATGTAATTTTGGAGAATATCATTAATGAGCATAGCGAAAATCGAACAAATGGTAACAGGGCAAT
Organism: Lycium ferocissimum; assembly: GCF_029784015.1. Taxonomy (NCBI): domain Eukaryota; kingdom Viridiplantae; phylum Streptophyta; class Magnoliopsida; order Solanales; family Solanaceae; genus Lycium; species Lycium ferocissimum. The sequence goes on from NW_026725363.1 coordinate 69,712, forward strand.
GGTGAGTTTGGAGGTGAAGATTTGATTGATGTTCTACTACGAGTCATGGAGAGTGGAGAATTGAACACTCCAATCACAAATGAGAATATCAAAGGAGTTATTTTTGTAAGTTTACTGCTACATGAGACATCTTATTCTCTCTTCTTTTTTTTTCATTATATTATTTACTGTTAGTATTAAGAATTTGAATTTAATTTTTTATGCTAGAGTGTTATCTTGAAACATTGAATAATCGACACATATATCTTAATATTTTCATTACGTGCAGGACATTTTTATAGTAGGATCTGAAACAACAACTACAACAATTCTTTGGGCGTTGGCAGAAATGATAAGAAATCCAAATGTTATGGTTAAAGCACAACTTGAAGTTCGAGAAGTCTTAAATGGAAAGAAAACATTTGAGGATACAGATTTAGAAGAGTTGAAGTATCTAAAATTAGTGATTAAAGAAACATTAAGGTTACACCCTCCTATTACTCTATTACCAAGGCAATGCAGAGAAGAAAGAAAAATTAACAAATACACAATACCAATCAAAACCAACATTATAGTGAATGCATGGGCAATTGGAAGAGATCCTACATATTGGCATAATTCAGAAAATTTTATATTGGAGAGATTCGAAAATAATTCTATTGATTTCAGAGGAAATCATTTTGAATTTGTTCCATTTGGCGCAGGAAGAAGAATATGTCCAGGGTTATTATTCGGATTAGTGAATGTAGGACATCCTTTAGCTCAGTTACTTTATCACTTCGATTGGAAGACTCCTTATGGAGTCAATCCAGACAATTTAGACATGACCGAAACAGATGGAGCAACCGCCAGAAGAAAAGAAGATCTTTGTTTAATTGCTACTCCTCTCTTAAAAACAGAATAGACTTGAGAACTTTGTTCCTTGTTTGAAGTACGTAGTTGTACTTTTCACTAATTGCAGCTTGTTTATCAACCGGAGATGGATAAGAAGATAAAAAAGTTTATTTCACAATAACTACATATCTTTACATGGTATATCTATATTTATGCATGCGTGTGATTTTGTGATGATTGTACTTGAATTCTCTTTTCCTACTTTGGTGGGTTATTTCCTTAACTTCGAGTGATTTTGTTGCAGACTTGATTGAATGATGCATAGAGATAACAAAATATCTGGAAATATATATCTGCCTATAATACATAGCCACCACATCTCTAAAATTATCTTCAGAAAAAGATAGTATTAGGAAGCAAAACATGAAGGAAGGTTTCTGAAATTATTTCAAGATATTATGGTGCGAGTTGGTAAGACACAAAAGTAATTGGAGTTGTTAAGAGGAAGTGAGAAGCCCCGTATTTTTTAACTTTAGAAGCAATTATATATTTGTATAAATTTAAATAATTTAATTTTAAATTTCTCCGTCTACACTTAGTCATATAATTGATATACCATTATGGCTAGACTAATTAACAAGTTTCAAGTATAAATCTTAAATTCATGTTCAATCAAAGACCATCATGTAAATTGGGAACAACATCTTCTTTACCCCAAAAATTAACATTAGGGCCTTTTTCACTTATGCTTGTCATATACGCGTGAATATTGTTCAATTAGAAATTTGTTTTATTATTAAATACAGGACGAAAGTACTAAGGGATAATATATATTTCCTCCCATGAAAGAAGTACTGAAGGATAATACAAATTTTCTCTTATGAATTTGTCCCCTTTTTATAAGAGAACACTTAAACTTTGCAGGATCCAATGATCCCCTATATTTGTTTATAGCGTGGCATGTATAAAGACCACCTTTTGTAACCAACACCAATTTCAGGATAGTAGTATATCTTACCAACTTATCACATTTTGCCAGTAGTGGAGACCATGAAAAACGTTGGTCTTGAAATCAGTAGAGAGAGGTAATATGTTGCAGAAGCAAAATTGAAGAACGAGAAAAAAGAAAAAAGAAGAAAAAACTAAAACTAAAATAAAGTAAAAAAATACTAGTACTGTATTTTAAATAAATTACATTTTGGCTTAAATTTATCTTCTTACGCGTTACTTGAGAGTTGAGATTGCAAAACACTTTGCATGCCACCTAAGCACAAAAGGGGGCAATAATTCTACTTGAAAAAATTATGGACAAGTGTACGAAAAAAACATGGCTATTGACCAAAAAAAATGATAGGAAATACAAAGTGGAAACTATCTACTCCATACATAAATGTGTGCATAATTCATGAAAAAAAACATGTGATCATTTCCTTTCTGAGATTGACACAAAAAAACTCTTGAAAAAACCTTAACAAAGGTACACCACCTTTTATTGTAACTTGCACCAATTAAAATAGTTCTATCGATCTTTATCTTTGAGAAACACGTTTATTGTTTGATATGGCAAAAGAAATAATGAAAACTCAAGACCTTCATTTTGCAATTATAAATGTACATCGGTGTCCATATTTATTCTTAGTGCAAAGATGGTCAAATCATCAGAGATTCAGTCTTAAATTATTTTACTCATTAATCAAATAATTTTTTACAAGTGTTAAAATAACTCAATCCATAATCAAGATACCTTGATAATGTTGATTTTTTCGGCATTAAAAATAATACGGATAATTTTTCAAAAAAATATAAAAATAATTCCGTATTATTTTTCATTAAAAAAAAATTTGATGCATTCCGGAGGGCGAAGGATTCGGAGAGTGACGAATTGAGTTATTTTTTTGGTAAAAAAAATTATTTTGAGTATTAAAATAATTTTGAAGTTATTTTTTATTCTAGATTATAATATTGGAACATCTAAAATATTAATTAATCAAAGATATGTTCATACAGAGCCGAAACATCATCGACAACAAAGACTGCGTAAATGATAAGAGGTGACAGCACAACGTGAAGCGAGAAACTTAAAACTTGAGACATTGGAACCATTTTTCAAAAATTGGCAATTACACAATACCTATCAAAAGCCAGCTAATTTTAAATTTTCTTCTAAAAAATGATAAAGGGTTGTTACACAGTTACACCAATTTGGAAAATATCTACTCCATATCTCATAAATGTGTGGATATTTATTCATGAGTGCCTATTTTCTTATCAGTTCAGTACAATATTGAGCTTCTCAAAAGGCATCATTTCCTTTCTGAGATATATGGAGACACGACACCTACTTTCCATCTTCATTTCACTCTTGCTCTTCCTTTCGTTCATATTTCATTTAGTTCATATATGGAAGAAATCAAAAACCTTGATGTTGTTGTTGTTGTGGTGGTGGTGCAAAAAGTTCTATGTAACCTTTTACTCTCATCATGCCCAACTAAAACACAACACCAGGACCATGATTCTGTGTTCATAATGGTAAACCAGACTAGAAAAAAAAAAATCCTTTTTATGGAATATATATATATATATATATCCTCCTAGGTAACTTGCACCAATTAATGAATGGGCGCTTGATACATCATACTTTCAGAAATCTATCACAAAAATATGGGCCGATCTTCCATTTACGTCTGCTTTGTTGGGAAACATCAACTATTGTTGTATCTTCACCTGATATGGCAAAAGAAATTATGAAAACTCAAGACCTTCATTTTGCTACTAGGCCTCAATTTATGTTTGGAGAAATTATTATGTACAATTACTCGGACATTGGAACATGTCCATATGGTGATTATTGGAGAAACATGCGCAAAGTGTGCATCGTGGAACTTCTTAGCACAAAGATGGTAAAATCATTTAATTCAATTCGACAAGCAGAGATGTCAAGTCTTGTTTCATCGGTTAATTCTATGCCTGATTCATTGATCAACTTATCGGACAAAATAGATTGGTTTACAAGTTCTGTGACTTGTAGGTCAGCTTTGAAGGAAAAGTAAAGTAATATCATTAATGAGCAAGATCAAGATAGAGTTGATAATGTTGATCAAAGGATGCCGTATAGTATTAGCTGCTAGAGTGTTAGGATTTGACTTAGTAGGATCTGATTTATTTCCTTAAAGCACCCGAAAATGGCTTCAGTTGAAGATTAGTGGATTGAAGTCAATCAAAACCAAAAATATTGAAGGTTCACAAAGAAGCAGATGTAATTTTGGAGAATATCATTAATGAACATCGGGAAAATCAAGCAAATGGTAAGAAGGGCTATAGTGAGTCTGGAGGTGAAGATTTAATCGATGTTCTACTGCGAGTCATGAAGAGTGGCGAATTGGGAACTCCCATCACAAATAAGAATATCAAAGCAGTTATTTTTGTAAGTTTAGTACCCTATAAAACATCTCATTCTCTTCTCTCTTTTTTTGTTTTTGTCAAACAATAAAAAAAAAATATTTTACTACATCATCTAGCTCATATAGGATTCTAGAACTAGATCTTAGTGTTTCGTCTTTATCTATTACAACTGCATCTTCATTACAAGCCTAGACAGGATGAGTATTTAAGCATTGAAGAGTACTGCCCCCTTGGTGTTGTTGCTGGCCTCATCACATTCTCTTTTCTTTTTTCATTTTATTATTTATTAGTATTAGAAATTTGAGGTTATTTTTAATTCTAGACTGTAATATTGGAACTTCAAATATTAGGCATATCTCAGTATTTTTAATTACATGCAGGACATGTTCTTGGCAGGAGCTGAAACATCAATATTGAGCTTCTCAAAAGGTCTGAGATATATGGAGCGACAATTATTTGGGCTTTTAGGACCATGGAGACCATTTCCTTTTATCGGTAAGAAATGATAAGAAATCCAAGTATCATGGCTAAAGCACAACTTGAAGTTAGAGAAGTCCTAAAGGGAAGAGAAATATTTGAAGATACTGATCTAGAAGAGTTGAAGTATCTAGAATTAGTGATTAAAGAAACATTAAGGCTGCATCCTCCACTTCCTTTGTTACTCCCAAGGGAATGCAGAGAAGAAACAAAAATTGACAAATACACAATACCTATCAAAACAAGAATCATGGTGAATGCATGGGCAATTGGAAGAGATTCTAAATATTGGCATAATTCAGAAAGTTTTATACCTGAGAGATTTGAAAATAATTCTATTGATTTCAAAGGAAATCACTTTGAATTTATTCCATTTGGCGCAGGTAGAAGAATGTGTCCAGGGTTGTTATTCGGCTTAGTGAATGTAGGACATCCTTTAGCTCAGTTGCTTTATCACTTTGAGTGGAAGACTCCTTATGGGGTTACTCCAGATAATTTTGATATGACTGAAACAGATGGAGCAACTGCAAGAAGAAAGGATGAACTTTCTTTAATTGCTACTCCCTTTGGTCTCTCTTAACAGTAGAAATAGACTTGAGGACTTTTTCCCTTTGTTTAAAGTAATTGTACATTTCACTGGTTGCAACTTGTTTATCAGCCAGCAGTGATGAATAAGAAGATAATAGTACTTACTTTAGATAATTGTGTACATATCTTTACAAGGTATACCTATACTTATCTATCTTACATGTGAGCAGCAAAAGATGACTGATACGTTACAGAACAAAAAGAATTAACAATACTTATAGTTTTGCCTATTATGGATATTTTTTCACTATGAAACGTATTTAGAGTCTGTATTCCATTTCATACAATTTATATTCTTTTATTATGTTAGGTTCGAATGGTAATGCTTCAGCTTGATTGTTGTGCTACACTAGATGGGAATAGAGAAAGCCATTAAGAGAACCTCTGCCTCATTTCTTATGATAACTCCTATGCTAATTTCCATTTCTTTTGGTCTCCATATTTACAAGCAGCCCAATTCCTCCAAATTTCCCAATAAATACATATTGGTACAATTTGAAGAAGCATCTTGTGGATGTTGTTCTTTGGATTAGTGTCCCACCACTCCTTCAAGGTCCTTCTAAGAGGCCAATTAAGGACCTCCAAAGAATTTCCATAGGTAGTTGGCTGCCTCATTTTCTATAAATACATTGTGTAAATTCACTGTGTGGTCTAGTGCAGCTAGCACATCTGGAAACTGACTGTTTGGCCAAAACTGGCCAGAACTTCCTCAAATGGCAACTTGCACAAGAGTAGTCTCCATAATAAAAATGACATCTTGAAAGGTATAAATGAATGTCATAGCTCACTTCACGGAGAAGTGGCTTTTTAGTCCTTTACAAAAAAAAAAATAGTTTTATGACATTTTTACGAGAAATTATTTAATTTTTGTTTTTTTTTACACATAAAAGAACTGAAAAAACATATAAGAGATCTGAAAATGTCCTTTTTCTTCTATTCAAAGTAGAAGAGCAAATTGTAAATGGGCATGCGATCTAATTAGTGAGAAGGATACTTTTTAGCCTAGAAGCTCTAATGTCTCCCATGCTGTTACATTAGAAAATTGCCCTTAATGACTTGGTATTCCATAAGCATAATCATCTTGGTTGGATTGACCAATCAATTGTGATGGTTCTAGTTTGGGTGTATTTGAGTATAAATAAATTTTCACAATTATCTTTAATGATTTTATGGATTTACATTTCATAAACTATTTGTTGCTCCTGCATTAATGCAACTTGCCAGTTATTAACCACAAACTATCCCTAAAGTGTCTGGACCAGTTCATACGCACACCAACCTATTTTGTAAATTTAAGTGAAAAAAGTGTATATAAATAGAAACATAAATCATCAACCAAAAGCAACTGGAATTAAGACAAATCATTTTGAAAAGAATAGACGGATGAAATAGAAATAAATTTAAAAGGGATTTACGAGCTTAATAGTGCACAAGCCGTAAGTAAGAACGACACATGCAAGCATATAAACTCACGACATGTTATCGGCAATGTATAGGGCTGATTGCACTAATCTTTTTTCTAAGCGCAATTTGCACACTAATTGCCTTTTCTATAACATAAAGCATATTAAAAAAATAACATAATTTGCACAAACAAGATCTCCAGATAATTGAGGCAATGACCGGCGCGGCGGCTGAGGAGGACCACATCACGAAATCAATGAGAAAGATCCGAGATTTTATAAAGGGTGAAAAGAGCCCTAGTTTTACTTTGGTATTGGGCTACTTGCGCAAATAGCCCGTCGGGCGAATGGGCCAATCTCATCCATTCCCTTGACAAATGTTCCTATTTGGGGATGATGCTCAATTTTTGGCCCTCAAATTTATAGTATTTAAACTTGGAAAAATTCCGTGATTTGTCACCCTTCTAAAAGTTTGAATATAATTAGCACAACTTTTAAAGTTCCTCAAAAATAACAGTTTTTATTATCTTTTTAAAAATATTAGAAAAAAAACTTACGGATAATTAGCACATGTAAAAATTATATCCCACTAAACTAGGATCCAGTTATATTTTTCATGTTTGTCATCTTTTCTCTCTCGCTATTTAACTTATACACTCCCTTAATTCTCTTATATATATTCTATGCATACTAATGTATTTATATACATGGTATAATTCAATTGTAAGATAATTTTGTTGAGGTATAGTATAATATACCTGGTATAATTCATCTTTAGAGGTATACTGATGTATTTTATACAGAGTATAATTTAACATATACTATGGTATTAAGGTATAATATTAATATACCTGATATAAATATAATATACGTGGTATAATTCAAATTTAGATGTATACTGATGTATTTTATACATAGCATAATTTAATATATATAATATACGGCAAAATCAGATTACTTAAATGGAAAGAAAGTAGGAACACAATTGTTGGCGTGGAAGATAACTTTTTTAGCAAAAATGTAGGAAGAGAATCAAGGTTGTTAATGAGTGGCCATAATCTCGCCCAACTACGTTCCTTTAATAGAGGAATCATTACAATATGTAACTCCTCACTGCCATCCAATGTTGATTAAATAATTCTGCTAAGGTTTTGTAAATATTTTTCTCTTATTGTATAGTTATGTTTTTTTCCCACGCAGCAAAAACTTTCAAAACTCTACATAAAAATTCTCCATAAAAAAGGGCATGAAAAAGGATAAAGAACATATGCGCTAAAAAGCATAACTTCTAGTTCTGAATACGACAACAAATTTTTGAAAATATTACACCGCATAACATAAGTCCTACAGAATTTATGCCTAGCGAAGCAAAATTTCATCCTCCAAAGTTAAGTGTTATACAATTTATGCCGAGCGAATCAGGTCCGGATATTTTCATGAAATGAGCGCCGATGCAAAAACTAACGACTACGACTACACACACAATTAGGAGGACCAAAACTTGAAGACGAGTGCATTTGAAGGGGCTAATCCGTGCAAAAGAGTTCTTCGCTCAATGTTCGAGTAAATTTACGACAAAACCCTCGACTTTTTCTGTAATTTTCGCATTCGCCCACAAACATTTTACCTCGAATCAAAACGACGACATTTGGAATGGTAGGTTCAGTAGTATGATCATGGCAGCTTCCATCTCTAAAACCCTAACCAGAAATCTTCTCCGGCGAAGTACACAAGCATTGCAGCTCCGATACTCCTCCGTCGCCGCCACGTCAGCTCCTGCCAGCACTGTCCCTGAAACTCAACCTTCAGGTCCCTAAAGCAAATATTTTTCCCACAATTTAAATTGTAATCATTTTTATTTGAATTCAGGTGATCTGAGTTTGTTTTTATTCCTCAGAGAAAGGTGGACCTTCAAGATGGTCAAAGTTACTGCTTTTTGTACCAGGTGTTATTACCTTTGGACTTGGTACTTGGCAAATTTTCAGAAGACAAGATAAGGTTAACTCATTTTCCCAAAACTATCATTTTTTTTAGGGCCCGATTGGCCATGAAAATTGTGAAATTTGAAAAAAAAAGTACTAGTTTTTGTTTTCAAAGTGAAAAATATTGTGTTTGGTCATGCTACAAAATGGAATTGTTTTTGAATTTTTGTGAGTGGTTTGGAGTGAAGACAGACTTTTTGATGATTCTCAAATTCCGGAATTCGATATTTTTATGGCCAAACATGATTTCCGGAATTCGACTCCTGATAGAAGTAAAAGTTATTCATGGCCAAATGCTCACTTATATTCGGGAAGATTTCTTATTTCTCTATGATGCAATTAATTGTGTGTTTCAATTGGCAATTAATAAAAGAAGATGTGATAAAAAGTGTTGTTGATACAATTTAGTAGGCGTTTGGCCATACATTCTGAATATTTTTCACTTTATTTGGAATTTATGGAGTCGGAGTTGGAGACGAAATTGTGTTTCATTATACTTTTTGCAGAGAATATTCGGAATAACGCTCATGCTTGAATGTACTTAAATGCAGCTTCAAAAGTGAAACGTGAGTTGGAAACAGTAATTTTCATGACCAAACACTGATTTTCAAGTAAAGTAAAAAATTATTCCGGGAAAAAGTGTATTTTTTATGGCCAAACGGGTCCTTTAGTTTCTGATGGATACTTTTGGTTGCTTGGTTTGATCAATCACTGTATCTAACTCCTGGAGTGTGGTTACTTGATTATAGTTTCAGTCAATTTGACCTATAATGCAAGATTGCTGGAGAAAGAAATTGTAACACTGATTACTATTTGCAGATTGAAATGCTTGAGTACAGACAAAATCGATTGCGAATGGATCCTTTAAACTGCAATGAGGTTTCCCCTTCAAGTGAAAATCTGGATTCTTTGGAGTTCTGCAGGGTGCTCTGTAGAGGAGTGTTTGATGAGAAAAGGTCCATTTTTATAGGGCCCCGCTCCAGAAGCATTTCAGGGGTGACTGAAAATGGTTACTATGTTATTACTCCTCTCATGCCTTTGGCAACTGATCCTAACAGGTACATGTACATAAGACTAAGTTAAACAGGGTTTAGGCTACCTCTATAGTCACCTTACTTATGAATAAAAAAGAATAGGCTACATCTAGTTACCTGCTATACATGTTAAAAGGAAGTTACTGAATAGCAGTAGAGATGTCACTGAATTGCGGTCTTGAGTTAATACAGACCACAGAGAGCCTAAAAAGATTTGGGTGTTGTTATGATCAAAGAGTTTTGTTCTTGGGTGCATATGCTAATACACAAATCAATATTGTCGTTTATAAGATCTCAAAGCTAGCTTTCTCTTTAACAAGAATTTAGTTCCTTCACTTCTGTTAAGTCTGGTGCATCTTTTTTTTTTTTTTTTTGGTGGGTGGGGGGGACTTAAGTGCCTCTCGTAACTCCACTTCACTCACCTATGCATGTATTAGCTCAACTACAATACTATATTACATTCTATCTGGCTTTCTTATTGCACATCTCATGATTTAGTTAGTCTTTCCTTAATTTGTTTAAATGCTCTTCGGATTGGTCTATGGATTGATTAATTCTCGTGGTTTCTAGACGGTTAGCAACTAAGTTTTACACGATCTACTACCTTTTTACACTCCTTACCTTTGTATGCATATTAACCCAACCAGCATACAATCGTCTAGTTTTTCTCCAAGATTAAGTTTTCTGTATTACAGTTTTGGCCCCTTTCCGTTTGGATTCTGAATCACTTCAATTTCATGTCTGACAGCAACATGAGTGGTTAATTCTGTCTTATCATGTCAAATTCCTTTCAGCGTGCAAGCACCAATTCTTGTCAATAGGGGATGGGTCCCACGGAATTGGAGAGACAAGTCTTTGGAAGTAGCTGCGGCTGATGACCAACCTTCAAGTATTTCAACCCCATCTCAAGAGAGTGGAAAGAGCTCCTGGTGGATGTTTGGGTCAAGAAAGAAGAAAGTGGAAGAGGTTGTTCTCTTTTCTTACTTCAATTTCCTGATTAAAGTTGTGTGTAATCTGAACATGACACCTGATGGCAATACATCCAATCAACAGGAACAAGCTCCAACTGTTAAGCCGACAGAAGTAATTGGAGTTATTAGAGGAAGTGAGAAGCCCAGTATATTTGTTCCAGCAAATGATCCCAGTTCCTTCCAGTGGTTCTACGTTGATGTTCCAGCCATTGCTCGTGCTTGTGGACTCCCCGAGAACACACTCTACATTGAAGGCATCAATGACAATGTTGACCCAAGCAATCCTTATCCAATTCCAAAGGATACAAACACATTGGTTCGGAGTTCTGTAATGCCGCAAGATCATCTTAACTATACATTTACATGGTATTCCCTGTTCTATATCTAATACCTGCTTCTGAGTTTTTTGCCATTGATATATTGGTCATTCCTCTCATCTTATTCTGTCTATGTCTAGTGCTAATGCTTTTATCGAAAAATATACGTTCTTCCAGAAAATTGGGCACCTAAACTTGATCAAAATTTTGTCTCATTAGTATTTTGTTTCCTTTTGCCAACTTTATACATCTAGGTTGATTGTCATGTCTTTTTTCATCACGTTTTGATGAGCTAATGTTGGTTCCCGACAAGTCAGCAAGTTAATTCTGTGTCAATATGAAAGTATATTAGTAAGCACTAATTGATGTTACAAACAACTGAGACTAATTTTTCAGAAGTTTATAGCTCAAAATCAGTACAGATTTATCCATGTTGCAGACTTGAATAAATTGAAATAACCCTCTCAACAAAAAGAGGACTGAATGATCTGGATTTCCTCTTTTTATTTGTTCTCTTGTGTTTTTCCTGATCTTTTTTTCTAATTTTTTGCAAGGTATTCCCTGTCAGCTGCTGTGACATTTATGGCTTTTAAGAGGCTACAGTCAAAGAAAACCCGGAGATAGCAAACCTTTGAACTGTTTCCTTTTATTTGGCAATGTAAGAACAACTAGCCGTTGAGACAATGCTGCTAATATGCACCTCAGGGCCCTTGACGATACAACAGAATAGCTTCCATGACATCGGCTTCTATAAGGAGAGAAAAGCTGCTATATTTTCAACTCGTCTTAGACCTTCAGTCATTACTCTCCTAAATTCTACAGGCGAATGCAACACATTTTTTAAATGGTACAACCCAATAAATGCCCATTTTGTAGTATTCTCGAGGTTTTGTTTGCTGACATTGGCATTGTCACCAAAAGTTGTTTGATAGGTCAAATTTTGTTTTGATAATTGTTCTTGCAAAAGGCATTTTCTCCCCCTTTGCCGAATTACAGAACGCACATCTGCTTATGACAATCTATCCAAGGGAGGGGGAAAAAAAAGAGAGCTTCTTATCAACCTTTTGCCACCTGCCACAATCAATCTAACGTATTGCGGATCACCCCTTCACATTTTTGATGACCAAGTTAACGATCATTTAGTTTGTGTTCCAGAAATTTGGAGAAAAGGTTCAAATGAATTATTTACAAAGGGAACACAGTTTCTCTAAAAGATTTGCCCAATTCGGCCTAAAACAGATGCCAAAGGGACGTTGATTGTACATTTGGGCATACAGAGGCTTGCCATTAGAATTGATTTAGTAAAATTAAGTCGAACCCAAAGTCTGTTTTGCACGTAAAACTAAACCGTCAAACTTTCAAGTAAAAAATGAATCTCCAAAACAAACTGAGATAAAAAATACTAATTTCCCTTCCGTACGCTTTTTACAACAAATCAGTGACTGCACAACAAATCAAAGAATGGAAAGCACATCAACCTAAAGAAAAGGAAAAGAAAAGAGAAAACTAAAAAAAGAAGCAAATATAACATTGACCAGGGGCATAAGAAGAGTATACCAGAACCAAAGAATGAAATGAATGAAAAACAAAACCGCAGAATGAAAAAACAAAACAGATTTTACTTGCTTTGATGACGATATACAAGTAAGGAATTTGTGGTTGCTTCACCATGTAATGCTTTCAATAAAGACACAAATTGGAAGAGACTTTCTTCCGAGAACCACTTCAGCTTCCACTTCTGGGGACCCGAGACAGGTTTTCTCTTCACGAGTTTTGTATCCTCGACTATCTTGCCCTCCTTCAGTGTAAGAGGGAACTTTGACATGACGCCTTCCAAAGTCAGGGTCACGCAATAGCAATCTTTGGTGTCAATTACCTGAAAGATAAAGGAAATCCATACCATCAGGTCTGTAGATAAAGTAAACCACTAGCTAAGGTGAATTTCCAGGTCAAATTCTATGTTAAGAAAGCCACAACCTATAAGATCTGACAAATCAACCATTATTTGCTTAAACACCCAAAATCGGACATGGTGAAAGCAGTAAGAAAAAGTGATTTCTTGTACCCAAGAAAATTAAAGAATAGTCTGCAATAGATCATAAATAGGATCAATACATGCAAGCCATGGTAAACACTATAATAAAAGTCTAAACAGTTCCAGAACCCTAAATCTGAACCAACTAGGATTCTTGGTAGTAACAGCTAAATTCGGCTCGACTCTATATCTCATAGGCAAATCTAGGCCTTGCAGTTGATTCATATAGGCAATTTTTTTTTTTTTTTTTTTTTGAATTTGTTATTTTTGGTTTTGGTTTTCCCATATTAGATTAAAGAATCTCAACACTGTATCAGTTTTTCCAGTTAATAGAAAAGAAACTCACAAACCCAGAGTTTTGTTTCACTCTGCTTCCCTAAATTGAAAAAAAAAAAAAGTCATCTTATATACCTAACTGGCATCTGTTAAAAAGGAAATGGTTAAAGCGCAGTAGTAGATCCAGAATCCAAGACTTTTTACACCATAACTGTTCTCTTGGAATAGATAACTGGTTGATGTATCTACTAAATCGTGTCGATCATCCTATTTCATCTGATCAGTGATGTGATAATAATCAATACATATGGTAATGAACTTTTTTTTAAGGAGCATTTGGAATAAACTAAAATCGACTTTAAAGCATCTAATTGTTTACAGGTACTCACAATATTTATTCCAATTAGGTGATTAATTATGAAGGGGAGCCTTGGCGTAACGGATAAAGTTGCTGCCATGTGATCAAGAGGTCACGGGTTCGAGCCGTGGAAACAGCCTCTTGCAGAAATGCAAGGTAAGACTGCGTACAATAGACTCTGGTGGTCCGGCCCTTCCCCGGACCCTGCGCATAGCGGGAGCTTAGTGCACCGGGCTGCCCTTTTTTTTTTTAGGTGATTAATTACGAGGGGTAAACTATTGACATATACCATGTATAAGATGCTGCTCGATTGATTTATCGGAAAGATAAACATGCTACTAGATTGATAAGAAACAAATGCTCAAGAACAAAATTATTACCACTTCTGACACGCTGACAATGGAACAACAAGAGTCCAACGAGAAGTAGGAAGAGCATGATACACTCTCAGAAAGGGAACCAAGCAGGGTTACATCTTCCGTGCACAGAATTAGATGCCTTCCAAGCACAAATAGCGATCTCCGCAGCCATGAACCCTCTGTCAATTAAAGTTGGACAATTCTGTCAAACAGTAACAATAAACTCCATCATAGAACAGCTGTCTCTCTGTCCAAAAAAATTGAATTCTCCTTTCACCCCCCCCCACCCCCCCCCAAACAGACACACATAAAAAAAAATAAAAAAAATAAAAAAAAATAAAAAAAAGAAGGAAACCAGAAAAGCCGCAGAAAGAAAAAGAACTTGAGACCAGAATATCTACGCAATTAAAGGAGATATAAAAAGAGACTAATAACAATGATGCTGCTGGCAAAAATGGATGCACCACTTATGGGCAAAAGCAGAAAGAGTGTTTTCCTTTTTGGTTCCAGTTCTTTAGTATGGAGGGGAGGAGTCAGCCTAGATCATCTGTTAAGCAAAATAATGGATTATATCTGTATAGCTATCTACGTTCTATGTCCCATATCACTTAGATAACTCCTTTAGTTCAATGTTGGTGCCAGTTACTGCCATCTTAATTGCTTTGTCAATCAACTTGATACTTCTTTGGATAAAATAGAAGCAGCTGAAGTTATTAGGAAAAGGAAATGCTTGCAAATAGGCCACCCTTTCTTTACACCTAGTATGCTTTACTCTAACTACAAACATTTAGCTTTGTATAACAGAAGCACAACGTCTCAATGATGGACTACTGACAGAACAAGCTCGTAAACCTACTCATCCAGCAAATACGGCTATTAGTTTTTTCTTGGCATCAGCACTAAAGATATGAAGACGCGCCTCACTGTTCATGTCCAAACATCAGTATGAGGATGAATCATATAGAAGACTGCAAGAACAACTAGAAATACCTCTCCAATTGTTGCACCAGAACATCACCATTGAATACTGAAGAATGCTCATCTTCAAACCTCCACATACATGCCTTTCGAAGAGATCAGCCTGAACGTTCTCCAAACTGTCATTCAAATTGCAAAAACCAGCACATGAGGAAATGGTAATCAAACTAGAAAACATAATACTCGAAGTTTTCCCACAAAACCAATTTAGACGTGCAGAGCCAAGGTAGATCACCTTCGCAGAGAACAGTCATTTTCCACCACATGTGAATCAATAAACCCCAATATCGATAATAGCTCTCTGGACACATCTATATTTCTGGTCACAAAGAGGTAGGTTGTGTCCCGTCCGAAGCACACTCTACTTATAAAAGATGGAAGAGAATAAGATCTTCAGAAAAGTAAAAGGCATGCAAACCAACGGAAGTGACACAGAACCCACAAACCTTACAATCTGAAGTCCCAAACCCACAAAAACCTCTCTCATCTGCTCAAAACCATGACAGCCAGCTAATTTTAAGCTTGAACCTGCTAAAAGCCAACAGACAAATAGTACTTAAAAGCATGCAGCATCATTTCATTGTCTCTAAAGTAGTAATAGAAAGAACAAAAACTTCACATCTCGCAAAAAGTTCATACCACAGTAAAGCTAACCTGACCCAACACATGAGTTTTCAAGGAGTAGCACATGTAACTTATGCTCGCTGCTCAAGGTTACAGCTACCTCACTGTAAATTCAAAAGGATTACAGTAAATAATATTGGAAGAAAACAGTAGCTTATATAACTAAGGCACAGAAAAGAAAAGGCATGTAAGTGCCAGAAAAGTAAATTACACGAAGTACAATAATCCCTAGATGATATCGTCCAGATATATGATATGTTTTACCAAAACTAGAGTTAATGTCCTTGGATAACGTGGGGAAAAAAAAGTTGGCAATTGAAAGACTCAATAAAGCAGAAGCAAGTGAGTGCTTAGGTAATTCATAACACTTTGCAGAAAACATTGGGATATCCTAATGAGGCACGTCATAATATTTAGCAAAAACACATACTTGAGATACAATTGTCATGTTGCAGGGTTTGAAATACTTGTAGCTAACTCATGCCATATCTGCAAATCCATCACTATCTAGTTTTACTTTAAAGAGTTCTTTCCCATGCATGACACACATTAGAGAACTGTTTCCACATGGACAAATTTTTTTTCTGATGAACAATCGTTTCACTTCAGATGTGCATCAGGATGGTGCCAAAAGCTGCAATTTTTTTTTTTTTTAAATGCAAGTAGCAAATCTTTTCGCACAGAGCTTTCCACTTAGAAAATTAAAAGAGCTACTAAACTAGTCCTTGATCTAAACTATATAAGATTTTCCCTCCTTTACAGAAATTAGTACTATATTTGACCTTCAACGGGAGTTAAAGTATTCCCTTTTTTTTATGAAGCAAGGGGTTAAGGTATTCCATTTAGCCCTTTTGCTAGCAAAGGCAAAAGACTTGAGAACACCCATACATAGTTCACCAGCTTTTGTAACCCTCTGACGTGTCCTGAAAACCTTGGAGTCATCCTCCACACCTTTAAAGATGCCGTGTACCCTGGGAGACCACTGTCTCCAACCCACAAACCACTTATCAGTGCAATGAGATAGCAGAGCATGCTTAAGCGAGGGGGTCACAACTGACAAAGAAGGGTTTTAAGCAGTGGCAGCTATTAGGATTCAGACTTAGGTTAATGTGCCAATACCATCTCAAGGAGTAAGATAACCAAATATGCAGGCTGATTATTTGAACACAAGAATTCAGTGAGCAAACTAAATTAACCTAACACACAGATGAAAAGAGCGAAAAGAAAACGCACATTGGAAATCTCATAATTGCCACCCAAAATTGCCAACACTTAACTGAAAAACTCACAACATTTATCAGAAGCGCACATAGTGGAAAATAAAAAAGTTCGCCCTTTACAAAACTCTGCTCCATCTATATTAAAGATGTCGGGAATGGTACATCTACCTTTCACTGAACTGAGAGTCTTTCTCGAGCAAACAGTTGCATAGAATGTATCTCTGACAAGATTCATCAATTCCAGAATCTGCAGCTTTTTTGTTAAAGTAATTCTTAATTAGCTTCTCAGCCCCCTGTAGTAATCTGCTTCTCTCAGCATGAGTTTGCCTGCCACAACTATCAAGGGATATTCTCATCGCACTTTGGCTAGAAGCTCTCTCTGAAGCACACAGTGGTCCAACCCCTCCATCTTGAAAACCATTTATATCCAAATCTAATTTCTTAGGTTCTGCTGTCTCATCATCTGCTTTTTCATTTTCCTCACACAGTGAGATTATTCGCCTTGCAGGTTTCCTCCGACGCTTTTTCTTCTCCAACCAATCAGCGTCCTGCTTCACAACTTGTACACTTTCTACATCTTGTCTATCAGTAGAAATATGCCCTTGCTGGGAGGAAGTGCCTGGTTCCCTGACCACCGCGCAATCAGTACCTAAACGTGCTGGGAATCTACAATTTAGTTTTATCGGGTACAATTTTTCATGGCATACATCCATGGACAGATGCAATGGTGAGTAGCTATCCACACTCCTTTCTGAGACATTGTCGATAAGAAACTGATCAACCAGAGGCATTGAGGTCAACTCAGGGCAATCGTCGTCGCTACAGCTTGTATCACTATCAGAAGATGCAGCTGAGAAGGATTCAGCAGACAGCTGCAGCAATTCTTCTTCCAAATTTTGACGTCTGTGCAGAATGTCCTCCTTGTAGTGAGGAGGTGATCCTGTGCTAGCCAAAGATGATCGAGAATCCAAAATATTATCAGCATCAGTAAGTGGTGGAATATTGATCTTAGCACTCATTTTAAGACCCCTTTGGGTTGAGTAGGATTCAGACTGAGGGAACATTGTAGTTGGATGAAGCACTTCATTATTTATAGGGCTAAATATATCCTGATGTCGGCTTCTACTAATCTGAATGGACTCTCCTGTGTTATTCCGAGAAAATCTGGAAGATGCTTCACCAATTTGGTTGGGGTAATGAAACATCTCTGCGAATGAGTTGTCAGATTCTAGTATATTTGTGCTGCTGTCATCTCCAGAAGCCAGCATCGAGTCAGATAAATATTTGGAGGTCTCACCTAGCTGATTGTCTCTATTCTGGGTCTTAACTTCATCATCTCTGTGGTTACTGGAGACAGTCTCTTTGCCTCTAGAAACACCAACAAAATTGTCAGAAGAGTCATTTACCCAGTCTTTGAACTCCTGCAGCCACACATCAGATCTTTCCTTCTTCATATTCTCAATTCGGTTCATCAACTCAACTATTTCAGCTTCCTCATCAGAAAGGGCATTCTCCTCCTTGCTTTGATTGTCGATATCAACAGACGCAGATTCTATATCAGAGCAAATGGAAGTGTTCTGTTCTTCAGTCTCGATACTAGCCACACGTGAGAGCTTCTTCTGTAATAGGCATATCAAGATGTTTAGAACTACCGATTTATATAGAAAGATCAAATTAGAAATGAGCACCTAAGGAGTTACTGACCCTTTTTGTATTAATACTTCCTTCTATTTTGGCCCCAACTCTTGCTGGTGAATAAAACCCAAAGCTAGCAGGCCGCTTTTGCCTACTGGCAATGATAATCTGCCGCTGCCATAACTCACTAGTACAGATTTTCTTTTCATCAAGCTCCATCTGGAATGTGCAATCATGGAAGAGAAAAACGGGTAAGTCCAAAGATTAAAAGGTTAAATAAAGAGGCACATCCCTCAGGTAAGCCTCTACAGCACAGGATGGACAAAGAAAATTTAATTACAGTAAAAGAAACAGATACCTTCTCTGGACTCGGAAAGAAACTGAAGACTTGAGCTCTATACCAACGAGAATAGCACAGAGGATTCCCCTCAAGCCACAAGCGTTGAAGAGATGACAGGCCAGCAAGAATCTCCATCTCCAAGAAATTGGAGATTATATTGTACGAAATATCAAGCCCCTGAAGTGACTTCAAATTTTCAATTCCGCGTAATGATGTTAGGGCATTGTTCCTCAGAACAAGCTTAACAATGTGAGATGAGACCTGCAGTGACAAAACCTCCATAAACCAACATGTTGATAAGCATTGTACCATGTACTTCACGCTCATCTTGACTTCACCCAACAGAAAAGAAAGAGTGCTGAAACAACTATAAGTTTAAAATTATGGCACACATATCCTAAGTGCGAAATTAGCACTAGACAAATAATAATCATGAGAAGTTGTTCATAAGACAGGAATTATGATTAAATATTACTTTGGCTCTAATAACTTCAAACCTTCCTAGACAATGGTTGTCTTTTCTCACTTTTTTTTTTTTTTTTTTTAATAGGTAACCTTCCTACAAAATGATTATAATACCAACTTGGCAGGAAAATCTTCGAGACTACAGTCAAGTGATTTACTACATGCTAAAGTAAAAAGTTATTGGTTGTGAGGTAGCAAGTACCCAGTGGAATAGTTGAGGTACGCACAAGATGGCTTTGACATCATCAATATGATTTTTATTTTTTTTGAAGTAAATGGTTATTGGACACAATCTGATTTAGTTAAAGCATTTTCTCCTTTCACTTCAGAAAGGAGCAGCAGGGAGTTTCAAGTAACTAGTCGGATACCTTCAGAAGAGAGCAATTTTACTAAATCATTTACAATTGATAGTGACACAGTATTCGTAACTGTTCCGAATATCATAAAATGTTGTACTGATCCTCAAAAGAATTTCCGTGAACACGGGTTGTGTTTGAGATGCAATGAATCTATTGTCCTGCCAATCGAATGAAATATAAAACCTGATATGCTTTACAAAGATTCCATTTGATTCCCAGCTTGGTCAAGCACAATTCCCAAACTTACAAAGTTCTACGGTACTTAGTAATCAGCAACAAGATGTGAAGTTCTTCTGATACTCATAGCAATTTTGTTCTTTATAACAGACAGTAAAACATTATATAACCAAAACTTTCAGGATGAATAAGCGAGATTTACCCCACTAAAGGACACAACATTTCTCAGGTGGTTGAACCCAAGATCCAGATGCTTCAATTTGGTGCACTTCCGCAGATTATCCACCTTGGCAAACTTATTTCTGCTCAAATCAAGAGTTTCAACAGCAGGAAGAAGTTGCAAAGATTCGTCCATCAGAACCAAGCCATTGCGGGCACATGAAATAAATGATAACCGATTCCAGTGCGGAGAATTATTTATATCAGCTATTCTACTAGCAAAAACATGCTTAAGTGCGTCCTGAAACAATGAATCACAGAAGAAAGGAGGAGCCCTTTATATATAGATACCAAAAAGCAATACTACTACAACAACAACATACCCAATGTAATCCCACAAGATGGGGTCTGGGAGAGTAGAGTGTACGCAGACCTTACCCCTACCTCGTGGAGGTAGAGAGGCTGCTTCCGAAAGATCCCCGGCTCAAGTCACTCATAACAAAGCAACTTTAAAAAATAACATACAGAAGCAAAGCAGACACAGCAAATAATAACAAAACCATTACATAACATACAGGAAAAAGGAACAATAACAGCAACAAAATAATGCCATAACCGAAGCAAAAAAAAAAAAACAGGTATTAACAGAAATCGAAGGGCAAGAAGGTACAAATTAACAGGTATTACAATAGCACTTGTAATTCACATGCAAAATATAAACTCACTGTCGAATTGTGACATATCAATTTTAAGAAGACTGTTTCCCAATGACCCTCGGCTCAAGTAACTCATCTCAAATCCGTGTTAAACAGATAAAATACAGAAGTGAAGCAGACATAGCAAATAATAAGGAAATCATTACATAAAATTCACAAAAAAAAAAAAAAAAAAAAAAAGGAACAGTAACAACAACAAGATAATGCGTTAACTGAAGAAGAGAAACAACAATAGGTAGTAACAGAAATTGAAGAACAATAGCACTTGTAATCCACGTGCAAAATATAAAACTCACAGTCGAATTATGACATATTTTGTGTATATATTTCCTAAAATTGGAATATTATCCGTTGGTACCCATGTTACAAGAAGGCTAAATGGTGCACTAGGTTGAATATTGAGTTATTTACCTAAAGAACTAGGGCTCAATTCCTAATTAGCATATTTTTCCATTCCTTTAGTTAGTAGTGAACCCATGTTCCAGAAACCCTAGAGTATACGCAGACCTCGTGGAGATAGAGAGGTTGTTTCCGATAGACAACCTGCTCAAGTAACGCAGTTCAAAGCAGTTTGAAAAAGGAAATATTGAAATGAAAGAGACATGACAACTAATAAGGAAAGCAGTACACAGCACAGATACCAAAAAAGCAATAGCACTTGTAATAATTCACATGCAAAATATAAAACTCACAGTCGAATTATGACAAATCAACTTCTCCAAAGTATGCCTTAATTCCAAAAGTCCTCTAGCAGCTTGTAACAGAAATTGAAGGACAATAGCACTTGTAATTCAATAACAACAACAACAATATGTCCAGTGTAATCCCCTGAAGTGGGGTCTGAGGAGGGTAGAACGCACGCAGACCTTACCCCTGCCTTGAGAGGCAGAGAGGCTGTTTTCGATAGATCCTCGGCTCAAGATAAAGCAATATCAAAGCCGGTCAAAAAGGAAAAAACAACAGTAACTACAACAAAACAAAACAGTATGCTCAGCGAAGATAGCACTTGTAATAATTCACATGCAAAAAATGAAACTCACAGTCGAATTATGACAAATCAACTTCTCCAAAGTATGTCTTAATTCCAAAAGTCCTCTAGCAGCAGATGTAGACAGATCACATCCTCTAAGTTCCAATACTTTTAACCTACCAAACGGCAAAAGTGATAACGGCGTTGGATCCCTAGCTGGTGGCGGCAACACAGAAACCACCTTTAACGATGTTAAAAGTCGAAGAATCCGTCTAAGCCTTTCAAGTGCCCTATGGTCACCTAAATCAGATACATAAGCACGAAGATAATCAACAGGTGCACCTGATAAAAGACTCTCAAGTTCAGATAATGATTCGAGTCTAGAGTGAACATAATGAAGACCAATTGGATTCAATTTTAGGATTAAGGTTCCTTCGATTAATGATTCGACGTTGTTTTCCACGAATTTTACGAGTGAATCTAAGTATCTATCGCCCGTAACAAGCACCATCGTGAAATTAGGGTTAATTAGTGGGTAATTAATGAGAGAAATGGGGGTTTTGGAGGAATCGCCATGACTGTGTGAGAGTTTTTTTTTTGTTTTTCTGAGAGGAAAATAATGAAGACCGGTTTTGGGTTAATGATTGGGTTTACTAGACGGGGTTATTAGCGAAGCAACTTGCTGGGAGACACGTGGCGTGTCAGAGTGGGACCACGACGCGTTTATAGCCGATGTTAATGTTTATGTATTTAATAAATTTTCCAGCATATGTCATGGTTGTTAAAACTTCAATCAGAAGAAATTTCCTCCCAATTTTGTGACTTTGTAATAACCATATTTTAATATTTTTGTACCTTGAAAATTGATGTTTTGGAACCTGAGAATTGATGTTTCTTGGTTTTGATGCCATTTGTCATGAAGTCACAAACTTATTACAACGGTTGAGTTGACATTTTGTACAGTTCACCTTTGACTGATGTAATGGTTGGATATTGGATAGCAATCGTTTTGCTTCAATTTATTTGTCTCACTTTAATTTGGAGCGAAGCTTAAAAAGGCTAAAAAAGCTTTTGAATTTTGTGACTTTATAATAACCATATTTTGATTTTTTTGTACCTTGAAAACTGGTGTTTTGGAACCTGAGAATTGGTGTTTCTTGGTTTTGATGCCATTTGTCATGAAGTCACAAACTTTATTACAACGGTTGAGTTGAAATTTTGTACAGTTCACGTTTGACTGATGTAATGGTTGGATAGTGGATAGCAATCGTTTTGCTTCAATTTATTTGTCTCACTTTAATTTGGAGCGAAGCTTAAAAAGATTAAAAAAACTTTTGAATTTTGTGATTCTAAACTAAAAATACATAAAATGTATTAAAATATTTTTAATTTTATGATCTTATATGTCATGTTAAAAAAATGGAACCAAAGAGTTGTCAAAAAATGCAGATTAACAAAAAAAGTAAGGCAACAAATTAAAACAGAGAGATTATCTGGTTTGAACTCTGCAAAAAATACTACTATCATTTTAGTAAAAGTATCTTTTTTCTCGTTCAATGCTATATTTATAAAGTTTATGAAAGCATACCAAGGTGAAGTTGATGACCTTTTCTTAAAAAAAAAAAAAAAAAAAAAAAAAAAAAAAAAAAAAAGAACAAAATTGAATAAGGAGGGCAATCATACCGTAAACCGATATAGTTAAACAAGTAGAACATATTTAGGATGCTTTAGAGAACCATGCTGAAGGAATTCAAGAAAATAACCTTGTGAATCTTTCATAAGCAGATTTGGAGGGTGTTTGGATTGACTTATTTTAAGTGCTTATCGGATTTTAAGTTCTTTTCTATTTTTTGTAGTGTTTGAGAAAGATAAAAAATATTTTTAAACACTTACTTTTGGGTCAAAAAGTACAAAAATGGGTCAAAAGCCAAAAGTTGGGCATTCCCAAGTTATGGCTTTTAGCTTTTATCCCCCGTTTACTTTTACTTGTCTATTATAGATTTTGCACACTCCTTAAGAAATAATAATGAAGTGTATATTTTGTCATGTTACTCATATTAATTGGTGTATGAGTTCATAATGAGTTTGAAAAATGATTTAGAATGAATAATTGATGTTAAGCGTAAAACATGAAAAATAAATTGTTTTTCTCTGTATATACGAAAGGATCCAATTAGTAGGTACTGGATAATGTTATAAAATAAAGTTAAAAATTGTACTAGAAACTTGAATGAGGATAAGGTTTTGCATTTATTTGGATTTGCTTGCATTAAAGAGACACCAGAGATAGAACTTCCGAAGTACTTATGTCTTAAATGGAGTAAATTGAGTAAATTAAAATTTTCTGTTTTTAGGTTGGCAGTATGATTAAATATCAAATTGTTTTCTAATCTTGTTCCCAACTCTATACATTAGAGTTCGAACGTCATTATTGTGATCCACCAAAATCCAAATATTAGTAATGTAGCCTAATATTTTTCTATCTTCCCACAAACTACAAAAGGCTTTTTTTTTTCTTTTTTTTTTTTTAAGAGTGTGCATATGGTCAACCTGGATTATATTTCTTGTTTGATAAGGAATTAAAAGAATATACGAAGCAAGTAGCCTTACACGTCAATCTTTTTCAAATTGTTCATCTATTATGCACATCCAAATATACAATTATAAATAGTTCACCAATTCACATAGGAGAAGTAAACCCCTCCATTGAACTGTACAACTTGTAGTACTGTACAACTATGCTACTGAATAAAAAATGAAATGACCTTTTTTAAGAGCCTGTTTGGATAGAAAAAGCGAACATAAAAATTTTTTTTAGAACATAAATTTCTTTGGATAAATTTCACAAGTGCCTAATTAATTTTTTGGGCTTATTTTAAGCACAAAATGACTTTAAGTTGGTCAGCCAAACACTCAAAAAAGCTAAAAACAGCTTATAAGTCAATCCAAACGGGCTCTAAGTCCTTTTATCTTTTACATATTTCAACTTCTATAAAACGCATTTATCATAACATGTGATTGTTTAATAAAAATAGAAAACAATGTGATTGCTTTTATAATTACAGTTCTTACATAGTACGACATTGACCTCGTTTACATCGAAACTTAGAAATGAAATGTCCGATTTATAAAATCAATAAATAAATGACCTGACACCATTCACTTGTCCGAGGAAGACAGAAATACACAGTGGTCCTATTAATATTGGAACTCATGTGAAATGGCA
The DNA here is from genome assembly GCF_029784015.1 of Lycium ferocissimum. Lineage (NCBI taxonomy): Eukaryota > Viridiplantae > Streptophyta > Magnoliopsida > Solanales > Solanaceae > Lycium > Lycium ferocissimum. The sequence continues at coordinate 94,596 of NW_026725363.1, forward strand.
CCAATTCTAGGGCTGGGCATAAATACCGAAAACCGAAAAACCGAACCGAACCGAACCGAAACTTCAACAAACCGAACCGAACCGAACTAGTTTGGTTCGGTGTTTGGTGCCCATCGTCAAAAAACCGAAACCGAAATAGCCGAACCGAAGTTTCATAAAACCGAACCGAAAAACCGAACGCGCACCGAAATTTAATACATTACCCAAAAAAATTAAAATAGTCCAGACCCATTAAGTTTAAAGCAAAAAAAAACCAATTGTAATAAGTCTTCTTTTGCATTTGTATCCCTAATTTTCTACTTCAATTGAAAAATCAAATATCTTTAACAAAGAAAGGTAACTAAGATGTCTCTTAGGATTAATATATGTCCTTTATGTGTTTTCTTAATTATTCTTACGGTATGTATATAACATCTAGTAATCTTATGTCATGATTATAGTATTTTGTTCTTGTGTATCCTGTTTGTTTGATTTTGATTTCAATTTATCAGTTTTATGTTTTATTGCTTTTGAGAATATGAATTAGTGTCAATGGAATCGCTTCTAATATTATATTAAAAAAACCGAATTGAAAAAACCGAAATCGAACCGAACCGAACTTTAAAAAACCGAAACCGAAAGAACCGAACCGAACTAGTTTGGTTCGGTGTTTGGTGTCCACCTTCAAAAAACCGAACCCGAAATAGCCAAACCGAAGTTTGATAAAACCGAACCGAAAAATCGAACGCCCACCCCTAACCAATTCTCCCCCAAATGAGTAAACGAGGATAAATTCAAAAAATTGAAGGGTCATTTGCACGATTGTCCTTCAAATGCACTGGTCTTTAAATTTTGTCCCCCAAATTGGTGGTCTTTAATTTTTGCTCTTCACCTAATACACTGAGGTTCTAGATTTGAATCCCGACCCAATCAAAATAAAAACAAAAAATCACAAGGTAGAGTTTCGTCGTAAAGTTAAGCCTATTCGGGTCAAAGTTAGGCTTCAGGCATAATTTTGAATACAAAACTCTACCTCAAAGGCAGAGTTTAGCATGAGAATCCAAACCTCTTAAAAAAAAGAATTGGAAGGTATGCAAAATTCTACCTTAAGCCATAGAGTTTTGCATTTAAAACTCCGTCTGAGGCCTAACTTTGGGCTGAATAGGTCTAACTTTGCTACGAAACTCTGCCTTGCGATTTTTGTTTTTATTTTTAACTGAGCAGGGTTTGAATTTCAAATCTCATGGTATTAGGCAAAAGGCAAAAATCAAATATCAATCCCTTTGAAGGACAATCCGCACAAAAAAATGAAAATTGAAAGGAGTGAAATTGAGATTAAGCCCATCAAACGAAGAACACAAGCCCATATTCAACATCAACACGGCCCAACAATATTTTCTTGGGCCAGCTGTTCCATTTGATCGGACCATGAGATACCGGAACCATACACGTGACTGGTTCATCAGATAACGTGCTCAGTGAAAGTTTTCAGACGCAAATTGAAACAGAAACAGAAAGGTAAAATCAGCTGATTTGTAGCTACCCTACCATTTGTAGCTACCCTTTTTAATATTACCATTCGTAGCTAAAAATCAGCTGATTTGTGTATGTTTTCGCATGTATTTGTTGTCAGCAAATACATGAAAGCTTGTAACAAAAAAAAAAAGGAATGACTCCTTTATTTTTTAGCATAACGGTGGTGGTATTAAATGAGAAATTAAGATATTTTTTACCTTCTTTTCAGCAAAATCTCTTGTAATATTCCCTTTCCTTACACGTTTCTCTTCTTCCATGCATTCTTCAACATTCAAACGTAAAAATTCAAATTTCAAATTAAATCTTCAACACCTTTGAAAATACATTGACAAAACAAACACGATCAATCAACAGCCAATGTATTTGAAGTTTTCAATATTGATTTTGTTTTTTATTTACCGATGTATTTGATAGCACAACTAATATATTTGACGTTTCCAATCAAACTCCATGTATTTTATATTAAATATCATGTATTTGTGTGAGTAACAATTTGCATCACCCATGTATTTAGTGGTAATGTATTTGAAGTTTTCAATATTGATTTCGTTTTTTATTTACCGTTGTATTTGATAGCATAACTAATGTATTTGAAGTTTCCAATCAAACCCCATGTATTTTAAATTAAATCTCATGTATTTGTGTGAGTAACAATTTGCATCACCCATGTATTTGATGGGATTAATTTGAACAAAATACATAAATATATAGAAACTTACCATGTATTTGCGTCACCTGTGTATTTAAAACTAGATGAAGATGGAATTAATTTGAACAAAATACACAAATATATAGAAAAACTTACAAAAATACACCACCAACCACAACAATTGGTAGTTATATCATAGAACATACACAAATACATATATATTTTTCGTCTTCTCAAAACCCTAATAAACTTTCTCTCTCCTTCTCTCTCTGCGCCGCCATAACTACCACCATGGCTTCGAAGCAACAACAATCACTTCCACCAAGTTGATTTTGTGGAAGAATAATAACACAAATAGCGAAAATTTCACGAAACAAAGGAGATGGGATAGAACGTGAGTACTTTAAGGCTTCTTTTTCCTTTTTTTGGTAAAAAAAAAAAGAAAGAATACGACGAATCTTCTTGATTGGTGAGAATGGAAGTGAAATTTTTGCAGAAGGGTGAAGAGAGGAAGAAGACGATCATAAAAGGTAAGAAGTTATGAAAAAGGAGAGAGAATGGTAATGTATATTAAGTGATTAATATTGTTACCATTAAAAGGGATATGGGATTGGGGGTGCTAATTTTTAGGTGTATTTGTGAAATGGTAATTCAAAAATTACTGTGTAGCTATAATAGTTAAATTAGAAAAGTATTTAGTTATTATTAGTAATTAAAATAAAAGATAGTTATTACCACTAATTATGTATTAGAAGTAGCTATAACGCGTAAAAATTCCAAACAGAAACGACGTAGCTAAAATCCATTATCATTTTGTCTTGTCCTGAACTTTTGTTGCACTTCTCGGAGACTAAAGTATCTTGATGTGATGTAATCGAAATATTAGAATAAGATAAAACTTTAAACCCATATAATTCATTGCTGTGACGAATTCAGGATTTTGGGTTAAGAAAAAACAACAAAAGCTAAATATAAAAAAATAATGTTGTCAATGAGAATCAAACCTAGGACACTAGAGACAATTTTGAACACCCTAACGCTTCCAGCTAACCTTTTCGCATTTGTTCGTGGTGTTCAAGCCTAATATATGTACATAAACATAAAAAAATCTACCCTATATATACACTGTAATTTTGCGAACACCCTCGGGCCCTTTTAAATCCGCCCCTGCTTGATTGGGACAAGGCAGAAGAATATTTAGGAGTATCTTATCCTTTGGGGCATCCGATGCGCAAAGCTCAATTAATAGATTGTGATGTTGCTATCTTCAATTTGTTGAGAGCATAATTAAGTTAATAAAATTACAGTATCATTCTCATTGTTGAAAATCGGCAAAGTTCTATATTCGAATCTCATCGCCAGTTCGCCCACTCTTTATGAGAAATAATTTTTATGTGCTTAGCTCACGAAAAGAATTGTGCTCGCACATGGAAACATGTTAAATACTTAATTCTATGGATAAAATATATTCTCCCTAACAAATGTAATGTCGACTTGATGTAATGTTTGTATATAAGGTGATTGTTACATATGAATACTTTTGGTCAGATTTTAGCAGAGCCTCAAATTCAACTTGTGAAAGCTTTTGCAGCAACACAGTTTGCTTGCTGTTCCAGACAATTGGTGTTTATTATGCGCGTGATCATATCTTTTGCTTCATCAGTGCTCTATTGCCAGCTTGTGACTACAACCACTAAAGTGTGTTTCTTCAAGTTTTAAACAAAATAAAAGGTAATCCACGGAAGGTCTGACGGCTAACTGCACAAGATGTTAAGCATACATAGGAAACAAGACAAAAATCACTTCAAGAGTAAAGAGAAATAAAATTTTATATCAAATGTAGAGTAATATATTTTCTTTTTTCCTTGGTTCACTTTCTCGCATCCCTCCAAAAGACAAATACTAGGTGGCAAACTTGCCTTTACATTAGTAGAATAAATAAATCCAAATAAATATCATGGCAAATAAAGATAAAATGAGAATAAACAGACAATGGCCAGCAAAGGACGATTAAATAAAATGAGAATAAATAGACAGTGGCCAATAAAGGACGACTTCTGTATTTTTTTCTGATTCTCTGCGTTCATGCTTCTTCTTAATGATTATATCTAATACTCCGTAACAAAGTTTAAACCAATTAATGGCGAATCAAAAAGTTAATGATACGTCTATTTAACGGCTACAGATTCCCGAAAGCGACGACACAGAGAATCTACACAACCCTAGCGCTCCCGCCGGCGATGAATCTTCTTCAACTTCCACCGGCGGCAAAACTCTCCCGTCGGCAAATAACGTCCTTCCATTTGACGGCGGCGCGTCGATAACAACACCTTCCAGCTCAGCCGCCGCCGCCGCCGCTGCACCGTCGTCAATCGCTCCGTTTTCTCTCCGCTCGACCTCGAGATACTCTCCGAGCGACGCTGGCTTGGAATCGCATTCGTCTCTGCAAAGCCTCCACCACCTCCGCCGCCGGAAATGGCGGCGCTCCTCCTCTTCCGCCGCCGCGACTCTACTCTTCTTCGATTTCCTGTTCTTCAGAGCGCCGACGGAGGTTTCAACGTTTGACTGGCGGTTCTGAGTCATTGACGGTGCTCTAAACGTGATCGCTTGACATGTAACTCCCATGAGAGTTCCTAGTGTTATACTCCGATCATGAAAAAATGAACCTGTAGACTGTTCGCACCATAAAAACGTAAATTTCAAACACATTTCACATAGCATTATTCAATTAGAAATATGAAAAGTGATTGAGCAATAACTAGTATATTTACCTCAGTGTCGAGATCAGAAGAAGAAACAGATGAAATGGTAGGAGAAGAAGGTGGCGGTACCAAATCACTTGCCGGATCCAACATTGCTCCAAATTAGGGCTTCAATTCTCTCTTATCAGTATGAAATGAAAATATAACAAATATGTTTGAGGATAAACAAAGGGGTAAGGGTACAGTACATCAACCTGAAAGTATTATTGGGTTTTACAGTATGATTCTTGTGCATCAGTAGTACTGCGGGGGTGGGGGTAAAGTAGGGGCATACTATGCAATCATACTTTTCTTGGTGGAAGAGTTTGCAAAAAGTCCATGTTCCTCTTTGAAGAAATGATTTCCCTACCTCACCTGTTTCTTCTGTTTACCCCCATGACTATTTTTGTATATTGTTTCTTAATATCTTTTAATAAGTTATAATATGCTTAAGTCTGCGGCCAGAATAAATTCTATTTTCTTGAGTGTATTTTTTTAAATTAGTCAATCTTATCCATATTGGATTCCTCATTCATTAGGAAATTCTCAAATTTAGTTTGTTTTTCTTCAGACGTGTGTTAGAGTAAATTAGTTCACTTTCGATAAATAGTTACAATCTTTCAATAATGATCCTATATGTTCTCCTCTTTGATAAGAGTAACAAGTGGACAGTTTGTTTGTCTCCACTTTTAATCCCACAACTTTTCGGGTCCGGAACTTTTTTAACCCAAAAAATAACTTTTGGAATCAAACTAACCCTTTAAAAAAAAAAAAAAAACAAATTAGGTTTCACGCACAGATTCTGTGCGTGAAAGGGAGTACTTTTTTTTTTTCTTCTTTTTTTAAGCTATCAAAAATCACGTTTTTTTCATACTTTGAGCAAAAATTAGTCATGTTTCAAAACCCTGAAATATCAATAGTTTATATAGAACTAAATATATTTTTTTGCGTACAATAACGTCGGCTCATTACATCAAGTATACCTAAACATTTGAATCGTCGTTTTAGGGGTTGTAAAGTGCCCCGAAGTAAGTTTTATTTGCTTGGAAACTTGTCATCTTTAAATCTAAGTGTCATATTTTATAGGATTTTGACTTAAGTGTTTTGAAATAAAAATATTATATTCAAAAATAATCCATCCAATACGAGAGGTTCAACCAAGGTATAATATATCTCATTCAATGCTCCCACCAAGGTTTAATCCCATGTTGTTGGCATAAAAAAGAAGTAAGTAAAAAAGAAAGGCTAAACCACCAAGCCAAATTGGTGAATGCACAAAGTAGACACTTTTTATTTTTTATAATGTTCACTAATGCTATCTAACTCGTTTTCATAAATTGAATTTCGAACCTCGAAATTGACATTCAAAACATCATTACCACGCGATTTCCATCTTGAAATCTACTTTTTATCATCAGATTTTCACCAAGCAAGAATGAAAATTGTGCACCAATTTAGGAAAAAATTCAAATTGAATGGGATAATGGGCGTTTTTTGGAAAATCGGCCTGGCCAAACCGCCTTGTGGCGGTTTGACCCGCTATATCTCGAAAAAATACCCTGAATAAAAAAAAAATCGCATAAATCAGACATCCAAGCACAAAGTTATGACCATTTAAAGTTTCAACAATTTACAACTAGTTTTCTACCTATGCTCCTGTCCTTATTTTTTATTTACGTGAGTGAAGAGACATGTGTATGCTTGATGTAATGAGCCGATATTATTGTACGCTAAAAAAAATATAAGTTCTATATAAAATATTTATATTCCGACGTTTTGAAACGTGACTAATCTTCAGTCAAAGTATGAAAAAAAACTTAAAGATAACAAGTTTCCAAACTTACTTCGAGGCACTTTACAACCCCTAAAGCGACGATCCAAACATATATGTATACTTGATGTAATGAGCCAACATTGTTTTACGCAATAAAAATATTAAGTTCTATATAAAATATTTATATTCCGGTGTTTTAAAACATGACTAATCTTCGGTCAAAGTACGGAAAAAAGCTTAATTTTGAGTTTGATTTTCAAAGAACAAAGATGATAAGTTTCCAAGCAAACAAAACTTACTTCGGGGCACTTTACAAACCCTAAAACGACGATCCAAACGTTTAGGTATACTTGATGTAATGAGCCGACGTTACTGTATGCAATAAAATATATTAAGTTCTATATAAAATATTGATATTTTGGGATTTTGAAACATGACTAATCTTTGCCCAAAGTATGGAAAAAACGTGATTTTGATAGCTTAAAAAAAAAAAAAAAAAATACCCCCTTTCACGCACAGAATCTGTGCGTGAAAGGACCAAACTCAAAAAGTTACAGTTTGGTCCTTTCTGTGCGTGAATCCTAGTTTGGTTCTTTTTTTTTTAATGGGTTAGTTAGATTTCAAAAGTTATTTTTTGGGTTAAAAAAATTTTGGGCTACAACTTTTCTGATGTTCGTTGTTTATCCCTGCCACAGAATGTGATTTTTCCTCATTTTTGCCCCTCTTGTTGGTTGATGCATCACATCTCATCAGTTTTTTTTTTTTTTTCCAAACCTTGTGTTGTGGAGCTACAATTTACAGCTCATGATTTTGACACTAATTTTCATTATGACCGACACGATGAAAATCTTAAAATTATTAAACGGGATTTAGGTGGAGAAAATATAATTTGGAGCTTTTATGATTACGATGTGTGTGATCATTCAATCATTCTACTGAACTTTAACCTCAAATTATTTAAGCTTGCTACACTCAATTGGAGTGAATTTAGTTGATACTAAATCAATTGTGTCGTATAGTATAAGGCAAATCTAAACAATTTTTAAAAAGAAATTGTAGATTCTATAACTCTGACGCTTACCAGTATACAAACATAATTTTCCTTTAATAATAACAGAAAGACCTATTACAAACACATTTAATTCAAACTAAATGACATTTTCTATAGGGATCATATGTAGTCATTATGTTCTATTCTTTGTTAATTGCGTATTGATTATGCATGTACTGTAAATCTTTGAAACGAATTTACCTCCATGTAATTTGAATTTATCTCGTTAACTATTAGCTTCTTCAATTGTGTTGCACTTATAAATTTATACATGTATATGACCAGACCATCACATACAACATTCTCAGATTTTTGTCATCTAAGTGTACGACTTGCTCAATCACATATGATCACCTCTAACATTGAAGATCCGTTCATGTTATCGGCATCCACTCTTGTATGACGTTATTGCTCTCACGACCATTTTACGTAACTTGTCTTTTATTTTGTTAATAACTAACTTCCTCTTGTATCTCATTTTCATAGCACATACCATTATAATATTATATTTTAATTGTATGTATTATATCTTCATAAAATACGTAGGGGTAAGGTTTGCACACACCCTACCCAGGGGCGGATACACCCTTTAGGGTGGGGGTGGCATGGCACCCCCTAGATTGATAATTTTTTAATATGCGTATGTTGCAATTTGCTTAAACTAGGTTAAATATTTGATCCTGCCACTCGCAGTCGCAAATTAGACAAAGGTGCCATAGCTGGTAGACACAAGTTTAAATCTATCTTGAACATTTCCGACTCCCATTTTTCTTTGTGCTTTTTAGTTCCTTTGTACCAGTAATTCCCTTTTCGGCTCTCCCAATTTTGTATTTATCTTTTTATTATTTATATTGTTTTTTCTCTATTCTATTATTTTATCTATGATCTCTAGCGAGAACACACAAATAGAAACTTCAAAATCCCTTAAATTAAGTGTTTTTCTTAATCTCAAATCTGTGAGTATTTAAATCGAAAAACTTGGGTTTCAATGAGAATTTTGGACTGAGATCAATATTCAATTTATTGTTATTTTTTATAATTTATTTTGTTTATTACTCCCTCCATCCATGTTTACTTGCCTATATTTGACTTGGGACACTCTTAATAAGCAATAAATAAAATGAGAAATGAATTGAAGTACTTAATAATAAGGGTAAAATAGGTATAAAATGGTAAATTATGTCTTGGTTTTTTAAACTATACAACTTATAAGTAAAAGTGGACATATATTTTTAGTATAGTGGATAAATAAAAATGGACAAAGGGAGTGTATTATAAAAAATTATGCTATTCTATAATTGTTAAATTCAATCAAATTACCTTACTACTTAAATTGTGATGGAAATTTCGTAAGCATTGCTTAGAAAAAATATAACATTTATGATTTATTTTTGAGAACTTATAGTTTATCTAATTCTACATTTACTTATGGGGTGTAATTATGAGTTTTTCTATTATTTTTCTTATTTTGATTGGTGTAATTCCCTTATTGAAGTTGTTATTTTACTTGTGCAAGCTCATTTTTTAATATACATAAAAGATGCAAGCCCCTTGGTGGAAATGTTAATTTTACCTTGTTGTTAATGGGTGTGATTCCTTGTTTAAGATGTTAATTATGTTCGTTTCTTGATTTTTGAGATGTAATTTTCATATTTGCAGATAAAAAAAAGGCCTATTAAGTTGACTCGAATAAACTAAAAAGAGATGGACCAGACCCAACACGTTTCTAACAAAATGTACATGAAAGAAAATTATGGCACCCGGCACCTTCAAATCCTAGATCCGCCTCTGATCCTATCTTCCTCATACCCCACTTGTGATTACACAAGGTATGTTGTTGTTGTATCTGCATAAATCATGTCATTTTTCTAAAATTTTATTGGTGCACAAAATGGTATAGAGTTACTATAAGAGATCGTGCTCGGAGCGAACTTTTGTTTAGCATGTTCTAAGTTTCTATATATACAGTCAATACTGAGTAAGTCCTATCGTCTATATATATAGTAAAATTTATCTTAGAGGAATCTACCTTTTTATAGCTATAAACTGTTTAAGAGTGTCATAGATTGATTACTAAAGGCAGTCCTCTAATACTATCATGCATCAATTGCAACTATTTTCTAGACGTGACAAGTAAATCACTAAACTTGGAAATCAAGCAGGCTCTTTAATTTGCACATTCACAATGATACATATTACACATAGCATGTGATTGGGTCAGTGAATTAATGAGTAGTAACAATCGCTGATGATAAGCAAAAAAGGAAATGCTGAGTACAACACTGTGGGGGTATTGTTTAATTTGCAGGATGATAATTGTTCATGAGTCCTTCTCCTAGCTAGTAAATTTGTTTGTTTGGGGTGGGGGAAGGGGGGAGAGAACGGGATCCACTATATAATCATGCCTATTGGAGGCAAAAGTTCATGTAAGTTGTGCCTATTTGGTTCGTGTATCAATAAAAGGAGTCTAATAATTAAGTTGAACCAATTTTCTTAACAAGACATCCACTATTCCACTTTAAAATGGTTGATTTACCATTTCCTAACACTTCAAATACTACAAAAAAGAAAGTCAAATTAACATTTATATTTTAAACTAGTGGCATTTGGCCCGTGTTAAACCCGGGCCCAAACTATATTAAATTTTTAAATTAAAGATAGCATTTAAAATTAAATAATTAAAAGTCTTGAAACAGCGAAAGGAATTGAAAAGGTAATGAAGTAATTTATTTTTCTTATTATAATCTTTCCTTGTCCTTAAAAAATGCATGTTGATAAATGATGTATTTGTTTTTATTTTTTCTTAATTTAATTTATTTTTTAAAGAAATCTATATTGTAATTTCTTAAACGATGTAGTTTCAGTATACCTTTAACTAACCACTTGTCCTAAATTATACAAAACGTTGATTATTTCATCTTTCGTAAAAATCCAATATTCAAAAATGTGAAATGATCACTCTCATTTTGAATTATTTAATTATTATAATTCAGAGAACTTTTTTTAAAAAATTTTTACCCCTCCCCCAGGAGCTCCTCTTCTTTTAGTCCCTTAGTGACTCGAACTCACAACTTTCAGGTTGGAGGTGGGTGCTTCCATATGAGCAACCCCCTCTTGTTATTATTCAGAGGGCTTAACTGCATTTTTTTACTTACCGTTTCAAACATTTTTAGTTATATATGAAAAATAATTTTTAATTTTATAATTAAGTACTTAGATAGAAAGGGAATATCACGAAAACTTGTTTACTTGTCTATAATAAATTTCATAGGAAAAAAGATACTTTGAAGCAAATTTAATAATCATTTCCACATAAAAGAAAGACAATAATTTTTGGATTAATTTTTAATTTAGTTGAATAAATAGATCTTTTGTGGTGTCACTATCACTCCAATCCACATCATCACTCCTTGTAGCATTTAAGAAACCCATAAAGTTATTCAAATTTACCAAAATGGATGAAAACTTATAAAGTAATTAAAGCTTCAATTAGGGATAAAATGGAAAAAAAAAATTCATGTGAGGACTACAAAATTTTGAGATCCTCTCTTGTATATAATAGTAATTTGCTCGACTGCACATTCATCCTGAGGTGAACATATTATAATTTTTTTTAACACTTTAGAGTACATCTTAAAGAAACCCTAACCTCGTAGAAAATAAAATAATGTTTTGTTCTATTATTGCATCAAATTCACGAATCATGGTGAAATGGGCTTATTAAATACACGAATCCAAGATTGGGCCGGACTTTATGAAAACAGTCCAGAGCAATCAGATCTCCCCAATATTGGGCTGGATTATATGACAACGGCCCAACATAATCAGATCTCCTCCGGGGGCAATTTGCAGGATTGCCTCTCCTTTGGGATGGTCTTTAGTTTTTGTCCCTCAAAATGTCGGTCTTTAATTTTTGCCCTTCGCGTTGCAATCCTGAGCTTCACGTAGAAATCATGAGGCTCTGGGTTCGAACCCCCACTCAGGCATATGGTAAAAAAAAAAAAAAAAAAATTGCAAAGCAAGACTTGGGTCGCGTGTATGCCGGACCCGGTATAACTATAAGTTCTGCCTTATAAGGCAAAGTTTATGCCTTAAGGAAAAGTTCCGCCTTAGGGGCATACTTTTAGTTATGCCTTAACTAAAAATACGCCCATAAGGCATAACTAAAAGTATGCCCATAAGGCGGAACTTTTCCTTAAAGGCATAACTAAAAGTTTGCCTTATAAGGCAAATTCTATGTCTTAAAGAAAAGTTATGCCTTATGGGGCATACTTTTAGTTATGCGTTAACTAAAAGTCTGCCTCATGAGACATAACTAAACTAAGTCTTAAGGAAAAGTTCTGCCTTATGGGCAGACTTTTAGTTAAGGCTTAACTAAAAATTTTCCCATAAGCGTAAGTATAGGATGCGCGCATAACTTTGGTTATTCTTTAACAAGTATATCTTTGGGTCAGGCATACACCCAACCCAAGCCTTACCTTGCGATTTTTTTTTTAATTTATGCCTGAGCGGGGGTTCGAACCTAGAACCTCTGGTTTAAGGCCATTTTTCAGCGACGGGAAAAACTTAAAGACCACAAATATGAGGGGCAATATTTAAAGACCACCCCAAAAGAAGGGCAATCTGCGCAATTTTTTGTCTCCTCTGTCCTTGTAAACCATTTTTAAAATGGGCTTATAAAGGGTCATTTGCATTTTTGTGCTGGTCTTTAATTTTTTCCATTCAGATGGGCTGGTCTTTAATTTAAGGGGTCACTTGCACGATTGGCCTTCAAAGGCGCTTGTCTTTAATTTTTGTCTCTCAAATTGGTGGTCTTTAATATTGGCTAAAAGTTTGTCTAAATAGGCCTAACTTTGCCCAAATAGGTCTTACTTTACCCGAATGGGCCTAATTTTACTACAAACTTCTGCCTCACTATTTTTTTTTTTCAATAGTTGATTGAACGGGGGTTCGAACCCGAAACCCACGAGTTCTTAGGTGAAGGACAAAAATTAAAGATTTCAAATTTGAGGGACAAAAATTAAAGACCAGTGCTTTTGAAGGGCATTCCGCACAAAAAAAATGTCATTTTCATCCTTCAAAATAGAACTTCTAAAATGACACAAGTTACACATCATAATAATAAGATTATCTGCTTAGTTAAAGAACTTATACAGTTAGACATAAGTTCGATTTTGGAGGGCAGAAATTAAAGACCAGCTCATTTGAAGGGAAAAAAATTAAAGACCAATCCATTTGAAGGACAAACCGTGCAATTACTTCTTCTTAGGGTAAAAAACATAACTGTGCAGCATTTTAAAAATATTTACAATTTCTTAGCACAACTACTTTATTTACATGTTTGTCAATGCATTTATTTTTAAACCCAATATCCCGTCAACCAAGCCAGCGAAAAGTTAGGCACCTTAAATATCCCAACAACTTTGCCTTGATTTCATGCATAGTGAATTTTTCTTTCCCTCGCTTCTAAAGAATTTTGTTGATTAGCATAAATAGGTATTTTATTAGCAGTGGTAATTTTACTTTCTTTCTCTTTTTTCAACCTTCTCTCTTTAATTATAATATGGTTTCCGTCTTTATTGTCATTATAATTATACTCATAATATTTGGTATAATTAGTGCTACACATTATTATAATTATGCTCATATTATTCTTGGTATAATTAGTAATATATATCATTATACTCATAATATCATTTATAATTAATACTATACATATTATACTTATAATATTATTGGTATAATTAATAGTATACATATTATAATTGAAATATTACTGGTATAATTACTAATATACATTTTTATTACTATACTCATATTATTTACTGGTAGAATTATTAGTATACATTATTCGACCTTTTCAGTTCTATTCGCTGCTCCGTTCTGATTATTACCAGGTTTTATATAATCAAGTATTAAAAATGGGTGTGTATAGGTTGAAGAAGAGAGAAGTAAGAAAATGGGAGTGTATTGATTATAGAAGAGAGAGAAGTGAGGAAATTGGGGATTATTAGTTAAGGAAGATAGATAAATGATTATAAAGAGAGAATAAGATTGAATCCCTATTTTATGGGATAGTTAATTATATGTATATTTTATGAATATGTCATAAATATAATAAAAGCTGCTCTTTTTGAAGAATTTTAAAAGTAATGCTATTTATGTGCTAACTCTAAGACGGTGACTCTTGGTGTAATTTTCCCTTCTTATTATACTCCATTAAGAATGGGCTGAGAAGTAGTTACTACTTCGTAGTCCAACGTTCCATGTTATATATATCTATTTTTGTTTTTCTCCTATATGTGGTAAAAGCTTGAGTGGATTTTTCTCTCAAGTATGATACTTCTTTAGGAAACTTATAGCAAGTTTAGTTTAGTTAATTACAAATTGGATACGAGTTAGGAATCTCGTTTGTTAGCTTTAAGAATATTTATTCTATATGTTTTAATGAGGATAATTTTACTTGCTATGTGTAGGAAATTCAACAAGGAAGATGATGAAAGCAAATAGAGATCCTCGACATCAAAGGAGGCGAGCCAACTATACAAGGAAACTATTTGACCGCTGACCCTACATCTTAATGAAAGACAGCTAGAATCTTCTCTACGAGGAAGGAAGACCAACAAGCAATCACGAAGTAAATCAAGCGATCTACATAAGGAAAGCATACAAATCAATCTTAGTACCAGTACATGGCAGCTCATCAAACCCTTCACAAGGAAAGAAGACATATCCCAGAAGATTCTTACACCTGCCTCCAGAAAGGAAAGAAGACGTTGAATCATCCACGAGGAAGCAAGAGTCAGGATCAAGATCGATCAGTGGATACCCTCAAGATCCCTGATTGATACAAATTCCCTTAGGTTACCTTAAAGCAAACAAATAAGAATCAATCAAATGGAACAATTGATTCTTCATCATTTGCTGAAGATCACAGTACAAGACTGCACACCAATATAAATACAACCCTAGAGAATCAGAGACACTCACAACTTCACTTGAGCAACATAGCTATTTACTTTTCATCTTGTAAAAAGAATTATAGTCTGTGAGCATTATGGTGTTAAGAAAAGAAAAGAGAGAATAGTTAGCTATATAGGTCGAGGCCGTCATTAGAAGAAAGATTGACAAGAGTCAAAATCAGAGTTACGGTTCATTCCGAACCAAATTTGTAATCAAGTTACTTGAACAGCTCTAAGGAAACCCTTGTAACCCAAGGGGACTGGACTAGGCACCACACCGGTCGATGACCGCTTGCGACTCATTGTGGTGGCTTAATAGCTTGTCAGGAGTAATGGCTTAGACACAGGAGTAATGGCTTAGACACAGGAGTAAGGAGTAAGGTGTGTTAGTCATGACCAACTGACAGGGCACGACGAGTGGTGGCCTTGATCCAAGAGAGGTGCTGACCTTGAGCAATTGGGCCCAAAAAGGTAAAAAAGAATACCAGTAACGACTAACTGAGCCAGAATCAAAAGTGGTCACATGGATCATAATATTAGCTCTAACCAATGAGGTCGCTGGTCCTCAAGCACGAGCACTTACTGTGTGTCAATTCTCCCACCTTATAGGGTTGGGAGTAATGGCTTAGACACAGGAGTAAGGAGTAAGGTGTGTTAGTCATGACCAACTGACAGGGCACGACGAGTGGTGGCCTTGATCCAAGAGAGGTGCTGACCTTGAGCAATTGGGCCCAAAAGGTAAAAAAAGAATACCAGTAACGACTAACTGAGCCAGAATCAAAAGTGGTCACATGGATCATAATATTAGCTCTAACCAATGAGGTCGCTGGTCCTCAAGCACGAGCACTTACTGTGTGTCAATTCTCCCACCTTATAGGGTTGGGCTTTCCTAATCAGTATAGGGCAAATTGTGGAACTACATGCTTTTCACAACGTCTATACGTATTTTTAAAACTTAACATGCATGAATCCATTAAGCTTCTTAGCTATGATGAATACAAATGCTTTTCTTCTTAAAGATTGGAGCCTGGAGGAATTCTAATTCTTTTCCTTTTCCCATTTTCACAGCTTGTGTTTGAACTTTGACGAAAAAAGTTAGGAGTAACCTTTTTTATATGCAGAGGGAGGACAATAAACTTTCCCGTATTTTACTTTACATCCGAGAGAAAAGTTATTAGATTTCAGTTATTTCATGTATCGCCCATCTGAATTTTATCAGTTAAACTTTATCCTTAGATATAATTCCAAAATAGCTAGTCCTAACTCCTATCATGGAAACCACATATTACACGTTGAACTTAATTTGTACCTTTTTATGTTGGATTGTTCAGAAGAGATTCACTGCCTCGTCTAAAATTTGTCTTCTAATGCATGAAAATTGAAACACTAGTGAACAGATATTTGTCCTAGCAAACCTATATACATTCCTGATGTTTTATGTTTGGTTGAAACTGATGTTAGATATGGGCAGCGACTAATGTTTACTGGTGACAGGTTGTAAAGTCGAGGACATAAGTGAATCAATTTTCTGAGGTCCCGACTAACGTATAATTGGGTGTGTGTTTGTTGGTGGTTGTGGGGGGGGGGGGTTATATTTTCTCTACAAAGACCACTTTGTCAACTAATCATGTGGCCATTTAAATTCAAATTAAAAATAACATGGAAAACAAAAGTCCTAAGGTGAACAATAGAAAATTCATAGACATAGAGGGTATTTGCCTAAGCTTATAAGTTGATCAAATTAGCTTATAAAATAAATTTTGACTTATTTACGTGTTTGATTAATGTGAAAAGTGTTTGTAAGGTAATTCAGCCAAAAGTCATATGTTGGCCACTCCAACGTGTCGTTTACAGCTTATAAGCACGTTTGGT
This sequence comes from Lycium ferocissimum, assembly GCF_029784015.1. NCBI lineage: Eukaryota > Viridiplantae > Streptophyta > Magnoliopsida > Solanales > Solanaceae > Lycium > Lycium ferocissimum. Next base: position 111,160 of record NW_026725363.1, read on the forward strand.
TTGACCAAATATTTTACAATATTATCCCTATATCTTTTGTAATTTCAAATTTTCTTCCTGATAAATAACTTTTAATTATCTCTTCATTTTAGTTTCGTCATTTTGTACGTAAAAACTCTATTAAATTTATATAAGTCTTTTAAATAGCCTTAAGAACGTTTAGGTCATTTCAATAGAAAATGTAATTATTAGCATCTTTTTACCAGATACATAACTACTTGATATTAGTTTCAATATTTTTATTCAAATACATAACTTTTCTATTTATAGAATAAGTTTCGGCACCTAAAAATGTTTTTAAATACGTGATATTTATTAGATACTTTTAATCAGTTAATTATTCCAAGTTAATTTGTCCTTACCTGAGAGGGGAAGCTTCAACTATTGTTGCAAAATATTTGATTGGTGAAACATTAATTGGTAGGAGTATATCACAGGACAAAATAAGCACATGAATGCCCTGAATTTGGACTCATATAACTCAGACTGATAGATCATTTATAAGTACACAGTTCTATTCTCCTTTCTCCCAGGGGACCAGCTTCATCCCATTTTGCGGAATTTTGTCTTGCCATGTTTTTAATCAATAAAACCTTTCTCCTTTAGTTTGGTTTTCTATTTTTTTACAAGGCTTCGAAGAAATGCTTTGTTTTCGAGGGTGTTTGGGTAAGTTTATAAACTGTTCAAAAGATTAATAAGTAATTTTTAGTTTATTAACATATTTAACACTAAAAGTATCTTGGACCAATAATTATTTTTCAAACAAAACTAAGAGAAGTGAAGATGTGGGTGGGAGAGACCAAACCAAAATCATAAGTTGATTATGACTTTTTAACTTATGCGCATTTTTAATTCGACAAAATTTCTTACTATTTCTTCCGTAATATTTGTTGTAATCCTCTAAAGTTAGTAAATAGGGGGGCACCTCTTCCCAATGCGGTAACAATGTGAATATATTTGATTCTAATTATTAATGAAATTTATTGAAACCATTTTTAATTTCAGAAGCACATTTGGATCTTTTCGTTTCTTTGATTAGTAGTAATTGTTAAGAGTCCCACATCACCCATTTAAGGGATGGGTGCTCCCTTCAATTTTGTAGAAAGGCAAAAATGTAAGTTATAAGATGCATAAAGTTCAAAGCTTCAAATACCTACATAATCCTCTTTATCACAAAACATAACGATACTTTTCCTTATTTACGTAACATAACGATAATTTACGAAACATAATGGATTTGAGCTTTAGTATTGTACCACGTTTTGGGCTTTAGTACTGCACCACGGTTTTAGGCTTTGGCAGTTCATCTTAACCCATCTGTGAATGCAATATTTTACAAATATTCTCTCTCTACTCTTAACCCACCATCTCATACACACTCTCTCTCTCTCTCTCTCTCTCTCTCTCTCTCTCTCTCTCTCTCTCTCTCTCTACTGTGTATGCAATGTTGATGTAAATGTGTGTGATTCTCCATTCCATTTTCCTCTTTTTCGTTCCATTTTAACCTTTAGTAAAGGTAATCTAGGGTTTACAATTTCTTTAATTTCGATCATATATTGTTGTGTTTTTATCTTCATTTCAATAAATTTCATCTTGTTCAGTCAATTTCAACGGTTTATTTAGGGTTTCTACTTCGTATTTCCAGTTGTTTTGTGTGTGCATCAATCTTTTCCAACTTAAATTGTTGTGATTCCAGTCCCTTGTTTGTGAAAAAATGAGTAAAAAAATTTCTATAAATTCTCTTATGCGTAAAAGCCCTAGATTTTTGGGAGCTCCAACAAGCCCAAAATTAGGGCCAATTCCAACCTTCAATTTACTCACTCAAACCCCGGTAAAGAAAGGAGGAAGGGGAAAACAAGATTCAGATGATGAAGAATTATTCCAAATCCCATTACAAAATGAACTTAGGACGAAAGTTCTAAACGATCCTTGTAATGTTGGTCCCACTGTTGTTGAAATCAAATCAATCCCCCGGAAAGATTCCAAAAGGAGGCGAAAAGAGACGTCAACTAGTAAGTCAAAAAAAGTCACTGACGACTCTGATTTTGAGGAAGAAACTGAGCATCCTGAAGCCAAAAAAAGTAAGGTTGAGAAAGATGGTGCAGTAAAGAAGAAGAAAGTCAAGAAAGGTGAAACATCAAAGAGGACGAAAAACAACCCGACAAAGAAGGTATAAAAAAACATTTAGACTTTAGTCTTCAAATATTTGGTTACTTGCATGTGTATGATTTGTGGTATAAAAAGGGTTCGATTGGTCTTTTTATATGCTTTTTTGAGTTCTGAGGGTGTATGGAATATGTATGTAAAGTGAATTACGATTGAATGATTTCTCTTAAACAATTGTTTAGCATTTTTGTGTATGTAATGTCTATGGAACGTGGGATTTTTAATATCACTACCTTATCCTGATGTGAATTGTGTATAACTTTATTTCTGAGTTGGTAGTGTATGAAAAATGGAAGGAAAGTGTTTTGAGTTGGTTTTTCAGTATTGAAAAGAAGTAGCTAATGTCTTATTATTTGTTTTAGATTTAACTGAACTGGTGTATGATAAGTGTCTTTTTGTGGACTTGTATTCACCCTTGTGCCTCATGATTAATAGTTCCCTTTTTGTGTGCTCTGTTCCTAAGTTATCAATTTATCTAGAGAACAAACATTGAATTCTAGATTTGGTTGTGTATGAAATATGTATGAAAAGTGAAACTGTAAGATTTTTGAGTAACATGTTTAGTTATAAAGTTGTAATGCATTTTTGTGGAGGTAATGTGTCTAGATATATCATTGTATTCTTGAGTTTTAGGGTGTATAAAATATGTATGGACTTTGGATATCTCATATTTAGATGATTTGACTCGCTTTATAGTTTTGTGGCTTTCTTTTTTAGTAACTATCTCTTTTTTAATATATTTAGAAACTTGATTCGTCAGTGTTCTTACACCAACGGGGAAGCTCCTACTGAAGTTAAGGGAGCCGCCCCTAACGACACACACCGAAGATGTTTAGGGATTTCCCATTTGGGTTATTTCTGGATTTGCCAAAGCTAAAGGTTCAGCCACAGCTAATTCGATGCCTGATGTATGCCGAGACAGAGCATGATAGAGATTATATGTTTATCATCAAGTTGAATGGGGAAAAGCTTCGTTTCGGCATTAGAGAGTTTGCCATCGTAACTGGTTTAAAATGCGGCATGGACAGAGAATTTTTCTCGGACCCCGATTCCCCCAATAGATTGATGGATATGTACTTTAACGGACTAACCAAAGTGTCGAAAAATGATTTGATTGAGCTTTTTGAAGAAAAAAAAAGGGAAATTGGGGATTCCGATGCTTTAAGATAGCAATACTTTATTTTATCAACACATTCTTATTCTCAACTGAGAGTAATCAAGCATTTGTTCACAAGTTACACTTTGACTTGGTTGAAAGCGGAGAATATATGAATTATCCATGGGGAAATTATTACTTCAAAGAGCTGTTGTATTCAATCAGTCAAAAGTTGGCGAATGATCCAACCTACTATAGGTTTGAGGGTTTTCCCCTGGTCATTCAAGTATGGTTTTATGAATGTTGCTCGAAGGTAAATCCTACGGCTGTGACCCGTATTGGAAACCACGTCCCTCGTATTTTTAATTGACGAACAACTTTGAAAAGAATCTACTTTGCCGATCTGAAGAAGGGGATGTTCAAAAAGTACAGCAATCTGGTAACAATACAAGTTAACTGGTCACATATGTTTTTCATACATTAATCATACACATTTCATACATTCTTTCTATATACATGCTAACTAGTCAAGTTATGCATTTTTTTTTATGTTGGTAGCTGGTTTTTACCAACATTCTCCCGTATGAGGAGAAGGTAGCTATCAACTTTACGGAGTTGCCAAAAGACACAGTGGTCAAAGATGTCTTAGAACCACAGGATCCCACACAGACGAGTCCCTCTATACGTGGTTCTAAATTTGATGCGTTGAAAAAGGAAGTTACAAATGTAAGCATGTGTTTTCACTAATTGCATTCATCATTTTTTTTTTCACGAAATGGTTGTATTTGTGGTTAACAACATTCACTAATGTTATTGTACATCTTTCACGTCTGTGAAGATCTTAAATCATTTGAGAAAAAGGTTGACAAGTTTAAAATAATTTTCAAAGTTCATAATTTTATTCTCATTGTAGTATATAGATTAGCTTAGATTTGTTGTCATATTTTTCTTTTTTATCCGAATTCGTTGAACAATTTGTTGACATGAAGGATTACATGGAAAAGTCAATTATGAATTTACTTAAAGATCTAAAGTCCATGTTTGGCAGGCAAACTGAAACTCCTGAAGCTAAGGATATTTATCAAAATTTGAGTTAATGTCTTTTGTATTATCAATTTCTATCTAAGTGTGCTTATACATATCTTAATAAACAAAGGTCTGGCAGTGTTAAGCATGTTACGGAAGAACCAAAGACAAGCAACAAGAAGGATGGACTTCAACACAACCTATGTTTTGATTTTTATGAACCAATAGGTGATTTTGACATTGGTGGGCAGGATGTAGGTGAGCAAATATCCAATCACATAGTAGTACATGCATCTGTTTTGAAGAATGAGATTAATGCTTCTATTTTAGGTATAGTTTCCTCTATTTTTTTCATATTTTCAGACCCACGCTATTTTTTTCATATTTTTAGACCCATGTGAATGTATGAAAAATAAGAGAACTTACGCCTTATGTGAAACATGAAGTTGGTGAGCAGGTTGGAGATGGTAAAACATGTGATAAATATATAGTTGACCTAGAAGAATTGAAGAGTCATCCTATTGATACTCTGATTTCAGGTAATGAGACTACTCAGTTTTCATTTTTACTATATGTATTAAACAAATATACATTTTACATGATAAGATATTAAAATATGAAATTTAAATGCTCAAATTTTACAGAACATAATCTAGATGATGTGGTTGCTGGCATTGATAAGTTGGGTGCTTTGGGCAATTCTGCTACTTAGATTCCTACCCTTGATGATTATGAAACGCCTCCACTTATTGAGTCTCAAATTGTAGCGATTGAAACCAAAGGTGATGACATCGTTACACCTGAACAACAAGAGAAATAGAAATCCCTGACCGTATGGTAAATCACCATACATACGATTTTAGTTCAACCGGCAGCAGCATAAACAATTCTCCTACATATTTTCACATTAAACACCCATTCGCAAATTGCATTGGCTTGGATGTTGACAATGATTTGATCACCAAATTTAAGGCTTGGGTGAAATCGAAAATGTCTACAAGACAGGGGAGGTCTGTATTGAACACATCTGCTATTTTGCAGAGAATTGTTTATTTAACACATGTTATTCTACAATTTTAACACATATGTTATTTTGCAGGGAATCGGCGTTCTCTAAACAGGCCAATAAGATTGTGAAAATACGAAATATTAACAAAAAAATATGTGTTATTTTCTATAGAATGGTATTTTCCCTGTTTTATTGTTAATATTTCATATTTTCATAATCTTATTGGCCTTTTTAGAGAACGCTGATTCCTTGCAAAATAACAGATGTGTTAAAATTGTAGAATAACATGTGTTAAATAAACAATTCTCTGTAAAATAGCAGATGTGTTCAATATAGACCTCGCCTGTCTTGTAGACATTTTCAATTTCACCTAAGCCTTAAATTTGGTGATCAGATCATTGTCAACATCAAAGCCAATACAATTTGCGAATGGGTATTTAATGTGAAAGTATGTAGGAGAATTGTTTGGGCTGCTGCTTGATGAACTAACATCAGTGTATGATGATTTACCATATGGTCCAGGATTTCTGTTTCTTGCTTGTTGTTCAGGTGTAACGATGTCACCACCTTTGGTTTCAATCGCTACAATTTGAGACTCGGTAAGTGGAGGCATTACATAATCATCAAGGTAGGAATCTTAGTGGCAGAATTGCCCAAAGCACCCAACTTATCAATGCCAACAACCACATCATCTAGATTATATTCTGTAAAATTTGAACATTTAAATGTCATATCAAAATCTTAACCAAATCATTTAAGATCTTATCATGTAAAATGTATATTTGTTTAATACATATAGTAAAAATGAAATTTGAGTGGTCTCATTACCTGAAATCAGAGTATCAATAGGATGACTCTTCAATTCTTCTAGGTCAACTATATATTAATCACATGCTTCACCATATTCAACTTGCTCACCAACTTCATGTTTCACATAGGCATAAGTTTTCTTATTTTTCTACATTTTTCATACATTCACGTCTGAAAATGTGTAAAAAATAGAGGAAACTATACCTGAAATAGAAGCATTAATCACATTGTTCAAAGCAGATGCATGTATTACTATGTGATTGGATATTTGCTTACCTACATCCTGCCCACCAACGTCAAAATCACCTATTGGTTCATCAAAATCAAAACATAGGTTGTGTTGAAGTTCATCCTTCTTGTTGCTTGTCTTTGGTTCTTCCGTAACATGCTTAACACTGCCAAACCTTTGTTTATTAAAATATATATAAGCACACTTAGATAGAAATTGATAATACAAAAGACATTAACTCAAATTTGGATAAATAACCTTAGCTTCAGGAGTTTCAGTTTGCTTGCCACACATGGACTTTAGATTTTAAGTAAATTCATAATTGACTTGTCCATGTAATCCTTCATGTCAACAAACTGTTCACCGACCTGGGATAAAAAGAAAAATATGACAAGAAACCTAAGCTAATCTATATACTACAATGAGAATAAAATTATGAACTTTGAAAATTATATTAAACTTGTCAACCTTTTTCTCAAATGATTTAAGATCTTTGCGGACCCGAAAGATGTAGAATAACATTAGTGAATGTTTTTAACCACAAATACAACCATTTCGTAAAAAAATGATGAATGCAATTAGTGAAATCACATGCTTACATTTGCAACTTCCTTTTTCAACACATCAAATTTAGAACCACGTACAGAGGGACTCGACTGTGTGGGATCCTGTGGTTCTAAGACATCTTTGACCATTGTCTCTTATGGCAACTCCGTAAAGTTAATAGCTACCTTCTCCTCATCTGTTGGGAGGATGTTGGTAAAAACTAGCTATCAACATAAAAAAAATAATGTATAAGCTGAACAGTTAGCATATATGTAAAAAAAAATGTATGAAATGTGTATAATTAACGTTTGAAAAACATATGTGACCAGTTAGCTTGTATTGTTACCAGATTGCTGTACTTTTTGAACATCCCCTTCCTCAGATCGGCAAAGTAGATTCTTTTTGAAGTTGTTCGCGAATTAAAAATACGAGGGAAGTGGTTTTCAATACGGGTCGCAACCGTAGGATCTACCTTCGAGCAACATTCATAAAACCATACTTGAATGGCCAGGGGAAAACCCTCAAACCTATAGTAGGTTGGATCATTCGCCAACTTGTGATTGATTAAAGACAACAACTCTTTGAAGCAATAATTTCCCCATGGATAATTCATATAGTCTCCGCTTTCAACCAAGTCAAATTGTAAATTGGTAACAAATGCTTGATTTGCTTGATTACTCTTAGTTGAGAATAAGAATGTGATGATAAAATAAAGTATTGCTATCTTAAAAGCATCGGCATCCCCAATTTCCATTTTTTGTCTTCAAAAAGCTCAATCACATCATTTTTCGACACTTTGGTTAGTCCGTAAAGATAAATATCCATCAAGCCCTTAGGGGAATCAGGGTCCAAGAAAAATTCGCTGTCCATGCCGCATTTCAAAACCAGTCGCGATGGCAAACTCTCTAATGCTGAAACGAAGCTCTTTCCCATTCAACTTGATGATAAACATCTAATCTCTATCATGCTCTGTCTCGACATACATCAGATATCGAATTTGCTGTGGCTGAACCTTCAGCTTTAGCAAATCCAGAAATAACCCAAACGGGAAATCCCTAAACATCTTCAATTGCGCGTCATTAGGGCGCTCCTTAACTTCAAGTAGGGCTTCCACGTTGGTGTAAGAACACTAATGAGTCTGTTTCTAAATATATTAAATAAGAGATAGTTACTAAAAAGAAAGCATACAAAACTATAAAGCGAGTCAAATCATCTAAACATGAGATATACCAAAGTCCATACTTATTTTATACACCCTAAAACTCAAGAATCCAATGATATATCTAGACACATTACATCCACAAAAATGCATTACAACTTTATAACTAAACATGTTACTCAAAAATCTTACAGTCAGCCCACTTTTCATACATATTTCATACACAACCAAATCTAGAATTCAATGTTTGTTCTCTAGATAAATTGATAACTTAGGAACAGAGCACACAAAAAGGGAACTATTGATCATGAGGCACAAGGGTCAATGCAAGTCCACAAAAAGACATTTATCATACACCAGTTCATTTAAATCTAAAACAAATAATGAGACATTAACCACTTCTTTTCAATACTGAAAAACCAACTCAAAACACTTTTCTTACATTTTTCATACACTACCAACTCAGAAATAAAGTTATACACAATTCACATCAGGATAAGGTAGTGATATTAAAAATCCCCACATTCCATAGACATTACATACACAAAAATGCTAAACAATTGTTTAAGAGAAATCATTCAGTCAGACCACTTTACATACATATTCCATACACCTGGAACTCAAAAAAGCATATAAAAAGACCAATCGAACCCTTTTTATACCACAACTCATACACATGCAAGTAACTATTCCAAGACTAAAGTGTAAATGCTTTTTTATACCTTCTTTGTCGGGTTGTTTTTCTTCCTCTTTGATGTTTCACCTTTCTCGACTTTCTTCCTCTTTGATGTTTCTCCTTTCTCGACTTTCTTCTTCTTTATTGCACTACCTTTCTCAACCTTACTTTTTTTGTCTTCAGGATGCTCAGTTTCTTCTTCGAAATCAAAGTCGTTAGTGACTTTTTTTGACTTACTAGTTGACGTCTCTTTTCGCTTCCTTTTGAAATCTTTCCGGGAGGTTGATTTGATTTCAACAACAGTAGGGCCAACATTACAAGGATCGTTTAGAACTTTCGTCCTAAGTTCATTCTATAATGGATTTTGGAATAATCCTTCATCATCCGAATCTTGTTTTCTCCTTCTTCCTTTCTTTACTGGGGTTTGAGTGAGTAAAATGAAGGTTGGAATTGGCCCTAATTTCGGGCTTATTGGAGCCCCCAAAAATCTAGGGCTTTCAAGCATAGGAGAATTTATAGATTTTGTTTTTTTTACTCATTTTCACAAATCAGGGACTGGAATCACAACAATTTAAGTTGGAAAAGATTGATACACACACAAAACAACTGGAAGTACCAAGTAGAAACCTTAAATAAACCGTTCAAATTGATTGAACAAGATGAAATTTATTGAAATGAAGGTAGAAACACAACAATCTATGATCAAAATTAAAGGAATTTTAAACCCTAGATTACCTTTACTAATGGTGGAACGAAAAAGAGGAAAATGGAATGGAGAATCACACACATTTACGTCAACATTGCATACACAGTAGAGAGAGAGAGAGAGAGAGAGAGAGTGGGTTAAGAGTAGAGAGAGAATATTTGTAAAATATTGCATTCATAGATGGGCTAAGATGAACTGCCAAAGCCCAAAACCATGGTGCAGTACTAAAGGCCAAATCCGTCAAGTTCGTAAATTGTCGTTATGTTCCGTAAATAAGGAAATCATTATGTTTTGTGATAAAAGAGTCTTAAGTAGGTAGCCTATATTATTTTCCCTTACGAAAATACCCACTATTCTCTTTTCAGAATGTAAATGATTGCGAAAATTGTGGTTGTTCATTCGCAATAAAGTTTGATAAAGTAAATTGATATTGATGGGACCAGAGCATACACTTCAAAGTACATGATTCATAATCCTTATAAGCCATACTTGCTTTGTTTATGGAGTATTAAACATCTACCTTTTCCATTTTTAATTCCTATCAAAATGATGTTTCAGCAACCAAGACAGCACTTATGAATACCAATCACACCTTAGCAAGTTCACGGACTCAACGATCAGCTTAATTCGAATTTTGTTATAAGAACTTTCTAAATCCAGGTAGTTCATATATTTACTCATTTAGAAAAGGTGAAATATTCATGCCTTTATTTCATCATGACACCATCCCTCCCAAACACCCACGCCAATGGGGACCAATCATTTTCTAAAAAGTTATTTATATATTGGATTGGCACCTTAAGTGGTTTCTATGCAACTACTTTTTTCTCACTCAGTATTCACTATTTGCTTTTGAATTCCGATTATTCCGAATTCGCGTCAGCATACAAGTTAAAAGTACTTCCTACTAAAATATATACTAAAAGCATTCTCCATATACAAAAGCACAAAGCACATTTGTATCGATAAAAGAAGAACTACTTATCCCGTACAGGTTTTCAACTCTATCGAGAGTCCCACATTGTCCCTTTAAGGGATGAGTGATCTTTATAATATGATTTGGGTAATCCCCACCCCCCCAAGCTGGCTTTTAGAGTTGAGTTAGGGTAAACTCTATTAGATAAGTAAGAAGAATTTATTCTTCACATGGCTCGAAGTCAAAACTTCTAATTAAAGCGTTATTCATCCCGATCCACCACAATGTTTGACAATACTGATTTTTATACACCTACTACTATTACCTTTGAGAAAATAGTCAGATGCCCCCTCAATGTTTGACCGGTTTAATTATGACACAATCAATCTTTGTGGGCGTCCTATTACCCCCTGATCATTTTAAAATTGAAATAATTTGCCTGCAAAGATTGGATGCGTCATAATTAAACCGACCAAACGTTGAGGGGGCATCTGACTATTTTCTCATTACCTTTTTGGTTGATATATTTATTTTTTACCGGAAGACAATATTATGTAAGTCGTTCATAACAAGGAAATTGATTTGGTTTTGATTTTGGTAAAAGAAAGATTCCAACAAGAGCAGTACTTTCAAAAGTACGAATGCCCTCAGTTAACAGTTGTAGTGATTTGTTGAACGGTATCCACTTATCCAATAATGGCTACTTTTAGGATCTTATAGTCACTTTTTTCTCGTGTTCCTAAAGAAAAAAGGTTAGTTTTTTTTTCACACACTAGTAAAAATAATGGTTGTCATTTTTTTTTTTTCTAAAGATAAAAAAGTTACTTTTCTTTTTTCATCACACTGATAAATGTTAAAGGTGGAAAAAGGTTCATTGCTCCTAGAAAAAGAGAAGACAATTAAATTTACTTTTCATTATTGGCTTTGCGGTTTGCATTGTGCAGCTCTTGAACTTATACTTCGTTCACCACCAAAGATGTAGTGTAGCGGATGGAACTGCTCTTCTCTTAATCGAAGTGCCGGTTCGCCTATGGATATAAAAAAATCGCTTAAGAGAGCGCATCCCCCTAATGGGATTCTGATGCGGCTTAATCCGAATATACCGGGCTCCAACGCTGCAAAGATTTACATCGGTCTTTTGGAAACCAACCAAAAACAAAAACAAAACAAAAAAAAAACCTTATATTTCGTTTGGTCCCAAATATTATATGATACAACAAATTTAATGTCTTAAAGTATTTAATGATTTTAAAAATAAGACGTTATGTACTACCTTATTTTCAAATCGATATTTATCGTTTTAATTAGCCTATTGTTAACTAAGTAAGATATTTAAAGATAAAACAGAAACATTTAAATAGACACTCTTATAAATGGAATGTTGTAAAAAAATTACAAAATCACGTTTAACTATACAATACACAGCATTTTAACAAAGTCCATAACAAAAAATAATTATATATAGTTTTTATAATTGATCATACACTTATTATGATAATTACAATCTATTACGACCAGATGATATTATTTAATTGATTGACAATTGATACTAATATCCTTTGATTATTTCATAAGTAGTCCAACTAACGCCCAAAAAAAAATTCAATTCCACACCGCAGCTTCGTAGGCATCGCGGATATATATGCTTATCCTATGTGCATGACGCTGACATGTTCCTTATGAGGTTGTCTACATTTGAGCTTATCATTTTGAGCATTTATTAGAATCAAAAAGTCCACGTTATTGCCACCTTACCATGGTTTGGCACGCAACCAAAAACACAATTTCAATGTATATGCATTGATGATCCATTTTTGTGCTCAAGATTTCCCCACCTAATCCACTCAAAATGTCAAAACTATATTAATTTTATTTTGTATGATCATAATTAAATATATCCAGAGTATTATAGACAATTAAATGAATAATTAGGAGTTTCACACAACTACCTATATGTTTTCTGTCATAAATATATTAAATTTTATAGGAAGTGCGTTCCAACAAATTATGTTATTTAAGAATAAAATTTGATTTATACGGTTTGAAAAATTTAAAAGTGTGCCATAAACAATGATATAAGTAGAATATTTTCTTATTCATTTAATTGTTAAGATCTAGTAAATTAAACGTAATTGACTCAACAAATAATGCAGTTCAAATTGCGTAACCATCTTCAACATTTATTTGTTGAACAACACATGACTTTGGAAAGAAAATATCTATGAGCAAGATCAAGAACTTTTGTGAATATTATGTCAAATGAAAGAAACTCCTTGGCTAAAAAAAACAAAAAAAAAAAAAAAAAAACAAAAAACAAAACAAAACAAAAAACACTTCAAGCATGAATTAAGGGAACCAATAAATGGTCCAGATGCTCGTCTAAGGTCAAGCCAGAAAAGCAGAAACCTCAAAGGAAAAATATAAAATGAAAAAATAAATAAAAAGGCAGGCAGAAATCATAATGGGAAATAGGACCATGAATTAATGTTTCATAACTGGTGGTGTCACGAAAAAAGGTAAAAAGGAAAATATTTGCAAAAAAAAAGCGCTCAAATGTTAAAGTTTTCAACGATATACTTCTAAGATTATAAGTTTATATGAGTAATTTTTATTAAAAATTTGTAACTTTTAATATGTATACTATATTGTACATAAAAATATTAAGTTCAATGAAACCTACAGCTAAAAAGTATATCTTCCGCTGGTGAGTGATTGAATATAACTTTCAATGTAGAATCTAGTAGATCAGTTGGTTGACTACCTACGCCCTCACCTTATTGGTGAGAGTTCGAATCTCCATATTGTAATCTCTTTCCCCATTTTCTTTTTCCCTAACATCAATGTAATTAAAAAAAAAAAGAATATAAATTTACATACTATTTGTATTAATGGAAGAATGCAAGTATTCGCTGAAATAATCAAAATAAACACAAATCTAAAGTCACCCACTTAAAAAATGCAAAAAATAAAATAGAAAATAGACTGCAAATGTTAGACTTACCAAATGACGGCATTGTCGTATTGACGCTTTCTTCTTAGGAAAGTGACTCTTGGAATTAAAGTTTTATTTGATGTCATATTTCCTTATAACAATCTCTTTTATTTTTTATTTTTTTATAAATGTTTAAAATTCTTTTCCTGAATCAAATTTAATATTAAATTTTATCTCTCTATATTAATATTTTAGTTATAATAGCAGTAATTATTATTATACCAATACATTCTTTGTGATTATCATTTATCTCTTATGGCAATCTTACTCAGATATTAATTGATTGTACTAAATTTTTACGCTAAATTTTCTACTTCCGTTTCTTGTTATTATTTTTTATATTTAAAGCACTAGGTATTAAAAACGTACGTGTTTTAAAGAATTTTATTATTTGAAGGTCCAACAACACTAGTTACCAATTTATTAGTAATATATTAGCTTTTAATTTTTTAATTAATGAAAAATGTGTTAGGATTATTTGAATTTTTTTTCTTTGTTTTTTGATATTGGAAGTGAGACTCAAACACCATGAAAGTTGAAAATATAAATAAAAATTATCTCATAATTTCCATCAATTACAGGGCTTTAAGTAGTTGCATCAATAAAGTAATAACCTCTACCTATAACTAAATTATTAGATCATTACTGCAGCCGAGAAAACTAAATATTTTTGTAAATTATTAAAATCATTCTATAACAAAATAACTAATTATTCTAAAAATAGTATATCAATAAGACATGTTTCCAACAATATAAATTCAAACTCCCTTTGCTAATAAATTACTTACACTGTATATATAAAGTTAAAATTATTTTGTATATATATATATATAGAGTATATCTTTGAATCTCTGACTTTTTTGTGTATCTATTTTTTGTATTTTAAATCCGTTTAGTAATTTTTTTTGACAATGGATCTACGGTAAGCATTCTATGGAAAGAAAGATATCTATATGCAAGATTTTTGTGAAGATTATGCCAAATGAAAGAAATTTCTTGGCTAAAAAGGAAATTTCGATATTTATTTTCTTGCTGCTTGTACTATGACAGGGGGCCAGGACTATCGGCGTAATACTACTGTTTCTATATTAGAGTCTGACACATGAAATAAACAAGCACGTCAACTTGGACACCTTCTTTATATAAATAAATAATACTACTAACCTCGAACGCATTCCACGCTGCTCTCTATTTTTTCTTAATAATAAGGTGGGGTGTTAGTGTGTTACACAAAAATAATTCACTCAAGAAAAACATCGTAAGTGTTTGTTCTGTTTCTGTCTGCTTCACAGTAATGGCTACTGAGAGTGTAGTTGGGTTCGTCGGTTTAGATGATATCAGTTTGGAATTGGCTACTTCTCTTCTTCTTTCTGGTCACTCTGTTCAAGCATTCGAGGTTTGTTTTAATTTCTCTATTGTTACTCAATTTCTTTTAGACAAGAAGGGAATTCCAGTTCTTCTTGGATTGTTTCTGATCATGTTTTTGTCCTGATTCTAGTTTCTTGATTTTGGATCATTTAGTAGTACTCATCAAGATCATTGTCTAAGATTCAGGCAATGATTAATGAAGATCTTGAATTAATAGTTTCAAGAAAATTAAATCTTTAGTTTAACCGTTTGGATGATTTTACTTTTTCTTTTTGAAATTTTGGGGGTGGGGGGGGGGGTGTGTCTTTTTTTTTTTTTTTTTTTTGGGGGGGGGGGGGGGGGGGGGGGTTGGTTCTCACTTATATATATTTCCTCAAGCTATGACAATTGGGAAATATTTGATTTGAATGTGCTTACTGTTTATGATTATGTGGACAATCTTTGCAGCCATTCGTCTGTATAGGACTTATTAAAGAGAAGCATTCTTGCACAAGATACAGTTTAGGAAACGTATCAAGCAGAGTTAGATTAAATAGCAATGTCAGACAAGAAAAGACTGTTTCTTGCTTTCATTATGTACTACATTATAAGTTTATCTATTTCAGTTGATATGCTTCACATTTCTCTTCCATCTAGAGTGCATAGGACTCATCGTAGCTTAGAAAAAAGTTTAAAATTGTATATATTTTATCTGTGGGTTAAATACTTACTGCATAGGTACTTATAAATAAATAAACACTTACTGCAGTGGTGTAATTTATTCATTGTTTCGTCTGGAGAGGAAACTAACAAAACCTTTTTGATCCAACAAAACCCCCATTGTTTATGTGAGCTCAGAAGAAATAGCAAGTTGTGATTTAAGAAAGTAGATTAGAAGAAACGCTCTTTAAGTTTCCAATGCCTGATATTGGTCAGTGTTAGTATGGAGTTGCTTTGGAAAATTTTCCATTTACTATTAGCTTATTTGAAGATTTGTTTAGTTTCATTTCAGAATTCTAGGTAATTCTTTTTACAGACTTATATAATGTCAAGATTTTAAATCTTCTTTCCACATATAAAAAAAAGATGTTAAATTTTCTTTCTTTGATCTCTGAAATTGGGGCTAGGATAATTTCTTGGTTCATCATATGACATAAAGTTTCTATATTCAACATGAAAGAAAGTGGACAACCTATGTTCTGTCTACACTCGTCTGCTTCTTTTCTCATTGTCATCTGCTTAAGATTGGTAATCCCCTTGATCATTGGTGGTTTTGATATGTGGTATCAACAGGCAGGCAGTCCTTTGGTTGATAAGTTCTTAAAGCTAGGCGGTAAAGTATGTGCCAACCCTACTGAGGCAAGGAAAGGTGAGATCTGAGTTCACATTTTCTTTATGTTTCCTATCCCACAGCCTTCTCTTTCAGTTGTAATGTTTGGTTATAGTTCCCAGTTGAAACTATGTACAGAGAATTGATGAACACCTTAGTGGAAATCAAACCTTGTTCTTATCTTTGAAGAATCCTCATCCTCTTCTTTCAATAGTTTCCTTTCCAACTGTTTAAACTGCTATCATCACCATGTGCTTAACTCTTGTCTTTTTCCTGACCTAACATATCAATTTTTTTTTCTCAATGATCCATAAATTTAAATAGATTTGCCACCATGATTCAAGTTCCTTAAGATACTGAAAATCCCATTTTCAGCTCTCTCGTGCGGGAAATGATCTCGACATTACAAATTTTTAGCTTTTGTCTTTCCGTATGGAGTTTGGCCTTTCTTGTCTTTATGCGGCTGGTCTTTATTTCCTTTTTTCTGGTCGGAAGATTTTTTTTTTGACGCACTATTGCTAATTTGTTATAACCCTATGTTTTGAAGGAGCAAAAAAGATGTTGGGACTTGGGAATATAATGGAAATAATATATTGTGGTGATCTGGAACATTAGATGTAATCTATTGTAGCCTCCCAAAAGATTTTCCACCAATATTATGTTTCCTTTCGTGATTACCGGAAGACCTAAAAGAAGGTGATGTCTCCTAGGTTTTTGCTTTCTGATGTATACAGAAGATAGACCTCTCCTTTTGCCTGATACTGCCTTTAAAAATGATTGGCTTGAGGTCATCATTTAAACATGCTGCTGTCTCCAGTAAATACGATGGAGAGAAGCAACAATCTTTATAGCTTACCTTGCTTGACATTGTATGGTGAAAGTTCTTGACAGTTTCTCTAGGTGTCTTACTACGTACTAAATACTATTTGATCCACTTCACCATTTTCAGGAGTAGCTGCACTGGTCATATTGCTATCTCATGCTGATCAAATAAATGATTTAATTCTGGGTGACAAGGGCGTTTTAAACGGTAAAGTCTGTTCAGAGAATATATCCTATGTTGCTGTCTGATCAGTTTGATAAAGGCGTGATTCCTTTGCCTTCTCTTTCCTTCCTATTTATGTTTTTTCTTGCTTTACAGGATTAAGTAAAGACACAGTCATCATTTTCCATTCAAATGTATTACCTTCGCAGATTCAGAAGCTGGAGTTGGATCTAAGAGGTAACATCTTGATCTGACTTTAATTTCATAATTCATTGCAACATTTAGAAGTAATAAATTTGTCATATTTGTGCCCCCTGTAGATTTGAGTTTTCTTGTGATGTTTGAAGACTAATTGATGAATGACTATGCATAATATCTGTCTTGTGGTTTTTAAATTCTGGTTTTTATACTTCTTGCTATATAGTGCTTTAGGACTTAATATTCTTTTTTTTTTTTTGGTTAAATTTAAATCTATAAGATGAACTAGCATTTGTTATACGAATTTAATATAGATATCATAGCCCACTAGAGTATAAGCTAAGACTTGCAGGACATTACCATTCGTTATTTCTAATGTTTATCTTTGTGGGTTAAGTATCAAGGTGAACTAGGCACATGTCTAGGATTATCCTATACATGTAATGGGAAATTGGCAATATAGAATTTACACTTGTAGAACTGTCAACAAAACAGACATTGCTAATCTTAAACTATTCTTCTTTTGACTAATGCAGATTGTTATGGCACAAACTCCATTGTTGATATATATGTCTCAAAAGCAGTATCAGACGTTCTGAATGATAAAACTATGGTAGGACACCCCCGTGAGACCCATTTTTGAGTTCATTAGAAATTCATCTTTTACTTTTATCCTTTGCTGATGCCAGGAATTTTTGTTCTTTCTTTTCAATGATGGTAGATTATTTCATCTGGAAGTTCTGAGTCCATTGCTAGAGCACAGCCCATTCTTTCTGGTGCAGTAATTTGTCTTGCTATTCTGGATTTATTTTTGCATAAATTCACATTGAAATCATTATTCTTAATTTTTTTAAAAAGTATAGGAGCCAGAGAGAATTAGTTACTCTCATGTTTCTTTGCGTTTCTGAGTCAGCTTTTTCCTGTGGACAGCCATGTGCGCAAAGCTATACACCTTTGAGGGTGAACTTGGTGCCGCAAGGTACATTATTGTATATCTGCCTTGTCTACAAACTTTTGATGTTTTTCATGTCATTGTTGAGAAAAGTCGAGCGACTATAATATCGGTTACAATTATGCTTGCAGCAAAGCTAAAATGGTGATTGAGCTCCTTGAAGGAATTCATTCTGTTGCTTCGGTGGAGGCCATCTGTCTTGGTGCGCAAGCTGGAATTCATCCATGGATACTTTATGACATAATATCCAATGCTGCTGGAAATTCTTGGTGATTGCATTTACATTTTCATTTCATTTTAGCCTCATTTGATAGATAAGCACCTCTAGGCTTTTATGAAGGTGTTTTGTGTAATATCTTTAATTAGATAGTTTATTGTTCTAAAAAGAATATGATATGCATCACTGCTATTTCTCAATCTCTTACTCAGTGCTAAAGTTTATCTTGCCCTTGTCCACTTAGTTTCCTGGTACTATTACTGCTGGAAAATGTCTGCGAAGTAATGACCTATCCGACCTTCTTCACGAGTGCAAGAATTAGTGCTGAAAGAAAAAAGATGCTTGAAAGCATTTGTGCTGATTTTAAAGGATAGTTAGTTAAGAAGTCTTAAAGTGTGACTTTCATGTTCAAGTTCAAAATCTTTGCTGAATACTCGTGCACGATTCTGATCTTTAGTTTACAGTTGGGTGTTTGATTAAGTATCGTCGATTCGACCAGTTCAATGTGTCATCTTATGCTGAAAGTTATTTAAACTAAGTGTACACCTGGGCATCTCTTTGGGGTATGTTTATTTTTTCGTTGAGCAACGAGAAGTTAGTATTTTTTGAAAGATCTAATATTAGTCATTTGTCAAAGTCTTCATATCTTTAGTTGTAAGTTGACTTAGCTCCGATACTATGTCCTTTCTTTCTCATGTCCTCTGTTTGCTTTGCGTTACTTCTCTATGTAGCGATTAATTATTTACACATGCCGTCATTCTCAAACTTTTCTTAATATTCATTTTCTGCAGGGTTTTCAAGAATTCTCTTCCCCAGCTTCTGAGGGGAAACCAAACCAAACATCTCTTTCTCAACCTTTTCATTCAAAATTTGGTAAGACTCTCTAGTTGAGTTTCCATAATTCCTTTCTTTTGAGAGCTAACATTACTTTCAGATTCTGTTGTAAGATGAAATGCTCTTTCTGATCCTCAGTCTGTAATATCTTTATGGCTTATAGCAGGTAGAGCAGATAATGCACTCTTCAGAAAGAGAAACCATAAGTTTTAAATGCACATTCTTTCAGAAAGGCACCTCTCAGTGTTGCTTTTCTATTATTAATCCTGGGTTTTCCCATAATTATATATTACCTCTGAGATTCATTCTAAAAAAGATATATGTTACCTCCGAGATAGACTCATTTTGAGCTGGTGTGAATTTCAAGAATAAGATGTTTGAAAAGATTTTTATACTAATTTGGTAAGAATTGTTTAAAATGATAATTTGCAACGTGGAAAAAAAAATGGTCAGTTAAAAGGATGTCGCGTCAAGTTTGAAACAATATAAAGTGATACTAATTCATATCAGTTTGAAGAATTTAGAGGGAAAAAACTTTCCATGGAACGAAATAGGTCAAACTTCTTAAAATAAGCTCAAAAGTAAATAACACCTAATTTATCGGGGCAACGGGAATAACTTGAAAAATGCTGCATGATTTTTCTCTTTCATGGTGTTTCCACTGGCTATAGCTTGAAAAATCTTGTAATAATTTCTGTTATGTCTCTTTGACTGCTGTAGAGTTCCTATTCCCTAATTCTGTTTTGGTGCACTTCAGGGTAATGTACTAGACATGGCGAAATCACATAAATTCCTCGTTCCACTTTTAACTGTTGCTCATCAGCAACTCATAGCAGGCTAGTACATATTCCTTCATATTTTGTTTCGTAGAAGATAATAGTAACATTTAGATGTGATGTCAGCTGCTTTGCATTTAATTTACAGGATCATCACATCCCCAAGCACAGAAAGATGATGATTCTACAATGCTCAAGGTCAGGTTTAAGTACATAAGGTTTTCTTAGTCTAATGTAGCATGAGCTTCTTTTATCTGTGACTAACAGCAGAATGTGCTACAGGTTTGGGAAAGTTTACTTGGGGTAAATTTAGCTGATGCTGTCAATTCTGAAACTTACAACCCTGAGGAGCTGGCCAGTCAAATTACTTCCCAATCTGATACTGTGAAGCGAATTGGTTTCATTGGCCTTGGTGCTATGGGATTTGGCATGGCAACTCATCTGCTGAAATCAAATTTCTGCGTCCTCGGTTATGATGTAATGCCTTACATCTTTCATATTTGGTGCTGGACTAGTTCCTTGTCAAAATATAATTTTGGATGACTAAGTAGTAGATATCCTACCTAAATTAATGAATAGCTGATTTTCCACCAACTTTCAAGGAAAATAATACATTTTCTATTTGCTAGAAATTTTGAAATGTTTTAAAGAGTGAAGCCTTTTCCGTACACATTAGTCAGTCTAAGGCTGAATTTCAGGGAGTGCATCAGAACCATTATACATTTAAATTTGGGGTAAGATGTAAAAACCTATAATGTATCTGCACATAAAGCAATGTCAATTTAGGATAATGGCTATCGAGGAACTCTTTTTGACCTTAGAAAACGTGGAGAAGGTGATTCACTTTTAGGGTGTGTTTGATAGGTCAAAGTAAGAAAATGGTGGAAAAACTTGTTCATATTTTCGTCCACCTACCGAGAAGGGAAAAGCTAATCTTTTGATAGTGTTTCCCTCCCTTGTCCACTGTTACAAACTTGGAGGAATAAAACTGCAAGTGACAGTAGAACAAATCCTTTAATTTTGTACAGTATTTGAGGTCATGTCTGCACTGGTGGTTGTTATTTTCTGACTCTTCAAAGAATTCTTACAAGAAAATAGAAGCTGAAAATTACTTGCAAGACAGATTTTTGTTGACCTAAGAAAATATTAGTCCTTAATTTATTCCGATTGCTAACATTATTTTGTGCAATTGCTATATCGATAATCATCTCTCCTTACAAAACACCTTGAAGTGTAACCACATGCTTTATGTTGTGTATTTGCATCTATTTGCTGACTTCATGTGTTTCTTGTGATTTAGTTAAAGCTTATAACTAAGTGAAAGTAATGGCAGTCCTTTTCTCATGAAATTGTAGGTATATCCACCATCACTAGCTCGATTTGCAGATGCCGGTGGCTTGACTGGGAGTACTCCTGCAGAAGTATCTCAGGGTAAATTGAGATGCATTTTGAAGTGTGAATTATACATAAATAAACTGATGAGAATCTTCAGGTCTGGTTTTATCCGGAAATTTTGTCTGTTTGGAAAAGAGGTTTAAGTTCTAGGGGTCTGCTATTCTGTTTATTTTCTTAATCATCATTCATCATATTGAAGAGGAGGTTGTATGAGTTACTGCCTGGTCGAGACTAAGCGAGAACAAGGTTGACTAGCAATCTTATAAAAGACAAGGCCACCCTGTCCCCCTGGGGTCAAGAAGAAAATGAGAAGGGACTTGGGCTTCAGCCTCCATCATTCTTGGATTTGGTTGGCATAACCCAGAATAAGTCATCTGTCAGATAATTCTTTGTTTTCTGCTCAATAAGTCCAACGCAAAAGTAGTTTACCTACAAGATCATCTCCCTAAGATGTGATTGAAAGTTGCTTCTTTACTATTTGACGAGCAGTATGGCTTTGCAAAAGTTTGATGCTATATGCTACTTTCCGGTTTTACTGATCCTTTTAAATGTTTGTTTTCCACCTTAATTGTTTCAGATGTAGATGTACTTGTAGTAATGGTCACAAACGAACAGCAAGCTGAAAGTGTTCTTTATGGTGATCAAGGCGCTGTGTCAGGTAAATGCTATGCTCTCACTTCTACATCTGTGGGCAGGACTAACCATCTCTCCTGCTTTTTGTAGCCCTTCCATCTGGAGCATCTATTATCCTTTCATCAACAGTTTCTCCTTCATTTGTTAGCCAGCTCGAGAAACGCTTGCAGAGTAAGTAATCAACTTCCACTGAATTTTGCTTTCATTCTTGTAATACATTTCCTGGCATTTGCTTGTTCATTCTTTTCGAGTCAGTCCGTTCCTAAATATACCAGTTTAAGGAGTAGATATATACAACAACTACACCTCAATCTCGAGCAGGTTTGAGTCGTCTATATGAATCCTCACTGATCATGTCGCTCATATAAAATAAAAATAATAAGAACAAAAAGTAGTTGAATTTTTCTATATTTTCTACTGCTAGAAATCTCTGACAAGACAAAAAGACTAATAGAAAGCAGGAACAAAAGTAATCATACTACCATGACTAACACATATTCTTAACTAATTGTTATCGCCCTTTTAAATCTTTTTTCTTTATGCCCTATTTTTCTCCAAGTCTGCATGGATTCTACGAGATTAGGTCTTCCAAAACAAGGTATACCTCATCCCTTTTTAACATCTTACTCACCATGGGTTCAC
This sequence comes from Lycium ferocissimum, assembly GCF_029784015.1. NCBI lineage: Eukaryota > Viridiplantae > Streptophyta > Magnoliopsida > Solanales > Solanaceae > Lycium > Lycium ferocissimum. The sequence goes on from NW_026725363.1 coordinate 133,800, forward strand.
ATGTGCATACTGGTGCATTTGGAGGTCGACGTAGGACATGCCCAAACCATGTCAAGGACCTTGTCTCATTTTATTCTGGCTATTGGCTACTTGCACCTTCAAGCAAAATTAACGTGTTGTGTGCATACTTGCATAAGCACATGTTTTTTATTTTTATTTTGGGGGATGGTATCTTTTTGATGATATGATATCCTTTCTGAATTAGAACAGACTGAATATTGGGCCTATGATTGGATATACTGCCTCTTCCAACACGTGACAGTGTCAATTTCAAGAGAACTAAGTGTAATTTAATGACCTCTTGATGTCTCACTTGCACTCTCTGCCAAACTGTGATCAGAGATTTTGAAATCTTGAGATTTCTCCAATTGCATTATAGTAATGGCTCTTTCTTTTCCATATATTCAGAGCATAATCCTCATATCAGTCACCTCTCATCGTTCTTGTAACTCACAGATGCTTGTCCTTTATCATTTGATAGGTGACTCGAAGAAATTAAAGTTAGTGGATTCTCCTGTTTCTGGTGGGGTCAAAAGGGCTGCTAATGGAACCCTTACGGTGCGAATATGAAAAAATTACCTTTCAAATCCTAGTTTTTGGTGATTGCCTTTAATATTTCAAAAGTGTTTTTGTTTGGATGAACCTTGTCTGGTAACTTACCGAAGTTATACCATCAATGCTAGATAATGGCATCAGGTACAGATGAAGCTCTCAAGCACACTGGGTCAGTTCTTTCTGGTAAGAAGTGGAATCTTTAATTTGGTCTCACAAATATCTTTGAGTACGTACTTTCCTTAGCAAATGTCTCTATTAAAACGCTGATCCTTGTGTGCTTCCCTAAACAGCATTAAGTGAGAAGCTTTATATTATAAGAGGAAGTTGTGGAGCTGCCAGGTACCTTTAATCTGAGTAGCATCTTTCCTGACCTCACTGTATCACTTGATTTCATAGTAGTTAGCTCGTTTGTGCATGCAAATACTTCTGCAATCATTTTTAATGACCTCGCTGTTTCTTCAATGAGTTTGTCCTGGATACATCGGTTATTGACTTCACCTTTATGCTGGATCCACCAGTGTTGTAAAGATGGTCAATCAACTTCTTGCTGGAGTTCATATTGCATCAGCTGCGGAGGCAATGGCATTTGGTGCTCGATTGGGTCTTAATACAAGACTATTGTTTGATGTCATCACAAATAGTGGGGGAACATCTTGGTAGGTAACCCATGCCGTATTGAAGAAAAAAAAAATCCTTCTTTTCATTCAAGTATAATTAAAAAAGCTGTGCTGTCCTGCGTTTTAGTTTTGTTTGCTACAGTGCATGGCGTTAGATTAGTTTATTAAATATTATTCTGGACCTGATTTTTCTGATATGTAGTCGTGAACATTATAATGCTTTAGTGCTGAAAGCAGGATGCGGTCCTATAATTAGAAAGAGGGGAATCATGGACTCCTTTATGATTGAGAGTGGGTCCAAGCTATATACTTTTTTAATTTAGTCTGGAAGAGAAGTCAGTTCTTTTCTGAATAGTTTGATGTTTCTGTGTAAAAGTGGTCTTTTATGCTTATCATCTTTCCGAGATGCTCACTCATGATTGACTTTAACCAGGAAACCTTCAAAAACTTTTGTTCTCCAAGGAATCATCTCAGCTTGTTTTGCATGAGTTGTCGGTTGGTTCTTTGGTCATTGTAGAAATAGTTATTGAATTGTATGTACCGCCTCATTTAAAATATAAATTAGTAAAAAAAAGAAAAAAAAAAGGGGGTTACTTATATTTATTTAGCTGTATCTTATACAGTTGCGAGACTCAAATCAAGACCTTTTTGTTCTATATTGTGCGTATCATTTCATCTAAAATGTTTGTTGTTAGAGATTGGATACTTTTATTTGGTTAACTATTTGTTCATCAATAGTTGATTGATTGATGCTTTCAACCATAGTCATTTTCTGATACTTGATAGGAAAAGCTTCACCATTTTATCTTATTTAACCTACTTTACCAGCAAAGTGAGGATTTTCTTAAGACATGCTAAAAACATGTGCGTATTTCTTTTTTTCTTTTTCTTTTTTCGGAGGAGGATAGTGTCTTCTGTGCATGAGTTGTGAGAGAGTTTACAGATTTATTGGTTTGTCTCATGGTGTTAGGCAGGAAATCAGGTTGTTTAATTCATTGGTTAGTGGAACTGGGACAGTGTTAGACTGATTAACCTTGGATTTATTTGCTCAAATACCAGCATACATGCTTAACTTTTATGGTGTCTTCTAATTCTCAACTTGTAGGAAATGAGGTTCGGAGCTCTTGTAATATCCTAGTTCAAACATGATATACCACCCTTCTGCTTTCCTCACAACTCCAAAAATGTTAACTGATGCCTGAGAAATTCTGATTTTCTGCCTGCTTTGCCTGCTTTCATTGTTCTCTCAATCCTAATTCATCATGGAGCTATTTACTTTCTAGAAATTCTATGGCATAAGATTTGTGTCACTTGTGTGAACAGTAGAATTTATTCGGATTTGTCTTTTTGCAGGATGTTTGAGAATCGTGGGCCACACATGATAGAAAATGATTATACGCCGCTTTCTGCACTTGATATCTTCGTGAAGGATCTGGTGAGGCTGATAAACATTGAACATATTCATATTGTAGCTGTGTTAACATTGGTTTTTAATTTTCTTATGGTTATAACAGGGCATTGTTTCTCGTGAAGGCTCATCACGCAGAGTACCGCTTCATATTGCAAATATTGCGCACCAATTATTCTTGTCAGGTGTTAAGAGATCTTTTGCTTTCTATTTTAACTGTATGCTTCATTTGCTTCACTACAGTTGTCCAACACTCCAGCAAATGAGATTTTTCATTTTCATCCCCCAACTTGCCTCAATCAACTTCAAATACCGTTTCATTGATTGCAGCATTATTGACAGTTTCAAAATTTTGTTTAAGTATTACAACGACAAGATACTCAAACTGTCTAGGCTTGCTTATTACTAGTGTCACTATAACATTTAGTTTCTTTGTCGAGTCACTCCTCTGTATAGAAGAAAATTCTTGATGCGTGTAGATTATTGTCATGTGGTGGAACCTTAATTATTTATGGTCAAAAGACTGCGACTTTACTGGTGCTGATTAAAAAGAAGAAAACATTAAGTACAATAAAGTTGGGTTTCTCATTTTCAGCCTTATGGTCTATGGATATTTCATTTCAGCTTATTTTCTTCACCAATTTGTTGTCTGCATCTGGAAATCATTCCTGAATATCATGCTAAACTAGTACTAGGTGGACCCTGTTGAAAAGATCTTTGTGTCGCTGGTTCTTTTTTTTTTCTTTTTTGTGAAAAATTGGACGAAATAGAAATCTCCCAGTCATATTTTCCTTTATATTTTGATGTAGAAGTTTGTGGGGCCCAATGCTTGTAATGAAACATGAAATTAAGAAAATGTGGTTAAACTAGGCAAGGGGTTGGGAGAAGTGGTGACGGGAGGGGCAAAGTGATTGGTCTCTTAGTGGGAAGAATTGCTGACACCCAGCTGAATAGGTGGTCCCCTTATTCCAGCCAATATCAATCATGGCTTCCAATAAAGCATTTAAATAGTTTTAAATGGCTTAGATTTGTGAGTTCTGTGCCATCTCAGCCAGGGTTTAGCCAGATAAAATTGTGGACCTGTCCTCCTCAGAAACCCTTCTTTAACCAACACAAATTACGCCTTTTTCTAATTGACTTATGTTTAATTTAATGGTGCTTGAGCATGTAGTTGAACTGCTGTACTGCAGAAATACAGTCTTTCATGTTGTGTAATCTGTCTTCGTACTGTTCACAATGTCTCATGGATTAGGTTCTGCTGCTGGATGGGGTAGATTGGATGATGCTGCCGTAGTCAAGGTATGAACAGCGTATATAATAAGAGATGCCATGTTAATTAAGGTTTGAATTTGTGAAGATATAAGAGCCAAAGGCAATTTCGCTTCTCTCTGTTAAATATACTGCAGCATGAAAAGCTATTTGATAGGCATAAATTGTTAGGAAAAAGCTTCAGCTAATTGTTACCATCTACTCTATCTCAACTTCTGCAGGTCTATGAGACGCTGAGTGGAGTCAAGGTTGAAGGCAAACTTCCTGTTCTCAATAAAGAATCTGTATTGCAGTCCCTTCCTCCTGAGTGGCGAGCGGATCCCATCAATGAAATACGTACATTAACAGAAAATAGTTTGAAGACTTTGATTGTTCTGGATGATGATCCAACTGGGACTCAAACTGTTCACAATATTGAGGTCCTGACAGAATGGTAAGATGCTTCTAAAAATTTCAAGAGGCACTTTAGTTACATTTTCTAAAAAATTATCTCTGGATTCATAAACAGAGACTCCTAGCTAGTGTAACCAATTCAAAATGGTATGGCAAGAAGATTGAGTTTCAAAGTGTACTTTCTTCTTTCCTTTATATGTGTTGCGTACTATGCATGATATCCAAGGTGCGGAAGTAGGAAGACAGAAATAATTAACCAACATCCCCATTCGCAAAGTGTAGTCTATAGGCCAATCACTATATTCACTGGTGTGACAGACCAAATAAACGGAAGTAGAGTCCAGCTTTTTGTGGAACTAGATACTTGTAATGTTAAACTTAAATAAACTAGCAATAGATACATGTCGCCCAGTTCTTTATCCATTTCCTTCATTCTCTTGTTCGTACAATGCAAAGAGAGTTGAGATTTATCTTGTTTAATACATTGAATCACAATAATAGAAAAATGACAACTATAGAATTACCTTTCCTTGTTAGCTTGAATCCCCATCATTCTCTCTTCTCCATCTGGCTTTATAAATGCTCTTGGTAAACATAGTTCTTATCTCCATCACCGATGAAACTTTGTTATTTGATCCTTATATAGATGAAAACTTCTAAATATTTTTATTATTTTTACCAGTCATGAACTTGCTAATTTTTGCAGGAGTATTAAGTCACTTGTTGAAGAATTCAAAAAGAGGCCTAAATGCTTTTTCATTTTGACCAATTCTCGAGCTTTGACTTCTGAGAAGGTAAAAGACTTGAGTTGAATAAGAGTTTCTATATCGAATTCCTTCAAGGAATTTTTGTATGTAAAGTCTAACAGCTGCCGGCTAAGTTACCTATCTCGTTGATTGCGAGACCACTGACTGAAGCTTCTCACCAGGCTAGTGCATTGATAGCAGATATCTGCAGGAACATTGATTCTGCTGCCAAGTCAGTGGAGAAAGCAGACTATACAGTGGTTCTGAGGGGTGATTCAACCTTACGAGGTCATTTCCCTGAGGTAAGGATGGAGATCAGCTGACAGAAATTAAACCCGATGTTGGCCTTTCTTGCCCCAACTTGTTTGGGATTGGGTTGTAGTTGTTGTTGTTGCTGTCTTCCTTTCTTGACACGCTTCATAAGATTTCTTTTTATGCTACCTAGGAAGCAGATGCAGCTGTTTCTGTACTGGGTGAGATGGACGCATGGATTATCTGCCCCTTTTTCTTACAAGGAGGCCGTTATACCATAGGAGATACGCATTATGTTGCAGATTCTGATAGGTACTATTCTAATTTGACATATATTAGTTGTTTGCACTTGCCGGAAATCACTGATTATGCCTTCTTGTCTACAGGCTTGTTCCCGCAGGTGAAACAGAATTTGCTAAAGATGCTGCATTTGGATACAAATCCTCCAACCTCCGTGAGGTCAAGCCTTGTCTGTTTCTAAGGAAAACACGTTTTCTGTTTCAGACTAAACTGAAGTAGTTGTTATTCTGTTTTTTTTTTAGTGGGTAGAAGAAAAAACAAAGGGCCACAGACCTGCTAGCAGTGTTTCATCTATCTCCATCCAGCTTGTAAGAAAAGGTGGACCAGATGCTGTTTGTGAACATCTCTGTAATTTGCAGAAGGTACATAAGCATCATCACCTTACCCTGTGTGTTACATAATCGCTTTTTGGTATTTTATTGCCTCCATTAGTTCATTAGTATCCATCATCTGACTGTGTTAACATGGCTAATTTATACTCGGTGACTATTTCCTCTTTTAGCTATGTACTTTTCTTTTGTACAGCTCTTAACATGATCTCGGGAGTTCCTTAGAGAATGGACTTCGTGTTAGAAGTTTGCTCTGTGTGTCTTTTGGACTGATATTATTCTACAGCGGGAGCTTTGTATGTGAGTTTTGGTTCATACACAGAAAGCTTGGATATGAGCCCGTTTGGATTGGCTTATAAGTTGCCTATAAGCTATTTTTAGCTTTTTTGAGTGTTTGGCTGGCCAGCTTAAAGCCATGTTGTGCTTAAAATAAGCCCAAAAAAATAATTGGGCCCGTTTGACTTAGCTTATCTAAAGCAGCTTATAAGCTGAAAACAACTTATAAACAAAAAAAAATAAGTTGGACTACCCCAACTTATTTTTTTTTTTTGGCTTATAAGCTGTTTCCAGCTTATAAGCTGCTTTTTTTTAAGCCCATCCAAACAGGCTCTATGACTTAAAAATGGAAATATGAGCTTACAAGGTCATAGGCACATACTTTCTCAAATCCCTCATTATAGCCAAAACTTTGCCCAATTTTTTAGAATTATGCATACTGGACCTTTAAACTTCTCTTAGTTCTCTTCCATAACATTACTGTCATGTGCCCACAGTCTAATAAGAAGTTTACTGACAGTTGCTGATGTTTAGCAAAAGTAGAAGACCCTTGAGGCTCTAAATGTTTTGAAATTGCAAGTGAAAGGCAGAGTCGCAGATGGTAGTTAGCATCTATATTCACGACTGCCAATCTAGTGCTAGACAATTTACTGCATAAGCAATCATCTTGTCACATGTTTCCTTCTGAAGAGCTTCGCAGAATCTTTTGATGTTAGTCCCTGAACTACTTTGGGCTAGGGAAAAGGAACCTTGCACTTCGCTGTGAGCTTGGGGAACTTCTTGCCCGCTTGATTTTTCCCTTCCTTGACAAAAACTTGACCTTAATTCTTTGTTGATCCTCATTGTATTTCCTCTGTAAACAGGGTTCAACATGTATAGTCAATGCAGCTAGTGAAAGAGACATGGCTGTATTTGCTGCTGGAATGATACAGGTCTTATAGCATTCCTGTTACATTTGATATTAGTTCTTTTTCATGTCTGTGAGATGTAAGTTGATCTTCATTTTCTTTGCTCTATATGCAGGCAGAACTTAAAGGAAAACACTTTTTATGCCGTACTGCTGCCAGTTTTGTTTCTGCTCGAGTTGGAATCATCCAGAAATCTCCAATTTTGCCAAATGATATTGGAATAAATAGAGAAAGAAATGGTGGACTTATTGTTGTGGGTTCATACGTTCCAAAAACAACAAAGCAGGTCAGAATATAACAAGATTTGATAGCTTAATTTCTATATCTATTGGCATTTCCGTCAGACTGATATTTTAAATTTACTGCAGGTTGAAGAACTAAAACTGCAATATGGTCATGTTTTGAAGACTATAGAGGTAATTCTGAATACTGTACTTGATACTTTCGCTGAAAATATGAAGCTACATTTTAATTTCCTTTTCCTGAAAAGTAGATTTCAGTTAATAAAGTTGCCATGGAGTCATCAGAAAAGAGGGAGGAAGAAATCAATCGAGCTGCTGAAATGGCAGATGTGTACCTTAGAAACAACAAGGATACTCTTATAATGACCAGTAGAGAGCTGATCACAGGCAAAAGTGAGTTTTCATATTATCTTATGATGAATACTATTTCCTTTCCATCCTGATTTTGTTTGCATTCACTTTTTTGTGCTTATAACATACTGTAGTAAAAAATATTAATTTTGGCTGCTGATCATCTGACAATGCCCAGCTCCTTCTGAGAGTTTAGAGATCAATTTCAAGGTAAGCTCAGCACTGGTGGAGATAGTTAGGCGGATAACCACGAGGCCTCGTTATATTCTTGCAAAGGTACTTCTTTTATCCCTGAATGCTTGTATCACATTCTCCTATATTATGTGCATGTTAGTGGAAGAGACATTTATCATGTTCATTACTTTTATGTAGTTCTTTCTTTCCCTCACTTAGCTTTCTGTTGAGAGGTGTCAAATAAAGGGACAAGAGTTCGAAGGATTTGTCAGTCTAATGGTTGACTGACGAAAGTCAAAAGCGGGTCTAGGTTGCAATTGTAAATACATATTATTTTTCTTATTTAAGAGTCCTAAAGCATGTGTATACTTGCCTAATCCAAAGATAGGGGCAGGGATAATGTGGATAGAAGCAAATAGTAGGTTGAATATGACAAATGACTGTGAATCTAGAGACACAAGAATCAACAGATCTAGAACTTGTTATTTACTCCAGTATGTAACTCTTTTTAAGCATTCAAGAACTAAGGACTAGTGTTTAAGAGGTGGGGGCCTGAGGCGAGGCGTTTATGCAACACGGGGAGAGGCGTAAGCCCTGAGACACGGGGCATAAGTCCCATGGATCTATGGGGCGTATGTCTCATGTATCTTCACTTTTATTATTTTATTACTAAAAAATAAGCAAAAGTAAAGTTTTCATTAAAAATCCTGCAAATCCTGCAAATAAATTCAAATAAATCACCAATAATATAAAAAGAATTATTATAATTATTATTTGAGAAAGGTAACAACACAAAAAATGATAATAGCCTAGATAATCTTTAAAATGAAATCTTCATTTACTTCATAATCAATCTCCAGATCTATTAGTCCTTCCCGACCTCAACTAATATTTGCACTGACTTTTATTTGTATATTCATAGAAGAAGAAGGTCAAAAAGTGTAAGAGCAATGACAAAAAATAGATAAAGTTGCTTCAGGAAAATAGTGTTATGAAATCTCTATCATATCAATTTCAAGCATAATCATCTAAAAGAAACTATTTATGGCAGTGTTATTTTCTATGAGAGTTGCTTTCTTTATTTATATAGTTTAGTAAAAATCACTACAACATGATAACATAAAGTATAAATATCATTATACCAATAATAAAAATCATAATTTATAGCAAAAATATTTTTAAAATAATAAAAATTAAATTTAACGCCCGGGGCGTACGCCTTTACGCCTGGGAATTACGCCCCAAATTCTAGGGCGTACGCCCTATGGATCTACGCCTTTCATTTGCGCCCCGGAGCGTTTTTGGTACCCCCGCCCCGAAAACGCCTCTAAAAACACTGCTAAGGACACCTTTGGGGGAAATAAATCTGACAACTTCATTTTTTAAGTAAAGAAAACTAAGGACACTATGCCCGACTTTTCTAATCAGGGTTCTTGTTCGTCCTCTTTTTCTAGTTGCACTCGTTTAAGGGAACCTAAACTTCTTTTTTAAACTCTTTTACTTGAAAGCATGTACTGTCAATCTTTTCGGTGAAACAACATCTCTATCTTGCTTCATTATCTTGAATATTCTCTGAAAATGTTCAATGAACTTAAATAAACAGAAATTGTTGTAGTGTTTGACCGATTGCTTTTCTTCTTCTTTCATAGGGAGGAATTACCTCATCGGATCTTGCTACAAAAGCTTTAGAGGCAAAACGTGCTAAAATAGTGGGACAAGCTCTTGCAGGTATTCCATTGTGGCAGCTTGGTCCTGAAAGCAGACATCCAGAGGTTCCATATATCGTCTTCCCAGGTAATTTATGGTAGTTTCTTATCGCTGTTGGATACCTGTACTTTGGATCCCTAATATATAGCTATCAATGTGAACATCAGGTAATGTTGGCGACAGTAAAGCTCTGGCAGAGGTAGTGAAAAACTGGGCTCATCCTGGCAGATTATCGACTAAGGAACTCCTGCTGGTAAAATGGCGCTCTGCTTTAATGATTTTCCCGTTTCTTTTACATCTGGCCTTAAACTATCAGTTCTGGCAATAGGAAGCTGAGAGGGGAAAATATGCTGTTGGCGCTTTTAACGTCTACAATTTGGAAGGAGTTGAGGCAGTTGTTGCTGCAGCAGAGGAGGAAAATAGTCCTGCTATCTTACAGGTATAAGCAGAGTCGTCATTAGTGGTAGCCCTACTAGCCCTGATAAGTTTACTTTAGAATGTTGACATTGTTACAACTTTTGAAAACAATTTTTGCATGCACTGTAGAAAGACACTCCCTCCATCCATTTTTACTTGTCCAGTATTGACTTGGCACACCCCTTAAGGAGCAATAAATACAATGACAATTTTACTATATCACCCTTTGAATATGATAATTCAATATTTGGGAAATGATTTTAGTTAATAATAAGGGTAAATTAGGAACTAAGTGATAAATTCTGTCTAGGTTTTCCAAACTGGACAACTAAAAGTGGACATCTATTTTTTGTATAGTGGACAAGTAAAAGTAGACGGAGGAACTAACATTTTTCTTAAATTTGTAATAGTGCTAAAAAATCACGAAAGACGACCACATCGTGTTCCTTTGAAGATTCTTTTTTTTTTTTTTTTTTGTTATCTTGATACTACTAATCTGTTTTAATTTTCACTTTTAATATTTTACTTCAGAATACCTGACGTGATAGTTTTTAACTTTCTTAGATTATATAAGTTAGTTTACAGGAGATACTATGACATTTTTTTTTTGTGGTCCTTTGATTGAGGGCTCTATCTTAGTTTATTACTTTTTTCTAGGTTATTACTTTTTAAATTTGAAGTTCTTCACTTTCCCACATCTTTTTCCATCTTCATATATGTTCTTCTGACTGCTTAATCTGTTGATGGGGGGAAAAGAAGGGAAGGCATCCCTATTTGAACTTAATTTCTGGTTCATGTGCTACAATAAGATTCTTTGCCTTTTTTTATCCTCCAGATCCATCCTAGTGCATTAAAGGAAGGAGGAGTTCCACTCGTCGCATGTTGCATATCAGCTGCAGAACAAGCATCTGTAAGTGATATTCTAGATAATGAGTCAAATTGTAGCCACCCTGGAATAATGAATAAATAAATGGATAAAAATTGAACTGCTGCTCCTACTAGACAAGAAACATGGATTTGCACTACAGTGACTAAGCGAGCCTGTTTGCTGCTGCAATTTTTTGTGGACAAGTGAAAAATCAATATAAGCAGTGATCAATCAAAAGATAGGATCAAAAAGACTGTCCACTTAGCCATTTGCACACCCCTTAAGAAAATACCAACTCCTAGAAAAAAAATAGGTAATTTGACTAAATTGCCCCTAATTAAATAGGTATTGGGATTTGATCACATAGCACTTAATAGGGGTAAATCTGAAAAAATAAGGTTAATTCTTTTTTGATTTGATAAGTGGACACTCTTTTTGATCCGGAGGGAGTATGTTTCTTTGCTAATTATAGGGGATTTTTAAATCTATCAATAGGATAAAACAGCATAAAAAGAAAGAAATATTTACTTAGAAATGATTGAGTTGCTCCAGTACTTTTTAGCATAACTTGCACAGGCTTTTGAAGCGGTAAAACATGAAGTTTCCTATATATTATGGATTATGTCGGGTGTCAAATCTGTGATCCAGAAAAGGTCTCCTCTCTTAATATCTATGCTCTTGGATTAACAATTTAGTGTTAGAAATGTTGAACAGATGTAGGGCTTGAGGAGTAATTATTTTTTGTCATGTCATATATCTGAACTTCTATCATAGGTATGTATAAACAGGGTTTTTTGGATGAATGAAAACTTAACTTGGAAATTCTGAGTGGTGATCATTGTGCCTCTGCGTGTTCTTTATCTTGCTTGATCTCCGAGAATGCATTAACCATATACATAATGACAGGTTCCTATAACAGTTCACTTTGACCATGGAAATTCCAAGCAAGAGTTATTGGAAGTTCTTGAGATGGTTAGTTTCATTTGCTAGTAGTGAACATACTTATTATGCTGCCCCCCTTTATTAAACTTTTTGCCCAACCAAATTGAGCTCAAAGTTTCTTATGTCAGTGTGCTAACTCCTAACTTCAACCACTACAGGGATTTGACTCACTCATGGTAGATGGCTCACACCTTTCGTTCAAGGATAATGTTTCCTATACAAAGTACATTTCTTCATTGGCACACTCGAAGAAGATGTTGGTAGAAGCTGAATTGGGAAGATTGTCAGGTACTGAAGATGATTTGACTGTAGAAGACTATGAAGCAAAGCTGACTGATATTAATCAGGTTCCTTCCCCTCCCTCTCTTTCCCTCTCCCCAGCCCTTCACCCCCTGGTTAAAGTTAATTTTTTCACTTTTCAAACTTGCTTTCATATGATGATTTTCAGGCAGATGAGTTCATTGATGCAACGGCCATAGATTCTTTGGCAGTGTGCATCGGAAATGTTCATGGAAAATATCCTCCAAGTGGCCCAAATCTTAGACTTGATTTGCTGAAGGTCTCGTGCATATTTTCTCTCCCTTTTTTGATTCTTTTCCATCTTCTAACGTAAGATCAGGGTTAGCTGACCTTGGGTTTTTAATATGCCAATCAATATGGACCACGAGGGAGGACAATATTTAGTCAAAAACACTTCAATATATCAGATTTCTGCTTTTTTCCATGAGAAAATGACCACTTGCAAAGATATGCATGATGCTAAACATTTTTGTGACCTATGATTACTCATGTCACGTTTTTATACTTTAACTCACTCATTTCTCCCCTTTTTCTGAGTACAGGACCTCTATGGCTTGTGTTCAAAGAAAGGAGTTCATGTTGTTCTTCATGGAGCTTCTGGGCTGTCAAAGGAAATAATAGAGGTATACGAAACTCTTTTAACACCTTTGTACTGATTCATTTTAGTGAAATAGATAAAGGGCAAGAGGGAAGTTGAACAGGCTGAGTACAAATAAAAGGATGGAATTGGGATTTCCTTAGATCGTGTGGCAACTTAAATTTATAAGGGTAATTGTGGAAAATTTCTCGCTGTTGAAGGTCCTATCCCTACCATTAATGTTTTAACAAGCTTAGTGGTAATCGGGGGTTGGTGATGGCCCTTTGATGATTTGAGACTCCTTGAAGAAATGCAAAAGAACAACAACTGCACTTCAATCACAAACTAGTTTAGATCGGCATATAAATCCTAAAACATCCATCCTCCATCTGCGCTCTTTCATTTCAAGACTTAGTTCGTTAAGTTCTTGAAGATTTTGTTTCGGTAAACAAGTCATTTTTTTGGTTTTACTGCTAGGATTAGATTATAGACAATCCCAGATTAACGTTCAGCTTACTCTTACTGTAATGAACAGGAATGTATACGGCTAGGTGTCAGAAAGTTCAATGTTAATACTGAAGTGCGCAAGGCTTATATGGATGCATTGAGTAGCCCAAATAAGAAGGATCTCATTCATGTCATGGCTTCTGCAAAAGAAGCCATGAAAACAGTGATTGCTGAAAAGATGCGTCTGTTTGGCTCAGCAGGGAAAGCTTGTTAATGTTCTCGGCCATCCCTAAGCTAAGATTAAGGGGGTGACACACCTGATCAAGCGGGCTACTCCTGGGAACGAGGATAGGTAATATTATTATGTGGTTTATGATCGTTATCACAAATTGAATATCGTGTTAATGTGTTTGCCCTAGCCCGTAAGAATAATAAAGGTACAAGTTGTAACATCAGATGCCCGTCAGCACGCCTTACTATCATGAGCTCTTTTAGCCTCTACTCAAGACTCGTGGCAGTTTGTGAAGTTCAATAATCATTCTTTCTTTTTCCCATTCTCTTGTTACTATTTATTATGGTTTAGATTTGCTTGCGTCTTGGATTTTACAAGTCAATGTAAATGACGCTAATGATCTTGTAATGAAGAAGACGGAAATAATCTTCATGTTCACCATTTTCGCTCCCCAAACGCCGGTCCTGTTTTGCAATTTACATTCTATTTTTGTTATTTCTACCAGCTTTTCGTTGGAATTTAAATTGATTTCTTGCAAGACAGAGATTTTTTTTTTGACTTCTAACTCAAGGTTTTCTCACGTGATTATAAGAGGGTCACTTGGAACATAAAGAAACGATTAACATTGCACAATCTGTCTTAAGTAAAAAAGTATGATAAATCCACTTAATAAGGTTATTTCTCAGACATTAATGTATCTTGTTTTAGAAGCGTTTACTTAAAGTTTGATGTAGTTGTTCTGCAAAGGGTGACAAAAACGGAAAATTTTGTATCGTCAAGATATATTTTCATTGACCGGAGGAAGTAGCATGTTAGTTTATCATTTATTAAAATATAAAAATATTCAGTAATGTCTTAATTATCAAATACTCCCTCCGTTTCATAATGAGTGTGTTTCTAAAACATGCGTATTAAAAAATTATTGATGCAATTTGAAGTTTACCAAATTATTTCTATATAATAAAAATAAATTATTTTTTTCTCTTGATTAGAGCATGCACTAGTAGTATATCTTTTAACATCATTCAGATGTTACTTTTAACTTGTTAGTTTTTGTCTAAGGGTAGAATTGAAAAAAAAAATAGTTAATTTATGTCTTGATTTTGTAAGATGAAATTAACGACAAAATTTTTTAGGTAGGTGTGTCTTTTAAGTAACATGATTGTATAATTTTTTCGAGAAAAAAATCAGCCCGCTATCACAATTCACAAAAGAGAAGGATTCATAAACACAAAATGTTTCAAAATCTTGGGAGAAAACAATATTAAACTAAAGAGGTAATCCCTCAATAGAAGATCTCTTTATATCTCAACTCCAAAATCCATGGGACGTTACAAAAAATAAATCCACTCGACTTAAATGGATAAATACCAGCACGTAGAAAGAAAAATACAAAATCAATAATTGATCTTATCTTCCAAAAACGCTTTTAAAAGATATGACGTATTAATTTTCTATGAAATTACAACTTATCCTCATGTAACCCCCACTTTAAATTAAATCATACGGACAAAACGGAGCACAATAAAGGAAAAGTGCAACACAAACAGATGCCAGCAACATTAAAACTCTGATTTTCTCTATCTCGTCCCTTATATACACACACATCTTTCAGTGTTATAGTTGTCAGCAAAAACACGAGTCCGTTGCATTTTGCACCCTTAATGTGTGTTATGTTTTGTGATTTGTGACTTATCTATTTTATTTCACAATTCAACAGCAAAACAATAAAATTCTTTTTTTTTTTTAAAACAGGGCAAAATGAAATAAAAAAGACAAAATAAAACTCAAATAAGAAAAGAGAGTTCAAATTTAAAAACAATATTAAAGATAAAGAGGTAAGTTCAATAGAAGATCTCTTTATATCTCTATGATTACCTCGATTTTCTTCTCTCTTTGCAAATTTAAGTTTTCCTTTTGACGTTACAAAAAATAAATCCACTCGACTTAATTTGAAGATTCCATTTAGGAGCCTAGAAAAAAAAATAAAAATCATTTTATTCTTGTAATTTAAAGAAAAATGAATTCTCGCAATTTTTGACAATCTTAGATCTAATGAGGTTTCCAAAAACGCTTTTAAAAGATTATGGATGCACATTAATTTTCTAATGAAATTACAACTTATCCTCATGTAACCCCCACTTTAAATTAAATTTCTTCTGAATTTGTGGATAGCACCAAGGACAAAAGGTTTGGGAGGGCCACCACAATAAAGGAAAACCGTGCAACACAAAGAATGATGCCAGCAAAACCCAAAAGAATTATAATAAATAAAATCTCAAAAATCAGAAAATTGCAAAAATAAATAAGCAAATATAAGAAAAAATGATATATTATTTGTCCCTTATATACACACACATCTTTCAGTGTTATAGTTGTCAGCAAAAACACCATATCAAAAAACCTTAATCTTTACAATAATGGCGGAACCAAAAATCTTCGAACTCAACAATGGAACAATGCAAGTGAAAGTCTCCAATTTGGGTTGCACCATTCTCTCCTTGTCTGTACCAGATAAAGATGGTACCTTTTCTTTTTCTAATTCTCCTTTGATCTTTTACTCTTCTTTGTTATATCCATCATAAAAATTGGATCTTTCTTGTTTTCAATTTTTTTTTTTTTTTAAACTGATGTTTGATTATGTGTTTGATTGTTTTTTTAAGGGAATTTGGGTGATGTGGTTCTTGGATTTGATACCCTCGAGCCATATCAGGCAAGTAGAATTATGTACTAGTTTTTTTTTTTTTTTTTTTTTTCTTGAAACCCATTGTTTCGTGGCTTGATCTTTTGCTTCTGTTATAGAATGAACTGAATTTGCTGATCTTTGAGTTTTTTCTTTTTGGTGAATTATTGGAATTGTGTGATCAGAAAGGCTTAGCCCCATTCTTTGGGTGCATTGTGGGTCGAGTGGCAAATAGGATTAAAGATGGAAAGTTCTCTTTGAATGGAGTTGATTACACTTTACCCATCAATAAGCCCCCAAACAGTCTCCATGGTAAGATCTTGTGAACTTTGGACTACTTTGTGTACTTGTTTTCTCTATTAGTTAAGTTACTTGTGTCCAAATTACTGTAATTTGATGTCACAGTATCCGAAAAAATTTGATCTTTATATGCTAGATCATCACTGATGATACCCGGAACAAAAAGGGGTTGTGGTGGGGTGGTTACTATGTTTCTGAATAGTCCATTTTATAGAATTTTCTTATTTCACTCGATGTTTGTCTGTTAGATCTTCTTGTCGTAATGATACCACTGAAAAAAATTCTTCTCCGTCAGAATTTGTAATTTGGCCTACTTGTGTTCCATATATTAGAACATTCATGAGCTTCATCAATGGATAGATATCTGTTGATGAACATTTGTTAGCTTCACCAATTTCAGGAAGTTAAATACCTTCATGAGGTCACAAATTCTCAAGGATTTTTGTCTTACTGTTAGCAAAGACATAGTCCTGTGTTCTATTCTCTTTTCCTTCCATATGTCTGGTGATTGTGGCATGAATCTTTATCAATGAGTATGATGTTTCGGAATAGTGAGTTACCATGATATGCACTGGTAATTTCAGTTAGTGTTAGCAACTAATAAAAACCTGATCAACCGGAAAAAAAAAAAAAAAAAAAGCCACAGGTAAGAAATAATAAGTTGCCTCCATGGTTCGAGCTGTGGAAACAACTTCTTGTAAAAATGCAGGGTAAGGCTGCGTACAATAGACCCTTGTGGCGGCCCTTCCCCAGACCCCACGCATAGCGGGAGCTTAGTGCACCGGCCTGCCCTTTAATAAGAAAAGGCAACTTTCTGTGTAGTGGAGAGTGGAGACTTCCTGCTAAACATTATTGTCCGTGGATGCAAGTCTTTGGTAATTAAATGACTTTATTCTCTTTTGCTTGTACTCTTAATGCTACTACTTTTTTCTCTTCAAAGGTGGGCACAAGGGTTTCGACAAGGTTGTGTGGGAGGTTGCTGAACATAAGGAGGGTGAACATCCATCAGTTACCTTTAAGTATCATAGTCATGATGGCGAGGAAGGTTCTCTCTCTCTCTAGCCCTTCATCCTCAACTAATAGTCTGCTTGGCTAAGCTTTTGAGAAGGAAAAAGTGCTTATTTTATAAAGTTTAGGTTTTTATCCACGTTTTTGGAGCAAAAATAAGTGCTTTTAATTAGTAGCAGAAACTATTTTCAGAAGCTAATAAAAAGTAGCTTTTCTCCATTAGCACTTTTGGAACATTGGCCAACTTGATTAGCTAAACACAAACTGCTACTCTTCAAAAGCACTTCTCAAAATAAACAGATTTTGGAAGCTTGGCCAAACAGGCTATAAGGCAACAAGACTTACTGCCTGATTTGCCTTTGTATACAGGTTACCCGGGAGACCTTTCTGTTACTGCAACTTACACGCTTACCTCTAAGACAACACTCAGACTTGACATGGAAGCTGTGCCCGCAAATAAGCCGACTCCTGTTAGTTTAGCCCAGCACACCTATTGGAACCTCGGTAGTCATAATTCCGGAGATATTCTCGATCATACAGCCCAACTATGGGCAAATCATATTACACCTGTTGATCAGAACACAATCCCAACCGGAGAAATAATGCCTGTGAAAGGCACTGCTTTTGATTTCACTGCTGAAAAGCAGATCGGCCGTGATATCCAGCAGGTTGGCTTAGGGTATGACCATAATTACGTGCTCAACTGTGGAGATGAGAAAGACGGCTTAAAGCATGCTGCAAAAATCAAGGATCCAAAGAGCTCCAGAGTTCTCGATTTATGGACCAGTGCTCCGGGAATGCAGTTTTACACTGCAAACTATGTGAATGGAGTTGTTGGTAAAGGTGGAGCTGTGTATAACAAGCATGCTGGAGTCTGTTTAGAGACTCAAGGGTTTCCAAATGCTGTCAACACACCAAATTTCCCCTCTGTTATCGTTCAGCCTGGCGAGAAGTACATACACAACATGGTGTATGAATTTTCAGTTGAACAGATTGTTTAGGATTTTTATTGAAGAGCAAATGAACTAATAAAGGTACTTCTTTAGCTTGTGAAGTCTGTCCTTTTTTGCTAGAACTAAGTTGAAAACGTCTGAAGTTGTTGGTAACTTTTCTTGAGGAGTGAGTAACTTGTTGGTATATTTGCTTTTGTCAACTCTTTATTTTACAAATAGCTGTTTGGTTTTACATTCATAGTCAATTTTTCGCCCCAACTTGAAGTTGAGTTTTTTCAAGTTTGAAAATTGGTAAAAACCTCAACATTTTATAAATACCCTTTTTCAATGTAACTTCAGTTACCATTTTTTAAGTAACACTGAATTCATGTCCAAGAGTAACACTCAATTCATGTCCAAGAGTAAAACTAGTATCTTTGTCAAATATTTGACAGAATGGTGAGCCCCATAGGTCTGCCACGAGATTTTCTGGTCATTTGATTAACAAAATCCCAATCCTCACTTGTTTAAGTGCGGTATGGTTCGCAATTTCAGTATATTTATATTGCTATTGATTAGTACCATGTATTATCGAATTAGTTCGAAAAGAAAACGGATTATCATACATCAAGAGAAGAAGAACGTACCCGTAGTTACTTTTAAACTTACATGCAAACGTATAGGATGATGAAATTCAAAACTCCGAAGCTTAAGGTTCAAATATTTGACATGTAAGACATATTTCTTCTCTTGCCACTGTTGCAAGAGATCAGTTAGGCAATTTTGCTCTTGAATGTACAATCTTTTCTCCAGTTTAAGAGTCAAAACAGCTAGTCGCTAGAGTAAGCATAAGAAACAAAAAAATGGCAGATCTCCTACTTTAACAAAACTCATGCTCACATCCTATATCTACAAATTCCCACCTTGTCCATCTAGATATGCAATTCCCCTTTGCAGGATTCTCCCGGAAAATTTCCACTTGTACCACAGGAATATCGTTTCATGGCCATAACAGTGAGCAGATGAACTTGATAGTCATCTCTCAAGGGAAAGATTATACATAAGAAGTCTATCCTCAAGGCGCCAAATCCAGTATCAGTAAGCGAGTCTTCGCCCATTGACATAATGCCATAATTTCGTTGTCCCTAAAAAATATTTAAGAAAGGCTATACTTACTTATTATTAACAAAAGTGCAATAAAGCACTAAACTGTAGAGGACTAATGCAAGTTGTATCAAGATATCCAATTTCTTATAGGTAATTCAATCTCAGATAATTACCTGACCTCAGCATCTCACTTTGTCCGAATCAGTTCAAGGGGAAAACTTTCCGCTGCATGCTACAGATGAGGATACAACTTTAGACACAGTACATAAGTGCAACTATTGACAGGAGATGGAGATGCTCACCCATGATTTAAGAGTTTTGAAATTGGATTTCGAATGCACCTTCGATTGCTCTGACTGAAATGTTATTACGAGGGTGACTTTGAACTCAATGGAAAATGGACTGCACAGATGATTATATCAGCCATTATGCTACTAGTATAACAGCAAGGGGAGAAAAATGATTTAAATGTGAACATAAGGCAAGGATGTCAAAACAATTCAAACAGATTAATTTCCAGCCCTCGGTCCTAGATTCTATTGTAAGTTTCACTGATATCCCCAAAACAGCTCCCATGTGTTCCTTGTCCGAACCATCTTCGAATAAAAACATAAATGAGCAACTTCTATGGACTGATGAAATACATTGGGCTAACTCTTTTTTGGTTGATATCTAATTATCAAAAAAAATCCAGTAAATGTGCCCTGTGTACCATGAGATAAGAGGGGTGAACTCAGTAATATGAGCTGCGAAAATATCTAACTCATCCGTGGTGCATAAACTAATAAATGTACTCTTTCCTCTGTATGGTCTAGAAGAGCAATTATAAATCTGGCATTGACTCATGTGCAAGCATAATTTGGAATCCGTCGTGTTTTCTGCATTACATAATGTACAATGTACCAACAAGATGAACTCTTGAGAGGCCAAAGGCACTAGCAGACAATCATGGGAATTTCTAAACAAGAACGATGTTGAATGGATCGAGCACATACCCAGCAAAGATTGACGGACAAGTCAAAAGACGGGGAAGAATGATGTAGATGGGTAGAGTCATGCCTCGACATACATCTCCATCTGCTATCTAATAAACAAGACAAGTTTCCCGCCAATATCAGCAGGAGGAATATGGTATAACTTTTTTTTCTTGGAAATACAGGAGCAGTTACAAACCTGAGTTGTCTGTATCAGAGAGGATTCACTTGCTATCTTTTCCCCGACCAAAATTGACTCTACCCGGAGCAAGTGAATGTCAATGGATTGGACAGGTACAGCAGATGCTTCAACAGTTAGCTCACCCTCAATAGGATCCGACAAAGAACATAGCGTGCATACTTTACCGCTTACCCTAAATCCCCCTATTCAGGATAAAAGTTGCAACATCCAACTGTTATATCCTTGTTCAATTAACAATGCTATATATCAAAACATAATTCTGGATGCAAAGCATAACATAAACAAGGCTTTCGTCCAGGATTGATTTTTGAATTATCTTAGGATTTGACTATTCCACATGTACTAAGATTAAAAAGAACAAAAATCCCTAATTTGAGCACTTTTTCAAGTCATATCTTATGAATCTTATTCTTGAAAATCCACTTTTTTCGAATACCAAAAAGCACACTTATTTCTAGGATTTTCACTGCGAATACTTTTGATGCATCATTCATCTGATTGATCAGTAGTTTTAGTTACCCTCCTCCTATGTATTAACTTGTACAAGTGGATATAAAATGGAGACTATAACTTGTAGTTGTACGCAACCATACCATTTGGAATCAAATGCCCAAATACAACTCAGAGCTTACTATGCATTTTCTTATCCAACAACAATCACTCATTAAATATGATTTTAAATGGGAAATCAAACACCTTAATACGTATTTATCTGTATCATAATCCACCATGTTCCTTCTTGGTTCGGCATTACGACAAGCTTAATTAGAGGAGGTCTTCTTTTCTGATGTTTCTACCGACTTGTGGGATGAACACAACCTCTGCGTCTACTCATTACTATTACTCCTTTTCTCTCCTCCTATTTTGTTTCTCTCCCATTCCCCTCTTTACTATTATTTGCCCTTCTGTCAACTCAAAATCCAAAAAAAGGGATGCTGGAATTCACTCAGAAGGGTCGCAAACCTACTCTCCTAATCCAAGTTTAGATATGAACGCAAAATCTGTTTTCCTATTCAAAAAATGAATTTGCTAATCTATGACAAGTGAACTTAATTACCTTCCAGGAAAAAAGTACAAAAAAGAAAAATAAGTGAGAACCTGATTTTAGCTCTGGAAGTAGTGAATGCCTCTGTGTGTCCTGGGTCATATAAAAGGTGACCATTTCAGGAGAAAGGGGTTTCTCTGGAAGATTCTCTGAAATAGGAATATAAGAAGGCAGATTTAGTTTTTTTCATGTATTGAACATAGACGACCTATAAAGAAAAGAAGGAAGAAAGAGAGATCAGGCCCAGACCCTTTTCAGTTTGAATTATGAACTCCACTGTCGCAGATAGAGACTTGTGTAAGTATCCCCTTGAAATGTCTACAGATGCCAGATACTACATTGATATATAATAGACATCAAAAACAAGAAAACTGAAACAGATTGATAATAGGACACAGAAAATTCTTTTCAGGATGTACCTGAATGCTAATATCCCCACCATGATATGTTTCATAAATTTTTTCCAAAGGTTCTTCTCCTGGATCTTTCAACGTGAAGGAAAATGGAATCTAGCCAACAAAAAGATAATCAAGAACTAAAAAGGAGTAAGCAAAAGAAAAAACAGCCACTACGAATGGCTCAAGAAGAGTAGTTTGTAATTAAAATAGAGCCGAGGATCTATTTTAAACAGCCTCTCTACCTCACAAAGGTAGGTAAGGTCTGCATACATCCTACACTCCCCAGATCACACTGGGTTTGTTGTATTGATATAGGACAATGAAAGAGTTGCATTTCACTGAGCATTTTTTATTGGACTTATTCTTAATTCTGTGCCTCAAGTGTAATATTCTGAAGATTCCTCCTTCCCTTTCACAGATACCTTTGGAGCATTATTTCACTCTCAGAACCCAAATCTCCCTAAGACAGTAAGCTGATACAAGTATCAGCAATAATGTAAAATACTATGGCCTCGCATAGCTGGTAAAGGAAGAGTTGATTGATTTTTCCTGATTCCTGGAACATTTTTGTTTCTCTAATACTGTTTATATATACTTGTCCTTATGATTTAGGCTGAAGTGGTTAAAACACCCTTGAACTTGGCACGTTTTTGTACTTTAGTCCCTGAACATCCCTAATCTTGGCCAACTCAATTTAAATTCACCCCCGTGTTAGGACACCTCAGCAACGTGAATCCACGCGCTGTCCACTTGGCATTTTCTTGCTGTGCCATGTGGCAACACGGGGTGAATTTTAAATTCAGTTGGCCAAGATTAGGGGTGTTTTTAAGGGGGTCAATAGTTCAGGGACTAAAGTACGAAAAACGTGCCAAGTTCAGGGGTGTTTTAACCACTTCAGTCTATAATTTAACATAAGTAAGGATAACAAGATTTTGTTTGAGTAAAAAGGCTAGCTTAACATGAAATCCCAACAACTGACTTCTAAATATTCAACCACCGGAACAATTAAAGGAATTGTTTTTCTTTTTTAGATGGGATGTTGGGGCAAAGGAACGGATGGAGGAGTCTTTTCTTTATCATCCAGTTCACCCAGATATCAGCAGTTTATTCTTAAAAAGAGAACTACTTGACAAATAAAGATCACGACCAAGTACCACACAACCATTTTCGTATACTCATGCACCAATGCTGACTTTTCTTTTCTCTTTTTCATAATTCATTTCTTCTACTGATTCTCACATGAGCGATTGCAGGAAGTCAATGAAGTCTTTTCCTTGAGAGGGAAACTCAAACCTTGGCATGTGCTACCAGATAGGAAGTCTTTAAGCAAAAAAAAAAAAAAAAAAATCATGAATTGAAGAACATAAACAACAAAAATTCACCATAACTTAATTCTGAGGTTGTGGGTAGTCCTGATTTCATTCTAACACAGAAGCTTAAACTTTTGAAAAAGCATATCTCCAATTGGAACAGAGAGGTATTTGGGAAGTTGGAAGACCAAAGAAGGAAGGCTCTAAATGAACTTTCAAGACTGGAGCAATATATTAAAGGCAGAATCCTTACGGAAGATGAAAAGATTCAATTGCTTAATTTGCAGGCTCAGATAGAAGAAGTAGCAAGGATTGAAGAGATATCTTGGAGACAAAAGTCAAGATGTCTATGGCTCAGGGATGGGGATAGAAACACAAAGTTTTTCCAAAACATGGCTAATGCACATAGAAGGTATAACTGCATTGATAAGCTACAAGTATGGGGGTCCACTACTGAAGACAAAGAAGAAATCAAAGAGGAGATTTTGAGCTTCTATCAACAGTTGTATACAGAGAATGAACCTTGGAGACCATCGGTTAGATTTGATAATCTAGCTAGCATCTCTCAAGAAGAAAAGATCTAGCTGGAAAGGGAGTTTGAAGAAGATGAGATTCACTCAGTCATTAAAAATTGTGCTCCAGATAAGGCACCAGGGCCGGATGGCTTTACTATGGCCTTTTATCAACATGCTTGGGAGGTCATCAAAAATGAGATTATCAATGCCTTGAAGCACTTCCATCACCACTGTCACATGGTCAAATGCATCAATGCTTCCTTCATTTCCTTGATTCCTAAGAAGAAAGGGGCAATCGAACTCAAGGATTACAGACCAATCAGTCTAATTAGTAATGTCTACAAAATTGCTTCAAAGTTACTTGCAGAAAGACTCAAAACAGTGATCGGGAAATTGGTGTCGGGGAGTCAGAATGCTTTTGTTAGGGGAAGGCAAATCACAGATGCATCACTCATTGCCAATGAGGCTCTAGATTGGAGACTAAAGAGTGGAGAACCAGGGTTGCTATTCAAGCTAGACATAGAGAAGGCTTTCGACAAAGTGAGCTGGTCATATGTGCTTAACATTCTGAGTCATATGGGCTTTGGAAACAGGTGGATAAAGTATAGCATGTCCACTGTCAAATATTCCATTTTGGTTAACAGGGGACCTGTGGGTTTCTTTTCCCCTCAGAGAGGCATCAGGCAAGGTGATCCGATCTCACCCTTTTTGTTCATTTTGGCAATGGAAGGACTTAGCAAAATGTTGCAGACAGCTAGCCATTTGCAATGGATTGTGCCATTTAAGATAGGAAGGAACCCAGGACCTCAAACTGATGTCTCTCACCTGTTATATGCAGATGATACTTTGATCTTTTGTGGTGCTGAGAGATCACAAGTGACAAAGCTTAACCGAACCTTATTTATTTTTGAAGCTATTTCAGGTCTGCATATGAACATGCTTAAGAGCACTATTTATCCTGTCAATGAGGTACTAAATATGGAAGAGCCAGCAGATATCATGGGTTGCAAGATTGGATCATTTCCTTCCACTTGCTTGGGTCTTCCTTTGGGTGCTAAATACAAATCTACTGAAATCTGGACAGGAATCATTGAAAAGTTCGAAAAGAAATGGGCAACATGGCAAATGCAATATCTTTCATTTAGTGGCAGGTTGACACTAATCAACAGTGTTCTCGACAGCTTACCTACTTACTATATGGCACTGTTTCAAATCCCAACTGATGTTCTGGAGCAAATTGACAAGTTAAGGAGAGATTTTCTCTGGGAAGGCAACAGTGAGGACCACAAATACCATCTCGTCAAGTGGGAGAAGGTGACTCAACCAAAATTTCAAGGAGGTCTTGGTATCAAGGACCTTGCAGCTCATAACAATAGCATGATGATGAAGTGGCTTTGGAGATTCAATCTGGAGGATGCAGGGTTATGGAAAGATGTTGTGATAGCTAAACATGGAATATTGGATCACTGGTGCACAAAGGCCTCTACTCTTCCTTATGGAGTGGGTCTCTGGAAGGGTATTAGAAGATTGTGGGACACCTTTTTTCAACAGACTCATTTTGAAGTGGGCAATGGCTCACTCTTAAGATTCTGGAAGGACAAATGGGTTGGAAGTACCATCCTTCAGGATGACTTTCCAAATTTGTTCAGAATAGCTCAAGATCCCAACTCTGTAATTGCTGCTAACAGAGAAGGGAACATTTGGGACCTGTCTTTCAGAAGAAACATGTATGATTGGGAAGTGAATGAGTTGCTAGATCTTTTTTCGAGACTTCAACAATGTTTCATCAACCGCCAGGCAGCTGACAAATTCAAATGGGGACAACACAGTGGGGGAATCTACACTGTCAAGGAAGGATACCATCAGAAATCTGGAACCTGTTTTTTTGCCTCTTTGGTCTTAATTGGACCATTCCTCTCTCAATAAAGGAAGCTTATGAGAGCTGGAATCTATGGAAAGTTGACAAAGCCATCAAGAAAATCTGGAACATGGTACCAGCTTGTATATTTTGATGTATCTGGTTAGAAAGGAATAGGAGATGTTTTCAGGGGGTGTCAACACCTTTAGGTCTTTTGAAAGCAAGGTGTATTGCCAATTTGTTTAGTTGGACCAAATTGGTCCCTGTAGGTAATGCAGATCAACTTTTGGATTTTACTAGCTCATTAGTTCTGGCTTAGATATTTGTTGTACAGCCAGCCAGTCTTCTTTTTGTAAGCTCAAATGCTATATCTTGTAATTATTGCATCTTCTTGATGCCTTTGATTAATACCACTTACTTCATCCAAAAATAAAATAAAAACATACCTCTGTAGTACCTGAGGTGATCCTACCAGGTTTAAGGACCTCAACAGTCTTATTCCTACATTTCCCCATAAAAATCAGGTTAGTGCCAACAAATTACAAAAATCAAAACGCTTTTGCAACAAAACTTACTAACAGTATCATTTAAAAGTGATAGAAAACATGTTTCTTAGAAGGCTGTCCAGGATTGCATTCTTGTACAACAAACAACATGGATAAATTGAAGGAAAGATAAAAAGTATTGATTTTCTGGATGGCATATATAAACAGGCTAAAAATAATGCATGAATAATTGGTTCGTCTTTTTTAATCCACAAGAAATAAAAAGAGAAAGGTCAATAATGAATGAAACCAAGGAGATACATAATATTGACAAAATTAACTTATTTGAGTAGGTTGTACAAGTCCAGTGCAAATTCCATGCTCTTAAAGTAAAATTTGAACAAGCAATTTGAAGTAAATTTAGAGCAGGCATACAGTATTGTTATAGGCTTGATAACTCCATAAAGAGATTCAACAATCCCAGCTGATCCTCCTCGAACCTGAATGTCAACTTTAAACAAACGAGTAAGATAAAGCATAGAACTGAACAAAATTCAAACTTTAAACCTATTTTAGTATAAGAAATAAGTACCTGCAAGTTGACTGTAGCGTTCACATTGAGTCGAATGGCTTGGTGAGAAATGGAAGAAGAGAGCTTCGTTATGATTTTGCCTTGCACTAATTCCTGCAATTGGAGTTTATTCATTACTAACTAATAATAGGTGAGGAACAGTATAAGTAGTAGTAGTATTTGATAAATTGCATTTGAAGTACATTAGGGCGATAAATGCGGTTGGATCGGGAAAGTTTGATCTCTATTGACATGACGACGACAAGGAACAAAGCTGCTAAGAGCAGAAACAAACGGGAGTTTATTTGCACCGGATGGGTCAGCAGAAACGAGAAAATTTGGCTGAGAGACCCATTTAAAAGGCCCATTTAAGCCTTCTATCTAATTGGTTTCAACAAGCTATATTTGAAGAAAGATGGTGTTAAAGTTTTAAAAAAATAGTCAAGCTCAATTTAAATCCGGTTAAAGACTGTTTTGGAGTAGCATTAGCCTGGGCTTCTGTTATAACATTGTATCAAGATCTCAGTTTGAAGGTACACAAATTAATTTTATATATTTTTAGAGTTATTATGCAGATGGAATCTGGTCTGCGATGGACCGATTGACCATCGATCTGACCGATTATATATCAGTCCTCTATGTTATTCGATAGCTGACCGATCATAGTAATTAGTCCGACGTGCATTCATTATCGATTTTTTTATTTTTGATTTCCATGTTTGTAATAATGTTTCATTTTACTAGTTTCTAATAACGTTACATTATTTATTGTAGGTACAAAATCAGACAGTGAGTTGTCTTGCTTGTTGATTATTTTGGAAAGTGGGTGGATGACAAGAAATCGTGAGAGATGGAATTCTCAAAATGATACAAAATAGAACATTGCTTGTGAGCGGTGATGTTACCTTTGATAAACTCATGGAAACTATCATTAGAAGAGGTGAACCGAGTGCGGACACGATCCTATTTGTGTCAAGCATATGACTAATGCAGGTGCTTTTTCGAGGGACAAAGCACCGCCAGTTGAACTAAAGAATGATGAAAATGTCCAAATCTATTTGAATGATATAAATGGTGAAGGCGGTAGGCCAATGTTACGGGTTTCCTTGATTGAAATTTTGAGCGTATAATAGAAGATGTTCTCCCTTGCCAAGTTGAGAAATTTATGGAAACTAATGAGCATATAATAGAAGATGTTCTCCCTTGCAAGTCGAGAAAGAGGTTCCACTACTGTAACGAAGATGATGATGTTCAGTTGCCTGAACAATTAGAGCATGCAATGATTAGAACACATCATAGCTATATTTTTTCTGATGGCTCGGGTTTTCGTAAAGGATATAGATTTCTGAACAAAGATGTCGTAGTGAACAAACTGAAACTTGTCGCAATCAGAAAGGGTTTTGAGTTTGTTACAAGTAAGTCTAACAAAACATTGGTAAGTGTTGCATATGTTGAAAAAAGCTGCAAGTGGAGGATTCATGTTGTTAAGTATATTAGCTCAAATGCCTTTCGTATCACCAAGTATGAGCCTAGTCACTCTTATGACTTGAGATCTATATTTGGTAGACATAGGCATGCTTCTGCCAGCGTTATTGCAGAATTTATCAAAGAGAGGTTTACAGAAGGAAAATGTCCTATACCGAAGGAAATAATGAACATTGGGAGTATAGAGTTGGGATGTGATGTTAGTTACTGGACATGCTGGAAGGCCAAGCAACTTGCACAAAATATGATATGGGGAACACGGGAACACGGATACGCGGCATTGGAAGCATATCGGTACGAGATTGAAAAAGCAAATGAAGATAGCTTTACGGCTTTGGAGGTTCAAGATGGCGTATTTTTATATTTTTGTTGCCTGTGGGCCATGCATAAGAGGATTTAAGAACATAAGAAATGTCCTCGCTGTGGATGGGACTTTTTTAACAGGCCAATTTGGTGGTGTAATGCTAATTGCAAGTGGACAAGATAGTGAAAACCAAATATATCCTATAGCTTGGGCTGTGGTTAACTCATAGAATGATCTTTCTCGGTCTTGGTTTTTTCATCAATTATTCAATGTAGTGCCAAATACAAATGAGTTATCCATCATATCAGACAGAAATGCGAGCATAAAGAAAGCAATTACTATAGTTTACGATCAAGCTCATCACGGAGTATGTACCAGGCACCTTGGGGAAAATATTCGTACAAACTACCATGTTGGTTCTTCAACCCTTGGTTATACTATGACGCATCGAATGTGTATCGAGTCGAAGAGTTCAATGAGTATGTAGAAGAAATTCGACGCAAAGGTTATGGTAATGTTGTTGAATACCTCAAGAATGATGTTGGTTTCGAACGGTGGAGTAGAGTTCATTTTCCTGGAAGAAGGTATGATGTCATGACCTCCAATTTTCGTTGTAGTACATACTTCCGCACATTTGACAGCTTCATCTTTGTCAACCATGTTGCTTACTTCCTCTTCAAGCTCAACAATTACCTTCTTTTCCAACATCTATGGTTGTTCATCACCAACCTTAAAATTTTCATCATCATACTCTTTTTTACTTAATTTTTCTACCTAGACATGCAAACCACCCACTATACCACTCAAGTGGTCTAATTTAGCATCGAGACCATCCATTCTTTTATTCAACTTCTTGTTCATATCCTTCACCTTATCAAACATATTTGCACATAATTCAATAAGTTGAGAAAGTTTGTCTGGTGAATCACTCAAATTAATATTTTCAGCCCTCTGATCGTTGTCTTCTAATATCAATTTCATGTCCGTCGTGATCCATAGCTACCGGAATCTTATGCCTTTCGAGAGGAGAGTTAACTAATCGTGTCACACCACTAACTGCTTTTGTCAACCGATCTATATTCTCATCCATGTAATCTTTCAAATCCTCCCAATTAATCAAATATGATTTTTTTGACTCAACAGTAGTAGGAACCAAAGTAGGATGCACCACAACCTATAAGAAAATAAATTGTTAAATAAAACTACAATAATAAAAACTTCTAAAATGAAATATTGCACCAAACAAACTTAAATATTCACCGCTTTATTTTGTATTGTTAATAACACTGTTTTATAATCTGGGGGTGTTTTCTTTTATCGTACCATCGGAGCAATCTTGGAAGTCGCAAGGGGAGATTACATCAATGGCATCCAAAAGCCTCTCCTAGTATAGATTGCTTCGAAAGCCCACACCTATATTGAAAACAAAAAAGTATTAAATAATATTAGTATATAAATTTCAGATCGATACATAACCTGTCATGGCCAATTAAATTTCAGATCGATAAATAATCTATCATGACCAATTCAATATCTATCTGACCATAAATTATTTAAACTTACCATAAAAGCCCAAGGAATCTTATGAGTCGTAACCTTTAGATGTGGAATTATTTTCCTTCCATTCTGCAGACTTTTTCTTTAAGTTAACATTTATGAGGAACTCAACTGTCATCTCAAAAGAACGCCTACCCCAAGGATATGCATTAAAGTAATCCAAGTTTGTCACCATTTTCATATTCTTTATATCAACAGCTCGCTTTTGATCACCAGCCCATAAAGAAGAATCAACAAACCACACCATAGCGATCTTCAACTTTCTTTGCAAATCAAATCTGTCACTCTTTAATATTTCCTTTAAATCATTTCCCGTTAGATTACTATTTTTGTTCAACACTAGATCTAAAAAATCTTTTGCCTTCTCTTCATCATATAAAGCCTTACCAGTGGGAATTTTTCCACAATTCAGTCCGGTAATCATAGCAAACTCCTTCATACCAAATCGAATTGGCTTACCATCAATTATGAACCAAACCTCCTTTATCTTTAAGCTTACAACAAGTCGTTGTAGAAGATAGTGTACGATCTGGCCACAAAAATTTTTGTTTCAATTCTCTAGGTTCACTTTTAATAAGCAGCCAAAACAACTATTCATAAATTGGTTGTACACTTTTTCCTTCTCCAAGTAATATTGTATATTTTTAACAACATCCCACCTTGATAAAATGCTCACAAGTCTATCAAAGTGGTCCTCGTCCTCTAATTCCTTACGCAAACTCTATCGGGGAGAGGTCGTCGAGGTTTCACGTTCGGTATCAATGATGTATCATTCTCCAAAGAACGATTCATCCCATTACAAGATGTCTCGGAAGACTCATCCCCATACTAATGTTTTAGAAGCCTCATCCCCATCACTAACGGTTTTAGAAGACTCATCCCCTCGCTAGATATATCGTATTCGAAGATATTGTAACAAATGTAATATCAATTAGACAAATAAGGAAAATTAAAGATTGGTGTCCATATTTTAAAGGACTGATTGTAAATTGATCCGACCAACTATTAGTCGGTCTATTATATATTTAGAAAATCAGACTGATTTATAGATTGGTCAGATTAATTTACTATCAATCTCCTGATTTGGTAAACAAAATATTTTATCCCTTTGAATGATTTTATAAAACAGATCGATGGTTGAATGAGTAGACTAATTAATAATCGGTTACGTAAATTGTGACAGATTTTTACTTGGTCGGACCGATTTATTATCTGTCACTTAATTTATAAAAGCTGTGATTCCCTTCTCACTGATATGAGAAATTTAAGTTGAAAAAACTAAAAATTGAAGGTGCGCCTGATTCTCCTCGAGCTCGCGACCAACATTTTTAGGATCTACTTCCACCATGAATTCTTCAAAGAACAAGTAAAAGTTATGATCAAGAAACAACAACCACAAAGAAAAAGTAATTACTTAACTGTAACTCCATATAAACTTTAATTGCATATCTATTACTACAATATTTTTCTTTAGAAAATAAGATTGATGCTAGAGTTAAGGGATTGTAGAAAACTTACAATTTAGAAACTCAAGAAGAATACTCAAAAAGAAAGTTCTAAAGACGAGTAAATTGGAGAAGCAATCCGTCTTTAGCAAGAAGGGAGGAGAAAGAGAGAATTGCCTTCAATGGACATAGTGAATCTTTTTATTTGTTCTGTTGCAATGGAATGAGGGATAGCAGATTTGAATTGAAGGAAATATTATGTTTTTATGTTTAGTTTATTTATAAATAGGTCCCATAGTTTGTATAATATATTAATTATAGCCCAACCATTCATTAAGTCATTTTATTTATTTATTTTGATTTATTTTAAAATGGATAAATAAGAGAAGGCTATTTTGTGAATTGAAGACTTGAATAGGTCTCTCTGCCAAATTTTCTCCCCCCAATCCATTGCAACGGCACAGATAAAAAGACTTGCTATGTCCATTGAAGGCAATTCTCCCTTTCTCCTCCCTTCTTGCTAAAGACGGATTGCTTCTCCAATTTACTCGTCTTTAGAACTTTCTTTTTGAGTATTCTTCCTGAGTTTCAAAATTGTAAGTTTTCTACTCTCCCTTAATTCTAGCATCAATCTTATTTTCTAAAGAAAAATATTGTAGTAATAGATATGCAATTAAATTTTATATGAAGTAACAGTTAAGTAATTGCTTTTTCTTTGTGGGTGTTGTTTCTTGATCATAATTTTTACTTGTTCTTTGAAGAATTTATGGTGCAAGTAGATCTTAAAAATGTTGGCCGCGAGCTCGAGGAGAATCGGGTGCACCTTCATTTTTTAGCTTTTTCAACTTAAATTTCTCATATCAGTGAGAAAGGAATCATAGCTTTTATAAATTAAGTGACAGATAATAAATCAGTCCGACCAAGTAAAAATATGTCACAATTTACGTGATCGATTATTAATTGGTTTACTCATTCAACCATCGATCTATTTTATAAAATCATTCAAAAAGATAAAATATTTTGTTTATCAAATCAGGAGATTGATAGTAAATTAATCTGACCAATCTATAAATCAGTCTGATTTTCTAAATATATAATAGACCGACTAATAGTTGGTCGGATTGATTTACAATCAGTCCTTTAAAATATTGACATCAATCTTTAGTTTTCCTTATTTGTCTAATTGATATTACATTTGTTACAATATCTTCGACAACATGATATATCTAGCGAGGGGGATGAGTCTTCTAAAAACGGTAGTGATGGGGATGAGGCTTCTAAAACAGTTAGTGATAGGGATGAGTCTTTTGAGACATCTAGTAACGGGAATGAATCTGCTGAGGAGAATGATACATTATTGATACCAGAATGTGAAACCTCAATAGACGTCTCCCAATATAGTTTGCGTAAGGAATTGGAGGACGAGGACCACTTTGATAGACTTGTGAACATTTTATCAAGGTGGGATGTTGTTAAAAATATACAATATTACTTGGAGAAGGAAAAAGTGTACAACCAATTTATGAATAGTTGTTTTGGCTGCTTATTAAAAGTGAACCTAGAGAATTGGAACAAAAAATTTTGTGGCTAGATCATACACTATCTTCTACAACGACTTGTTGTAAGCTTAAAGAAAAAAAGAGGTTTGGTTCATAATTGATGGTAAGCCAATTCGATTTGGTATGAATGTAACACCCCGTATCTTAGAACTAAGGTTAGACTCATATCATTAGAGTTTTAGCGGAAAAAAAAAATGAAGGTTTGAGCGTTTTGCGAAAATGGTTGATAGGCCTACTTCGGGCAAAGGATAACTCTTTGATTAGTTGGGAATTTGGGAAAAGTACCCTCAATGAAAGTTGTAGTACGTAGAAATACCTTTCTAACGATATAAGGACCAAGCCAATCGAGAGATCGGATCAAGGAGATATGATCATCTCGGTATGGCTAATAGTAAGGCACTTGAAATCCTATAGAATCGGCTAAGTTTTCGATACGTCTGACTTCCAGCCAAATTTCGTGCAAATCCGTTGGGAATTTGAGGAACCTTCCTTGATGAAAGTTGTAGCCCTTTGAAATATATTTCCAACGGTATATTATGGGTCTTGAACAGAGTTATGTACGAGAAGTTATGCCCATTTTACCGAACACTATGCAAAACCGACACCCGTCGCTTCTCGGGGCGCGTGAGGGCGCGTGAGAGAGCGCGCCATGGCCCCGCTTCGCGGAGAGATCGAAAAACTCTGAGTTTTTAGCTTCAGAATGTTGCGCGATGCACCCGCATCGCGGAACCATCGCGAAACGGGCCGGGGCCGGGTCAAAAAGGTCGGGTTTACGCGTTTTAAGTTATATTTAAGGTCCGGGGTTTCTTTCCCCAGCACCCCATTCACGAAAAATTAACCTAAGGTCAAGAAGAACAAGTCCCAAGCCTCAAGTTAACCCTACAAGGTAAGTTTTATCATGATTTTAGGTTGAATTCAAGTCCCTAATCTCTTTCTAACTTCGAGTAAACCCATCTCAAGGTTCAAGAGTTCAAGATTTTGGAAATCCTCTTCAAAGTTAAAGTCTTTAATTCAAGTTTGAGGCATTACTGGTATGTAGAGATACTATCTACGTGTGGGAACATCATTGTTTCTTCCCCACGCCTCATAACCCATAAATTATGATTCTCTACTAAAACTAGGGTTTCTATACCATGCTCATGATAACCCTAGGTCCATGTCCATGATTATATTATGTATGAATTGTTATAATTCCATCATTGAGTTCTTAATATTTCTTTATGATTATTGAGAATCCGTCCGTAATCCATGAAAACCCATATCTTGTATTCCATGGGCTCCTTGCATGCATGTTTTTAAATAAGATGATTATTTCATGAATATCCTACATATCTACAAGTTTTTATGCAACTGTATTATATAATTACTTTCATGCTATGATACAAGATACATACATACTAAAATACAATTTATTTCATGAAACCATGTTTACAAGTTATTTCGTGAAATCATGATTACAAGACAAGTACAAGTTAATTCACGAAAAAAATCATGGGCTTATTAGCCAACTATATTATGTTCATGTTTTTGGGAGTTGCACAAATTACCGAGAAGGCTCGGATAGCCCGAAACTACGTAGCCACCGTAGGACAAGGATCGCTCCGCCCCAGATAGGACGATACCTTAATTTTACACTGAATGGATCCATCAGGCACGATACCATCTTATACCCTGGCAAGGTATGAGGGCTCTGCTGGTCGCGGCGAGGACCAGACTCCACGTACCCACGTGGTGATATTATATTGTCGGTTATGAAATGCTCTCCCTACCTACCATGTTTTACTCATGCTTTATATTATATATGTATTCATGTTCATGCTCATAACCAGGTTTCAGTTTCACATGTTCGTTCTTATCTTTGTTACTTTATGTCCCATGTTATTTCATTCGGTTGCTTTACATACCGTACATTCAATGTGCCGACGTCCCCTTTTATTGCCGGGGCCCGCATTTCACGACGCAGTATTGATATACGTACCACACACATCTCGCATCGCAGGACAAAGATTCGTATCGACTTATTGGCGAGCCCCATCTCATTCGGGGTTTAGTCAACTCTTTATTTTATGATTAGTTATGCATCTAAGGTATACCGGGGGCCTTGTCCCGTAAGTATGTTTTCCACGACTCATGATAGAGGTTTCATAGACTAGATAAGTCGGTTATGTTATGTCGTACATTCGGAGTCGTATAGCCATTTTGGCTCATTCATGTTATTTCTGCACTCATGTTTAAACAAGTATTTTTATTAAGTATTATGACTTACTACGTTTTATAAAGGCTCATCATGCATTCACGTTATATTTCCGCTCATGTATGCCTCATGATGATTCAGCAAGCCACGTGGTTCGCTCGGTCACATGCAGTATGGCACCGAGTGCCGTGTTTCGCCCAGGCCATGGTTCGGGGCGTGACAAAGCTTGGTATCAGAGCCTAGGTTAAAGTGTCTTAGGGAGTGCGCGCCACACATATAAACAGCTGACCACCAAGACATTTAAGATTATCTCACTTCTTTCAACTCTAGATCGTGCAATAGAGCTATGTTCTCAGAAATCACTCAAATCGTGTGTTGTTCCCCATTCCACCAAATGCGCCTGATCTCAGTGGATGAGGAAGATGTGAAACTAATCATTATCGATGTGTTGCTTTCAGATAGAGTTATCAGGAGTTATTCTGACTCGTTTGCATTGCATTCTTTCAGAAAATGCCTACTAAGAGAAAGACAACTTCGGAGGGCCCGAGGCTACCATGATGCGACCCCGCAGACGAACTCTCGACTCCGAGAGTTCTAATTTTTCAATTCTCGCGATCGTAGGTCATCGTAACCTCGCTTCAAGTACCACTAATGTGTTATAATTGCTCGGACCAATGTGAGAAAGAGGGGTTTTCATAATCCTATGTGTTGCAAGTGTAATAAGAGACACGTCAAGCGGGCGTGCCGCTACGGCACCCATATGATGTTTTGGGCGTGGTGGTCACTATCCGAAAGATTGCTCACAAGTGAAACAGATAACAAAGGTTTTTCGCACCCCATTTGCAAGAAGACGTGTGGAAAAAGACATGCAGAGTGTGTAGGATGGGTTCGGATGTGTGTTATAATTGTGGTATCCAAGGCCACGTCTTGCAAAGAGAATGCCCTTCAATCAAGTACAATAGTAACACTAAGAGTGGTGGTGCGGCTTTTGTTCCCCTGCACTAGTGCATAGCCAATTCAACAACACCCATTCGTAGCCCGTAGTACTCGGCACTAGCCGACCAAGGCAACCGATAGGGATGAAGTATTAGGATTAAGTGGGGATCAAGCATGTTATCATGATATGGTAGATCGCCGACTCCAACGTGCCGTCACACGTGTCATAGGTATGCCAATAATTTTCCTCCTTGTCACATACGAGATATTATGACCTAGATCTATTATGTCTTATGTGGTTATTGTGCAGTTGATAGTTCAGATTTAAGACCCTACAAGGTAACATGTTAGGGAGTTAACTGCAGCAGGCATAAATTGTCCATGGTAGTTTTAAGCAGGAAATAGCCTAAGAGCCAACCACCTGTAATACTATAAAGTCTCGACTTTTTCAAGGATATATATATATTTTTGCCATATGACCTACAATCCAAGAATAGAGTTAGATGAGGAGGAAAAGTTTGAAATAACCTTATGTTTCACTTTAGTACTCAGAGAAGAATTAGAGAATATGATACTAGCAAGTACAATGTCCAAAAAGCCTAGTAAGTAAGTTTGAGTAGATACAAGTGAATTAGAAATTTTCCAGTAAAGTTAGTAGAAGTATGATTTGAGTTACTTAATCAAGTTAACACTGGTGTGTGGCAACCGTCCGAATACACCGAAAGCGTATTAGAACCCAAAGGGTTTAAGTTAAATTCGAGGTATAGAAATTGGTGTAAAGAAAATCATCTAAGCGATGAGTTAAAAGAGTAAGCTACGAAAAAGAACCTTTAAGTCTTTATCGAAAAGAGTTTCCCAAGACCGACAAAGCTAGTATGCTAGTCATGTACATTAGAAACCCATTCATTTAAGTAATCCGATTTTCCCAAAAGATTGCTTGAAGTAAGCCAAAGAAATGAAGTCGGTATTTTTAAGGAAATTAGTGAACCACTAGGTGATCACTTATCGCTAACTCGAGGGATCCGTCATACTAGCTTTAGACGTCGGGACGCTTTTGAACTAAGGGGGAGATAATATGATAAGGTGTCGATATAGATGTTGTGTTTCGTAAGTTGATAGGCGTCAGAGGATAATGTTAGAGGATCACAGTTTCATGTAGCTAAGATAAAGTGTATGGAATTCGTCTTTTGTCATGTCGCTGAGATCAAGTTTTAGGGTGAATAAAAGGTTTAGGAGTGTAACGTTTCCAATTCCAGAATAATTCAGGCACTATGTAGTACCAATGCCCAAACGTACTCTACACATGCCTAGCATACCTATCTTATGCGCATTCGTTTAAAGCTTTACACTCCATGTTTAAGATACGAGAACTAAGACTCCATACGATAGTGAGCTATGTGTGGAATGTTCTTTCACGTTTCTCACATCAGGTTGTACTCATGTCCAAGGTTAAAGACCGCATTCACGTCTCACGTATCTATCGTGCTTTTATACCCATGACCACATTCTAGCTTCTAAGTGCTTTCCGAATATGATGTTGATTTTGATAATGATTGAGGAGAAGATAACACAATAGTTTAAAGACTAAGAATCCTATGGAATGCCCTTTGGTCTTTGAACAAGGGAAAATGCCTTAGGTAAATGATTTATTTCAACTCCAAAGATATGCTACCTACGTTTCACGTACTCGTGCCCACGACCGACTTTTTTTGAGCATCCATATATAGAAATAGCATAACAATGGGGTTGGTAGGTAATGATAAGAGTAAGTCAAGATGGATGTCCTACCACGATTCTACGTAACTCATAAAAGCGTAGCTGGCACAAAGGAGGCCATTTTCTTTTTCCGAAGTACTTATGCCCTGTTTAAGTTCAAGATGACTTCCTACTTATGCCTTAGGTGCTTGACGAACAAAGCATTTATGCCTATGATCCTTGCCTTCATGAGTCTTATTTTATAATGAGGGTGTCGAAAAAAAAAAAAAAAAAAAAAAAAAAAAAAAAAAAACTATGTTGAACCATGTCCCATTCTGTAAGTATAGCCAAGTTCCAAAAGTGATATCTTATCCATCCCCATGTACGTCTATGAGTACCCAAGAGTGAGCCTACAATTGTACTCCACGCAAATCACGCTTATGTCTTATTAATAGCTCAATACTCATGAAATTAGGTCCGACGCCACAATATGTATCCATGATGTACTCATGTAAATGTCCCATGGTCCCATGCCCCATGTCATGCTATTCACGTTTCATGCCATATGAATCACGTTCCTATGTACGCATGTTCCACGTTACGTCCTCCATGAACAATGCACCATGTCATGTCTCGTTCTCAAAGCAAAGTATCTCATGTGAATAGTGCCAATAATTCCTTTTCTCTCAGTCCTTTATAATTCGCTCACGCGAATGAGCAAGATGAGCTAAGGTATTCATAATCTTGATTAACAGCTAGCAAGATAATCAGAAGTAAGGTGCATTCCTATATTCAAATAGATATCTTTTCATGTACCCTATGGTACTTATCTCAAAAGTATTCTACTCAGATTTGATGTATCATGTCATGCCTACGCTAGAGCTTTATGAATACCTATGTTAGAATCATATTCCTAGTATATGACTTAATCCTATCGCATTCGTACGGAGTTGCACTTACATTCAGAGCCTAACTCGTACTCTTATCTCGTATGTCTATTGTGGTAACACATGAACATCTATGATCAAGTCTCTAAGTATCCAAATCCTACCCGCGC
Source organism: Lycium ferocissimum (assembly GCF_029784015.1). Lineage (NCBI taxonomy): Eukaryota > Viridiplantae > Streptophyta > Magnoliopsida > Solanales > Solanaceae > Lycium > Lycium ferocissimum. The sequence continues at coordinate 172,730 of NW_026725363.1, forward strand.
TTAGTATTCAACCCTCATGTTGTAACAATCATGTTTTCGACATTCAGATCCCATGTTGCGATATCCATGTTTACACGTATCCGTACCTCATAGCGGTTCAGCACTCATGTATTCCTGTCATCCAGTTTCATGTATTTATGTACCACGTCATGCGTCTCATGCCCAGTTAATCATGTCATGCTCGTGCCTATTTCCAGTACTCACGTCATTCATGCCTACGGATTTTCTTCCAAACCACGTGTATAGTAATCATGTAATCATTCAACCAATAATCATGTGTTCAGGCCAGCTCAATATTTATGTTAGCCACATTCAAGATTCAACAATCAAGATTATACCACATCACACGTATTAAGATACCCTGTGAGGTTTATGTTGATACTTTAGTTAGCTGACAGGCGTCTGAAAAATGTCGTGAGAGTCCGAATTATGAAGGAAGTCCTGCCATAAATTTTGTAGATTCCAGAGTTAGTAGCGATTCTTAACCACTAGTCATAAATCGAGGACAAATGTTTCATGATTCTCATTCATGTAGGCGGTACTCAGTTTCATGTTCCCATGTACATGTCTAAATGTATTCACGTATTCAGTTCTCATGATCCATGACCATGTTTTCATGTAATCATGTCAAGCTCTTATGTTTCATGTCATTTTCATCACGTTTATGTATTCATGCCATGTCCTGTCCCATACCTAACCAAGACCCATCATTCGAGGACGAATGATCCCAAGGGGGAGATATTGTAACACCCCGTATCTTAGAACTAAGGTTAGACTCATATCATTAGAGTTTTAGCGGAAAAAAAAAATGAAGGTTTGAGCGTTTTGCGAAAATGGTTGATAAGCCTACTTCGGGCAGTGATAACTCTTTGATTAGTTGGGAATTTAGGAAAAGTACCCTCAATGAAAGTTATAGTACGTAGAAATACCTTTCTAACGATATAAGGACCAAGCCAATCAGAGATCGGATCAAGGAGATATGATCATCTCAATATGGCTAATAGTAAGGCACTTGAAATCCTATAGAATCGGCTAAGTTTTCAATACGTCTGACTTCCAGCCAAATTTCGTGCAAATCCGTTGGGAATTTGAGGAACCTTCCTTGATAAAAGTTGTAGCCCTTTGAAATATATTTCCAACGGTATATTATGTGTCTTGAACAGAGTTATGTACGAGAAGTTATGCCCATTTTACCGAACACTGTGCAAAATCGACACCCGTCGCTTCTCGGGGCGCGTGAGGGCGCTTGAGAGAGCGCTCCATGGCCCCGCTTCGCGGAGAGATCGCACAACTCTGAGTTTTTAGCTTCGAATGTTGCGCGATGCACCCGCATCGCGGAACCATCGCGAAACGGGTCGGTTTCGGGTCAAAAGGTCGGGTTTACGCGTTTTAAGTTATATTTAAGGTTTGGGGTTTCTTTCCCGGCAGACCCCATTCACGAAAAATTAACCTAAGATCAAGAAGAACAAGTCCCAAGCCTCAAGAACCCTACAAGGTAAGTTTTATCATGATTTTAGGTTGAATTCAAGTCCCTAATCTCTTTCTAACTTCGAGTAAACCCATCTCAAGGTTCAAGAGTTCAAGATTTTGGAAATCCTCTTCAAAGTTAAAGTATTTAATTCAAGTTTGAGGCATTACCAGGTATGTAGAGATACTATCTACGTGTGGGAACATCATTGTTTCTTCCCCACGCCTCATAACCCATAAATTATGATTCTCTACTAAAACTAGGGTTTCTATACCATGCTCATGATAACCCTAGGTCCATGTCCATGATTATATTATGTATGAATTGTTATAATTCCATCATTGAGTTCTTAATATTTCTTTATGATTATTGAGAATCCGTCCGTAATCTATGAAAACCCATATCTTGTATTCCATGGGCTCTTGCATGCATGTTTTTAAATAAGATGATTATTTCATGAATATCCTACATATCTACAAGTTTTCATGCAACTGTATTATATAATTACTTTCATGCTATGATACAAGATACATACATACTAAAATACAATTTATTTCATGAAACCATGTTTACAAGTTATTTCGTGAAATCATGATTACAAGACAAGTACAAGTTAATTCACGAAAATCATGGGCTTCTTAGCCAACTATATTATGTTCATGTTTTTGGGAGTTGCACAAATTACCGAGAAGGCTCAGATAGCCTGAAACTACGTAGCCACCGTAGGACAAGGATCGCTCCCCATATAGGACGATACCTTAATTTTACACCGAATGGATCCTTTAGGGCACGATACCATCTTATACCCCGGCAAGGTATGGGGCTCGCCGGTCGCGGCGAGGACCGGACTCCGCGTACCCACGTGGTGATATTATATTGTCGGTTATGAAATGCTCTCCCTACCTACCATGTTTTATATATTTATATTATATATGTATTCATGTTCATGCTTATAATCGGGTTTCGGTTTCACGTTCGCTCTTATCTTTGTTACTTTATGTCCCATGTTATTTCATTCGGTTGCTTTACATACCAAGACATTCAATGTGCGACGTCCCCTTTATTGCCGGGGCCCGCATTTCACGACGGTATTGATATACGGGACGACACACGCTCGGAGGGGACGCATTCGTATCGCTTATTGGTGAGCCCCATCTCATTCGGGGTTTAGTCAACTCTTTATTTTATGATTAGTTATGCATCTAAGGTATACCGGGGGCCTTGTCCCGATAAGTATGTTTTCCATCGGACTCATGATAGAGGTTTCATAGACTAGATAAGTCGGTTATGTTATGTCGACATTCGGAGTCGTATAGCCATTTTGGCTCATTCATGTTATTTCTGCACTCATATTTAAACAAGTATTTTTATTAAGTATTATGACTTACTACGTTTTATAAAGGCTCATCATGCATTCACGTTATATTTCAGCTCATGTATGCCTCATGATGATTTAGCAAGCCACGTGGTTCGCTCGGTCACATGCAGTATGGCACCGAGTGCCGTGTTTCGCCTAGGCCATGGTTCGGGGCGTGACAATGAAGGAGTTTGCTATGATTACCGGACTGAATTGTGGAAAATTCCCACTGGTAAGATTTTATATGATGAAGAGAAGGCAAAAGATTTTTTAGATCTAGTGTTGAACAAAAATAGTAGTCTAACGGGAAATGATTTAAAGGAAATATTAAAGAGTGACAGATTTGATGCGCAAACAAAGTTGAAGATCGCTATGGTGTGGTTTGTTGAGTCTTTTTTATGGGCTGGTGATCAAAAGCGAGTTGTTGATATAAAGAATATGAAAATGGTGACAAACTTGGATTGCTTTAATGCATATCCTTGGGGTAGCCATTCTTTTGAGATGATGGTTGAGTTCCTCATAAATGTTAACTTAAAGAAAAAGTCTGCAGAATGGAAGGAAAATAATTCCACATCTAAAGGTTACAGCTTGCAAGGATTCCCTTGGGCTTTTATGGTAAGTTTAAATAATTTATGGTGAGATAGATATTGAATTGGTCATGATAGATTATGTATCGATCTGAAATTTAATTGGTCATGACAGGTTATGTATCGATCTGAAAATTATATACTAAAATTATTTAATACTTTTTAGTTTTCAATATAGGTGTGGGCTTTCGAAGCAATCTATACTAGGAGAGGCTTTTGGACAACCATTGACAGAATCTCCCTTGCCACTTTCAAGATTGCTTCGATGGTACGATAAAAGAAGACATCCTCAGATTATAAAACAGTGTTATTAACAATACAAAATAAAGCGGTGAATACTTAAGTCTGTTTGGTGCAATATTTCATTTTAGAAGTTTTTATTATTGTAGTTTTATTTAACAATTTATTTTTTTATAGGTTGTGGTGCATCCTACTTTGGTTCCTACTCTTTCGAGTCAAAAAATTTATATTTGATTAATTGGGAGGATTTGAAAGATGACGTGGATGAGAATATAGATCGGTTGACAAAAGCAGTTAGTGGTGTGACACGATTAGTTAACTCTCCTCTCGAAAGGCATAAGATTCTGGTAGCTATGGATCACGACGGACATGAAATTGATATTAGAAGACAACGATCGAGGGTCGAAAATATTAATTTGAGTGATTCACCGTGACAAATTTTCTCAACTTATTGAATTATGTGCAAATATGTTTGATGAGATGAAGGATATGAACAAGAAGTTGAATAAAAGAATGGATGTCTCGATGCTAAAGTAGACCACTTGAGTGGTATAGTGGGTGGTTTGCATGTCCAGGTAGAAAAATTAAGCAAAAAAGAGTATGATGATGAAAATTTTAAGGTGGGTGATGAACAACCATACATGTTGGAAAAGAAGGTAATTGTTGAGCTTGAAGAGGAAGGAAGCAATATGGTTGACAAAGATGAAGCTGTCAAATTTGCGAAAATATGTACTACAACGAAAATTGGAGGTCATGACATCATACCTTCTTCCAGGAAAATGAACTCTACTCCACCGTTCGAAACCAACATCATTCTAAATACTCATTGAACTCTTCGACTCGATACGCATTCGATGCGTCATAGTATAGACCAAGGATTGAAGAACCAACATGGTAGTTTGTACGAATATTTTCCCCACGGTGCCTGGTACATACTCCGTGATGAGCTTGATCGTAAACTGTAGCAATTGCTTTCTTTATGCTCGCATTTCTGTCTAATATGATGGATAACTCATTTGTATTTGGCACTATATTGAGTAATTGACGAAAAAACCAAGTCCAAGAAAGATCATTCTTTGAGTTAACCACAGCCCAAGCTATATGATATATTTGGTTTTCACTATCTTGTCCAATTGCAATTAGCATTACACCACCAAATGGCTCGTTAAAAAGTCCCATCCACAAACAGGACATTTCTTATGTTCTTAAATCCTCTTATGCATGGCCCCATGTGCAACAAAAAAAAATATAAAAATCTGCCATCTTGAACCTCCAAAGCCGTAAAGCTATCTTCATTTGCTTTTTCAATCTCGTACCGATATGCTTCCAATGCCGCGTATCCGTGTTCCCGTGTTCCCCATATCATATTTTGTAAAGTTGCTCGTAGCCTTCCAAAGATGTCCAAGTAACTAACATCACATCCCAACTCTATACTCACAATGTTCATTATTTCCTTCGGTATAGGACATTTTCCTTCTCTAAACCTCTCTTTGATAAATTCTGCAATAACGCTGGCAGAAGCTTGCCTATGTCTACCAAATATAGATCTCAAGTCACAAGAGTGATTAAGCTCATACTTGGTGATACAAAAGGCATTTGAGCTAATATACTTAATAACGCGAACCCTCCACTTGTAGCTTTTTTCAACACATACGACACTTACCAATGATTTGTTAGACTTCTTTGTAGCAAACTCAAAACCCTTTCTGATTGCGACAAGTTTTAGTTTGTTCACTACGACTTCTTTGTTCATAAATCTATATCCTTTATGAAAACCCGAGCCATCAGAAAAAATATAGCTATGATGTGTTCTAATCATTGCATCCTCCAATTGTTCAGGCAACTGAACATCATCATCTTCGTTATGTAGTGGAACCTCTTTCTCAACTTGGCAAGGGAGAACATCTTCTATTATATGCTCATTAGTTTCCATAAATTTCTCAACTTGTCAAGGGAAAACATATTCTATTATACGCTCATTGGTTTCCATAAATTTCTCCACTTGACAAGGGAGAACATCTTCTATTACACGCTCATTAGTTTCAATAAAAGTATTTGTCTCCCCCCACCCCCCATGAAAATCATCATTGTGCGTGCAAACATTTTCATTCTCAAATTGCTGGTTGTTCAAACCACAACCGCTTTCCAAAAAAAAATCAATCAAGGAAACCCGTAACATTGGCCTACCACGTTCACCATTTATATCATTCAAATAGATTTGAACATCTTCATCATTCTTTAGTTCAACTGGCGGTGCTTTGTCCCTCGAAAAAGCACCTGCATTAGTCATATGCTTGACACAAATAGGATCATGTCCGCAACTCAATTCACCTCTTCTAATGATAGTTTCCATGAGTTTATCAAAGGTAACATCACTGCTCACAAGCATTGTTCTAACTGTATCATTTTGAGAATTCCATCTCCACGATTTCTTGTCATCCACCCACTTTCCAAAATAATCAACAAGTAAGACAACTCCTGTCATGATTTTGTACCTACAATAAATAATGTAACGTTATTAGAAACTAGTAAAATGAAACATTATTACAAACATGGAAATCAAAAATTTTAAAAATCGATAATGAATCTGTCCGACTAATTGCTATGATCGGTCAGCTATTGAATAACATAGAGGACTGATATATAATCGGTCAGATCGATGGTCAATCAGTCCATCTGGCATCATTCCATCTCGCATAATAACTCTAAAAATATATAAAATTAATTTGTGTACCTTCAAACTGAGGTCTTGATACAATGTTTTAACAGAAGCCCAGGCTAATGCTACTCCAAAACAGTCTTTAATCGGATTTAAATTGAGCTTGACTATTTTTTTAAAACTTTAACACCATCTTTCTCCAAATATAGCTTGTTGAAATCAACTTCACCAAAAAGAGAAGAGCTTTGGGACCTCAGTAACACACAGTCATGTGCATAGAGGGTAGATTGAGAGTGGAAGAAGAACAGTAGAAGAAAGAAGAAGAAAAGACGTTGAAAGAGATTTTGGAGTGTTGATTGTTTTTGTTTTTGATTGTTGATTTTGGACCAATTTGTAATTCTTAAAAGATGGGAACTAATCTGACATAATAATTAAATTCTAAATCACAAATAAATTAGAGTTTTTTTACCTAATCTTAGAAGTGGATCATTTCACTAAGAAAAAAAACTAGGAACCCTTTTAATTAGATAGAAGACTTAAATGGGCCTTTTAACCAAGAGTCCCGAACGAAAGAAACCCGAGACTCCCGCATATGTTACTGGATCTCAGCTAGGCCATTATTCAATATTTGAATATCCAATTACCAATATCAGAAAAAAGTTGGTTTGAGTTACAATTCAAATTGCAATTAAAAATGAAAAAAGTTGATTCCATGTAAATTAACAACTAACATGTTAATTTGTTAAATTTTTTTAATTCTAAATATGTATCAATTCATAAGTTTAAGGAATAACATGGATAATTAATGTATGAGAAAATGGCCAAATACCCCCAAGGTATGACCGGATTATCAACTACACACTTTATCTTGCAGGGTTCTATCATCCTCTAAATAATTTTAAAGTGGAATTATTTACTCCCTGAAACGCTATACCCTTATTTGAAATATGTTGTGAAATACACGCGCCAGCCCAAATTTGACATATTTTCTACATATATTTTTCATTTAAATTTATTTTTTATTACTTTTTCCCTTATTCTTATTCTTTCCATCAGCTTCCACCATTTTTGCACCATTAAAACTATTTCAGAGTTTTTTTTTTTAACCATTAAAACAATGGTAAGATCCGAACTTTTAGAAAGTTTGAAAGAGGCGAGATGGAAAATGGCGACTGGCGACATATTTCGTGTATTTGCTAACAAACCCATTTAGTTCACCTTGAAAAACATTGACGATGAAGATAAAATGGGTATTAAGAAACAGTTGGAAATGGAGACATAGTTGGCTGAAAGCTTTCTGAGTATTTGATATTTCGGGTAACGTAGTTCACGGTTTGATTTTTCCACTATTTATTTCTTTGCCTCCCCAATTTCAATGTTGAAAGGATTTTCCAGTTGCAAGTTCAATGCTCAATTGAAAATATTCAATCAATTAATCAGACAGCGAAAAGTAGCAAAAACTGAACAATAACAGAAAAATAATCAAGGGGTAGTTGGGGATGTCACTTTCACAGCGTAAACGCCGGAATGACCGAGAAACGAGCAGGGGCTGCCGGAGTTCTTATTTTCTAATGGTCGTCGAATTACTTTTTTAGCTAACCTGAAAATAACAAAGACAACAGCAGATATACAAGCGAGAGCAACAACAAACAAGAAACAATCAATTTTAATGGCTTTCGCCTAAAAATGTTAAGAGATTTGTTGGAGAAAATGAGATAAAGTTGTGGTAAGACAGTCACGATGTTGTTTCAACGAATTTTGCCGGAGCAACGCTGGTATAGAACGTGAACTGAGCAGATCTGGAGAAAATATCGATGGTGGAGGAGGTGGCGGCGCAGGTGATGATAAAAAGAGAGAGAAAAAATGAAAAAAAATATATGTTAATAGAAAAATAATTTCTTAACATTTTTTTTTTAGCTTCTCACTCTTTTTGAGAGAGTGTGATATTCTCTCCTGCCACATCAGGGAGTAAATAATTTCATTTTAAAAATGTTCAAGGTAATAGGATCCAGCAAAGATAAAGTCTGTAACAGGTAATCTGTTCATACGTTGAGGTGGGCGGGTGGTGGGTGGGGCATTTGGCCATTTTCTCCTCAATATATTGTAGTGATATAGTCAATGCAATTTGTTGTTACTTATTAACTAATGGAAGAAGATTTTTAACACGTGAACCTTTTGTACAGCCGAAAGTGGTCTAATATGTTTTAAACCATGTAAAATCCTTTAGATTTGTCAATGAATTTTGAATAATAGGATCATTGTTTCAACGACACTATCATCTTCTTCGCCAATTAGAATCTCTTACAGTCAGATCTTTATCTTTCATGTCCAAATTAACTTTCTTCGAGTCTCAAATTAACCTGAATTAAATTGAAACAATGATTAATTGCACAACCAATATGAAATTGAAATTTACACCTCTATGTAATTCCACAGACACAAGTTCATCACATAGAGAGATATCAGAACTCCATATTAACCTCCTAACGATAAACAACTTCAAGTATATACTGTGACCCATCAAGATGTGAGATTGTAGTGGTTGAGAGAATATGATCTTTTGAGGGAAGTAAAATGGTGATGTGAGAAAGTGCTAAAGACATACTCTATTGTTTGGATGGGCTGGCTTTTTTCCTCACGAAAACCTTGTCTCTTTTTTTTTTTTTTTTTTTTTTTTTTTTAATGTAAAATAGTCTTGAATGGTATTTTTTATTTAATATAAGTGAGTTATTGTAATGGTAATTGATTTATAGAGAAAGTAAAATGACAGAAAATATGATGGTATTTTTTATTTAATATAAAGATGTTTCTAAACTATGAATTACTCAAAGTGTATTGTAATTTAATTGATTTATAGAGATAAGAAATGGTGACAGAAAATATGATGGTGAAATCTCAACAATTTTGCAAATAATATAAAAGTTATGTTTCTAAACTATGAATTACTCAAAGTGTATTTTATAATTTAGTTTGAAGATAAAAGCTTCACCCACTACTTTAAGACCAAAGGAAGAAATATAAAACGAAGAAAAGAGAGGAAAAAGCAAAAAAACAAAAGAAAAAGAGGGAGTATTTTTTCTACTTAATGTTCTTTTGGTACATTTTTTTCTACTTAAGTCCTAATCTATACTATATTTAAAGCATGAAACCCCTAATGGAAAGGTCAAATTATGAAAATACCCCTCTTACTAATTAATTATTATTTAGAAAAAGAAAATAAATCTAATCTGAAGTGTCATTTCTAAACAGTTGTGTCTTTTAAATAAATGCTCCTAACAACTAAATGTCCTCAACTGGAAACTTTCGCAATTAGAGACATTGCTGACGGACATGACTTCTCCTTATTTAAAGACCATTATTACTGTGCATGCATTCCCAAGTAAGATGTCCAATCTTCATATCTCACTGTGGATGGATGTTTGAATTGTAAGTCCTTTCTTCCCTAGAAAATAAACCTTCTATATCTTAGTAAGATGTGAGTTTTAATATAATTTTTCAATTCATATACATCTTTGTCTTATTGAATTGATGATATAAGTGCACATTACTTATTTTAATCTCTTGGCATCCCTCAAATTATTTATTTTTTGTTAAAAATCAATAATTTTAATTTTGATATTTCTGATTTTTTTTCCCTTGAAGAAATCTTCAATCTTGACGAAGAAATTAATGTTTTACTAATCTTGCATTGGTCCATTAATAACTAATTGATCAACTTCGAAAAGAAGATATAGTTGAATAATGCCATTCAAATAAATAATGAACCCTTTTAAGTCCAACCTCCATTAAAACTTATGAGAACTTGAGGATTTGCTTTTGAGATTATCCTCTCAGTAATGAAATAGGTCGTGGACATCCCTTTTGTATCGAATCTTGTAAAATATTTATAGAGGCACGTCTATTAAACAATCAAAGGATAGAAGAGTCCGAAAGATCAATTGAGAGAATGGGATATGCACATTATAAATGTGCAGCCAAAAAGTTAAATTACTGAAGAGGGATCTTCGAATTTAATTTGCTTTTTCTTCCTGAAGATATGAATGTTCAATTGTTAGAATAAATTGTATAGATTTACACTAGAAAAATTAATTCACCCATCAAGATCTTCTTTATAAGATTTACTCAGTGATGAAACTACTGTTCGGCTTAAGTTAATCAACCTATGATAAATAAATCGCGGCGATGAAGTTTTATATAACTTTTTGTGAGTTAAATAATTATTTTCTTTGACAACAATTTTTTTTTTGTACTAAAGTTATAACAGAAAAAGCGATGCTTGAATGTTATTTTAGAAAGAGCATACAATCATGAGAAGATAATTATACAAATACGCAATTGATATTGCTATGGCGGAATGATACAAAAAAAAATAAAGGTGATCAGCAAATGTTGTTAGAGCAATCAAATTTAGAAAAGAGATAAACCAAAGTTTACTCGATAGCATGCTGACTAGAAGAACGTCATAGAGTCGGTCAAAGAATATGCCTGAGGAGTCGTTCTTCGAAACAAGCGGAGACGTTCTTCAGAAACGTCACATATTTCAACCTATGCCAAATAAATCGTGGTGATGGAGTTTCATATAACTTTTTGTGAGTTACATAATTATTTTCTTTGACAACGATTTTTCTTTTTTGTACTAAAGTTATAACAGAAAAAGTGATGCTTGAATGTTATTTTAGAAAAAGCATAAAAAGATAATTATACCAATACTCAATTGATATTGCTATGGTGGAATGATACAGAAAAAATAAAGGTGATCAGGAAATGTTGTTACAACAATCAAATTCAGAAAAGATATACACCAAAGTTCACTGGATAGTAGCATGCGGACTAGAAGAACGTCATAGAGTCGGTCAAACAATATGCCTGAGGAGAAGTTCTTCAGAATCATCACATATTTTATTAAATTCTTATAGAAATATTTTATGAATAAAATTTTTATACTTAATATTCCCCCTATCCCAGAATATTTGTCACGTTTTCCTTCTTGAGAGTCAAAATAAACGAATTTTGATCAATATTTTTTAGATGAATTTTTACCATATTAATAAGAGAGAATTGCAACTTTAGTATTTTTCGTATAATTTTTTAATAGCTAATTAATCTTAAAATAGTGAATTAATTTAATCCACATTGGCTCTAAAAATGAGTCAAATTGACTTTAAAAAAGTGAAACATATAAATGTTTTGGGACATACGGAGTAAGTAATACGGAATCTAACGTGCAACCCACGTTTCGCGAGACTAGTAAGGTCAAAAATAGAGAAAATAAACAAAACTATTTGACGTCGTGAAATTAAAATTCCTGGGTGTAGACTTTGTTTTTCTTTCCTTTCTCTTACGTGGCAGGTTCTGAATGGTGCAGGTGACGACCTCCGACGTGGCAATCGAAACACACGATAATACCTTTATCTTCCCGTCTTCTTCAACCCCTTCACCGGAAAATCTAACTAATTACTGCCGACGAACATCTCCGGCCTCCAATAACTATATAAATTCAATAGAAATCCGATGAGAAATCGAAGAACCAGAAAGATAAGCTTCGTTCTCCTACTTCTCACGCTTCTCCCAATTTCTACACTCGGTCGTCAATTAGTTCTCGTCCTCTCTCAAGACGACTTAAAAGAAGCAGCAACCGTTGATTCCACAACCCTAACAGATGACGTGTCAGATACTGGATTCGACGATTTCATTGATTCGGAAGCGAAACCCGATTACGTACTCGATCCCGGGTCATGGAGCCCCATATTCGAACCCGCTATTTCCCCGAGCGATCAACTTGAAGGCGCGTACTATAACGCGGTTAGTAAGATAGTTAAGGCGTATAGTAGAGGTGATGAAAGAGCGATGGAAGAAGCGGCGCGTGAGATTGAAACGGCTGCCGCGAGTGGGCACCCCCACGCGCAGAGTATTTTAGGGTTTTTGTATGGAATGGGCATTGGAAGAGAAAGGAATAAAGCTAAGGCTTTTTTGTATCATCATTTTGCTGCTGAAGGTGGTAATATGCAATCTAAAATGACACTTGCTTACACTTATTCTCGCCAAGAGGTCAGTTTTTTGTGGCTAAATTACGCTTTATGTCTATTTTTTTTTAAAATATTGATGCCACGTAGCTCATACTTTGAGTTTGTTATTCGATTTAGCTCATATTTGTGTTTTTATACACTACTCCGTTATACACTTTATACAAGGTTGATACATTATGTATAATTCTCTCTCCCCAAGTATAATGTGGTATGACCTAATGAGATTTCAACTTAGGAATGATCAAATTTTGTCTGTAATATGTAAAAACCTTGCTTTTTGCGCTTTTGAAACAATCAATGTTACTTATGCATAGTGAGCTCCAGAGCTCTAATTTGTTTTTGGTTCTTGGTCATCAAGGAAAAAATGTAGTAGTTTTCCTCGGGGACAATTGTGAATTTTGTGTCGAGAGATTTTATAGTTGGGCCGAGGGCTTACCAGAACAGCCTCCCTACCCCACAAAAGGTAGGGGTAAGGTCTGCGTACATCTTAACCTCCCCGCAACCCCAGTTGTGGGATTACACTGGGTATGTTGTTGTAGATCTGATAGTTGGCTTTGGTTTCTTGGTTGCAAGGTGATGCGTAAAAAGAAAGAAAAAGAGATGTTAGCAAAGCATGAGCAGGTTCTTTTTTTTTTTTTGAAACTGGTAACTTTGTATTCCTCAGCATTAAGGGTATGCTGGCCACCACAAAAAATTTACACTTTACTGAAAAAGAAATACTTACAGTCATCCTAAAAAGTCCACTAACTGAACTTCCTCTTCTACATATTGTTCTTCACACCAAAAACATTTAAATGGGTATGAGCAGGTTCTAGTTCTGGTGAATTTGGAGCTCTGCTGTGGGGACACGAACTTGCATTTATATAACACTAGTTAATATGACGGCGCTTCGTACGGCCATAAAAAAATAATAAATTCATAATACAAAAGGGAATAAACCTCTATTCTGCAATGTCTTTCTTTAAGAACTTGTAGATTGCTAAATAGCTCTTTTGTCCTTAAATATTTCAACTAATCTAGAAGCTTCGACAAAATTTATATATATAAAATTTAGGTAATAGTAAAATTTATGTGGCACCTTCCATAGATGAGGCTCCTTTTGATTCCAAAACTTTCTATACTATCAAATTCAAGACTGTTTTTATTTAAATCTGAATTACAGTAAATGATAACTCTCTAACGATTGTGTTTTTCATGGTTATGAACTTCGCTAATCCCAAAACCCTCCCCCACTCAAAATATCACTTTCTTTAGATATAAAAATGGGAATCATAACCAATTTCATTTAAATCCCAAAACAAAATATGATTATCATCTAATCCACGACTTAGAAGAAAAAGGTGAACACATTGTGATAAAGATCGACACATAAAACTTAGCCTCAATTTTTGCGGGACAGTATAAGTTGTAACTTGTAAGTTCATAAAGGTGTGAGTAGTAATACATCCCTTCTCAAATTTATTTGGTGCTTTGAGAATTCATTTGCCAACTTTCTACTAACTTTTCATGAAAATATTATTTACCGTCATATATATACTTCTTTTTTATTTTTGTTTCTTATTTTTGCAATTGTTGACCAGTTTTGATTTAAATTGTGTTAAGGTTTGTAGATGAATAGTAAAAACTATATAGTTCAACTAACATAAGAGAAATAATGTGACACTCGGTTATACACTTTGCAAAAAAACATGTAATTTTTTTGGTATTGCTTCAAGCTCAAGTTCTTTCTTCCCTTTTGCTGAACTTCACAATTCATCTACCCTTACAGAAAAGTTAAACAATCTTCCGCTCATTTAGGTAAGCTAAGTGCAATTAAAAAAAAAAAAAAAAAACTGAGTAGAGAGAATATCATGCTTGCCCTGTCTTTATTCAGAACTAACAAACTCTAACAAAATATTCAAGAGTGTGGAACAGCCGCACCCTCTTCACTCAAGGTTTACTATCAACTATATTAATCGGTTCTCCACAAACAGGGTTAAGTGGTAATCTCCGATGACCATTGCAGACGGGCTGCTCCAATGCTCCGGGGGAACTATGCTAGTCCAACTTACATTCTTTGATAGAGTGTATTGGTAATGAGAACTGCTAGGAATTCTTCATGATCTAATGGCTTCAATCTCTTTGGAGGCAAAAGCAAAAATTGACTAATTAAGGTCCTGGGCCAACACAATATTAATTGGGAATTATTTGACCTGTTTTTCTTGCAACTACTTCAATAGAATTTGAGCCAAACATCAGAAGGTAATGGACAATTAATGATCAGTGCATGCTATAGTCACATGCATTCTATGACATAATGGCTCCTTTACCCTTCTCTTTCTTAGGATTAGAGAATTAGAGGGTCATCTTTTAGCAAATTGACGATGCAAAATGTACATTTTGTCGATTATACCTCCGCGTGGGAGTTTACTCACATTAGCGGTTTCAAACCTGAATAAAGAAATGGGGTTAATAACGAGCTATTAAAACTATTTGGCAAAATGAAGAACATAATGCTTACGAAAAAGTGGATCAAACCGAAAGAGGTGTGTGTAACACCCTTCTCCTCTCAACGCTCGTTGTACAGTTTGGTTGCACTGCCCTCCACCGATGTCAGTGTATTGATCAAATTTGAAACAAAATATATATGTACAGTTAAAGATAGGAGACCCGATCAAATGGACATGGAGAAATCGTCCCTCTGCAAGTGCGTGGAGAATGTCCTGTTGGAAGAGAACTACTTGTTGACGGCATTCGTGTTTCTTGAAAATGACCGTGACGATCAGGCAGTTGGTCTCAAAAAGTTCTAAGTTCTTTATCTGATCCTCCGCAATTTCCTCCCCGTCAGATCTCTCGCTTTGAGGAAGTGCCTTTTTGAGGACGGGATAAATAGAAGAAGCAACTGTTCTGTGCTTAAAGTGACTGTTGAGAATGAACAAATACCGGATGCGACTGTTAGGGTGGGAAAAGAAACCGATTGAGAAATAGATAATAAATGAAAAAAGAGGAGAAAAAGGCAAAAAAAAAAAATAGATAAATAGAATTCCTGGTCTGCGGGCTTGCCACGTCACTGGGCCAATTTTTTTTATTTTTTTTTGTTGATGAAATAAGATGTTGTATTAGGAAGGCATCAAGTAGATGCATGTTACACACACAAAAGAATCATGGTTAATTCCTGAGAACAAAAACTTCAAATCTAAATCAGGGAGTTAACCAGAAAGCAAAAATATGGTCTCTAAGCCATATTGATGGAGCTAATGAAGTCTAAAAGGGGTAATATGTCATTTACAGGGGATAGATTGCTCCAACTGAAAAGATTAAAAAGACAGAAAGATTTTAGACTACGGCTTGGAGTTGAGATACCATCAAAACATCTGCAATTCCTTTCCTTCCAAATACTCCAAAAGATACCTGCAGGAATCATCTGCCAGGTCTTCTTGATGGAACTATCAACTTCTTTTAGGTTCCAACTTTCCACTGCTTCTTTGGCATTCTGAGGAATAGACCAGTTGATACCAGAGATCATCTGCGGGGCCAATGTCCTGCAATTATATATATATATATATATATATATTCTTATGTTTGAGTGTGGGTTGTTCTATTTTCTGTTGCAGTTAATAGAAAAGATTATATTTTCTCATCTATGCTGATTGTTTGTTTGTGGCAGATGCATGAGAAAGCTGTAAAGTTGTATGCCGAATTGGCAGAGGTAGCCATTAACAGTTTCCTGATATCAAAGGACTCACCTGTGATTGAACCAGTGAGGATACACAGTGGAGCGGAGGAAAATAAGGAAGCCTTGAGGAAGTCGCGAGGTGAGGAGGATGAGGACTTCCAGATTTTGGAATACCAGGCACAAAAAGGGAACGCTGGCGCGATGTATAGAATTGGGATATTCTACTACTTTGGATTAAGGGGAGTACGACGTGATCACACCAAGGCGTTATCATGGTTTCTGAAGGCAGTGGAGAAGGGTGAGGCAAGATCTATGGAACTTCTTGGGGAAATATATGCAAGAGGAGCTGGAGTTGAAAGGAACTTTACCAAGGCATTAGAGTGGCTTACTCTTGCATCCAAGCAACAACTTTATTCTGCTTACAATGGTTTGGGCTATCTCTATGTCAAAGGATATGGAGTGGAAAAGAACTACACTAAGGTAAAACTCCATTCTTTCGTTGCTGTTTTTGGACAAGGTCAATGCACAGAGGGTTTTTCATCTTTTGTTCCCCATATAAATAATAGCATAAACTTGGATCTCCTTTTCTCTATCCATAGAGTTTGCCTTAACCTTTAACACCATACTGTTCTTAGCTTGCTGATTTGTTCATTTTCATGTGATTGCTGCTTGTATCTATTCACCGTTTTAGAGTACTGATTTTCTTCTCTAACTTTTTCACGAGGATTACTCTTTTATGTTTGCTATAGCCTCTATCGAAAACTTCGTCTAGTATTCAGTATGTCGGTAGCTCTCTGTTGCAGGCAAAAGAGTATTTTGAGAAGGCTGCAGACAATGAAGAGGCTGGTGGATTCTACAACCTTGGAGTAATGTATCTTAAAGGAATTGGGGTGAAGAGGGATGTGAAAGTAGCGTCCAAATATTTTATAACGGCTTTTGATGCTGGTCAACCAAAAGCATTTTATCAACTGGCGAAAATGTTCCATACTGGTGTAGGTCTTAAGAAGAATGTTCCTCTGGTGAGTCAAATGCAGTTTGTCATCTACTCATACATTTACTGGGATTTATTGACCTTATATCAGTATCTTATGTTTTACTTTCTCATGAATGAACTTGGTTGTTGGTTGCAACATACAAGACTTGTTTGCTTTATGGCACTTATTAAAAAAAAAAAAGGGAAAAGGTCCATATATGCCCCTCAACTAGTCGAAATTGCACGTATTTGCCCGTCGTTTAAAGGTCGGTTCACTCATGCCCTTAACGTTACGTTTTGGTTCACCCATGCCCTTGAGTTAACGGAAACCTGACAAAAATATTGGAGAGCAAATTTGTGCAGTTCCACATAGTATAGGGGCATATTTGATCCATTGAAATTCCTAAATATTATGGCACAAAAACAACAATATGGCACAAAATATCACTGCATTCCTAAACATAGCAAACATTTGCAATTACAATCCATGCATCCACCATTACATTACATCTAAATTATACAACTAAAAGATGAAATGCAATTACAACCATCTTTTAAAGATTTGTTTTCACAAACAAGAGCACCATTTTACCATTTCAAAAGATTTGTTTTACTAATGATAATATCTTCTTCTTTTTTCAATATGGTGATGACCTGGATAGTTCTTTCTAGATATTTTTCGTCTTCCCAGTCCCAATATCTATACGATAATGCATGCAACAACTGCTGCACAAAACATAAACATAAAAAAATTTCATTACAGATCTGCCATAAAAAAATCACAAGGAAAAAGAGATAACTTACATTAGACTTATGACACCTGAAAAAACGTCTCCCATAGTGCTGAAATTTTGATAGCAATAATAGAGAGAATATTACATTTTAGGGATTTATATGGTCTTACATAAAATTTAATGTGGTCTGGCCCTTTCGCGAATTCCACGCATAACATAAATTTAGTAGAATTATTTGCAGTCCATGATGTGAGATGGAGTGACGAACCCTTCCACAACTATTTGAAGAACTCGAAGCTTCCGACATTTCATAAACAAGTGAAAGAATAAGAGAGCAAAGTGTAGGTTGCACGATAAGTGTGAGTTTCAAAATGCAGTACCAAAAAATCATTGGCTAGCATAAAGTGCACTACAAAAAAAATCTAAGAACTATTGGTACAATATGCAGTTGTTGCATGCATTATCGTGTAGATATTGGGACTGGGAAGACGAAAAATATCTAGAAAGAACTATCCATGTCATCAACATATTGAAAAAAGAAGAAGATATTATCATTAGTAGAACAAATCTTTTGAAAAGGTAAAATGGTGCTCTTGTTTGTGAAAACAATCTTTAAAAGATGGTTGTAATTGCATTTGATCTTTTAGTTGTATAATTTAGATGTAATGGTGGATGCATGGATTATAATTGCAAATGTTTTTTATGTTTTCGAATGCAGTGATATTTTGTGCCATATTGTTGTTTTTGTGCCATAATAGTTAGGAATTTCAGTGGATCAACTATGCCCTTATACTATGCGGAACTGCACAAATTTGCGCTCCAATATTTTGTCAGATTTCCGTTAACTCAAGGGCATGGGTGAACCAAAACGTAACGTTAAGGGCATGAGTGAACCGACCTTTAAACGACGGGCAAATACGTGCAATTTCGAATAGTTGAGGGGTATATATGGACCTTTGCGTGTGCCTCGGGTTTGGTGGCTAGTTGTGCTAAATGACCTTATTTGAAAACTGGTTTCAAATCCCGAAGTAGAGTCTCTTAGCCATGTATTCATCATGATCATTTTGACGAGAATAGCTCGATAGAGTGGAGTGGAAATATATCTTCTCCAATCCAATTTATATGTCACTTCTCATTTGAGACCTTCCAAACTATTTGATACCAATATATTGATAATATTTTGGTACAACTGACAACTTCCAAGAATTTTATTCCATTCAACTCTTCACTATCTAAAACTTTGATGTGAGGCTTTCTATATGAAACTAACTATGTATCATATATGTTACTCCTTTCAATTTGTTTGTCTGGTTTTGACTTGGCACGGAGTTTAACAAAGTAAAGAAGACTTTTGAATCGTGTAGTCTTAAACTAAAAATATGTAGAATGTCCTAAAATGCCTTTTAGTCTTGTGGTCTTAAACATCCCATATGGAAAGTTGAATTAGAGAGCTGGCAAAAAAGGGAAGAGGCATTCTTTTTGAAACGGACTAAAAAGGAAAGTAAGACAAACAAATTGAAACGGAGCGAGTAATATTTTTTTCTTCTATTACGACTAATATAACGAACAATTAAAGTAAATTCTTAAATTCTATGTCCTATCAAAACTGGCATATAAAATGGAATGTACTGAGTAAATGTTCTCTACTGAGAAATATTCCGTCATATCTTTTGTTCCTTTTTTTTTTGGTAAAGTGGAGATAGCCCTGTGTAGAGTCGTGGATGGATTCTGTAAAGGTGCGACCTCACATAGCTTTCAAGGCTATACTCCTTTATCTGAGAAAAAAGGAGAGAAGCATGATATAATAGTTGCTGAAGCTTCTATGTGTACACTGATA
The DNA here is from genome assembly GCF_029784015.1 of Lycium ferocissimum. NCBI lineage: Eukaryota > Viridiplantae > Streptophyta > Magnoliopsida > Solanales > Solanaceae > Lycium > Lycium ferocissimum. Next base: position 192,266 of record NW_026725363.1, read on the forward strand.
ATTTCTAAGAAGTGTATTTGTCTTCTTAAGTTGCATAAAATAAGGATGATTTTTTTTTTTTTTTCCTTTTTGCCCTTTTGTGGCCCTTCCCCCTTTTAACATGCCCTCCATTGTTTCAGGCATCTGCCTTGTACAAACTAGTTGCAGAACGTGGGCCATGGAGTTCTTTGTCTAGATGGGCACTAGAGTCGTATTTGAGAGGAGATGTGGGCAGGGCTTTCCTTCTATATTCGAGAATGGCAGAGTTAGGCTATGAGATCGCACAAAGTAATGCTGCATGGATCCTTGACAAATATGGAGAAAAAAGCATGTGTTTGGGAGAATCTGGAATTTGCAGTGATGAAGAGAGGCATCAACGCTCGCATGCCCTGTGGTGGCAAGCTTCAGAGCAGGGTAATGAACATGCTGCGTTGCTTATTGGAGATGCATATTACTATGGTCGGGTACGTTACGTTATATTCAGTAGAAGTAGCCTTAAGTTGTTTATCCTATTCTAATATCTTCACATATTACTATGGTCAGGTATGTTTGTTTACATTCAGTAGTAGTAGCCTTGTGTTGTTTGTCTTTGTTGTAATCTCTTCTTTCCTTGGCTTGACTTGCTCATTAATGAAGTGATGCAAGACTGTTCGTCTGTTTCTTTTTATAGGGTACTGAGCGGGACTATGACCGTGCAGCTGAGGCATATATGCATGCAAAATCACAATCTAATGCTCAAGCTATGTTTAATCTGGGTTACATGCATGAGCATGGCCAAGGACTGCCTTTTGATCTTCATCTTGCCAAACGTTACTATGATCAAGCATTAGAAGTTGATCGTGCTGCAAAGTTGCCTGTAACATTGGCCCTTGCAAGCTTGTGGATAAGGAAAAACTACGCCGATGGTATCCTGGTAAATCTTTCCTCCATTTCTCTCACCCGCATACAAATGTGTACACATGCACACACATACTTGATTGTTCATTTTCTGTTTCAGTACCTCTAGCTACTTTGCGCTCATATACTCGTTGGATGGTCCCTTGTTTCCCTGGTTAAAACTGTGACAAAGAGAAGACTAATCAGTTAATTTCACCAGTACTTAGGTTCAGAAATATGAGGCTTCTCTGATTGTCTGTGGCACTTGCCTTTGGCATTTGCAGAATATGATTGGATTCCCTTGGAGTATAGAAAAACCTTGAGTCGTATTGAACCAAAGTTTGCGGGAGCTATGAAATGCAGACCATTTTCCACATTTGCTTACTGGGGAATGGTGGTTCTAATAATCACCCTAATTGGGTTTTGCATGTGTATCGAGTGTGGATGAACTGAATGTAATACAGGAGACTTTTTAGAGTCGGGAAGAAGACAAAGCACAATCCAAAACCTAATCATACTCCAATTTTTATTGGCCCCTTACTTGCGAAGTGGAGGGGCTGTAGTAACTGTTCTCAAGTTTGACAGAAAGAAATAGTAGAAATATTGATCTTTTTCTTTTTACATTGATATTTTGATTGATATCGGCCCATTTTTGGTTTTTTTTTTTTTTTTTTTTTTTTTTTTTTTTTTTAGGTTCACGTTATTGATTCTTTACCAGAAGTTTATCCCAAAGTGGAAGCGTGGGTGGAGGATGTCCTAATGGAAGAAGGAAATGCAACAATTCTGACCCTCTTTGTATGCCTTCTAACGGTGCTTTATCTTCGTGAGAGACAACGCAGGAATGTAGCTGCTGCTGGAGAGGTTGCCTTCCCTCATCAACTTGGTGATCAAGGTGTGCCTGTAGGCAACTAAATCTGCTTCCAGATAGATTCCATTCTCATGTCCTCTCCAAGTGGAACAGATGAATTCTTTTGCAGAAAAATATGTAGAAATTTTTTCTTGTTTTGGTCATAGAGAGCTGCCTTTTTGTTTTGGGCAATGTCATATATTTGTCATACACATTGACTAATAGGATATAGTGGAAGATCGTCACAACGTGTTTTCTTTTGCTCGTTTGTAGTACAGTAGAGATTTCAGTACTTTATTATCCTTGTTGTAGCTTATTTAAGTATTGCTGGTTCTACCATACAGTACAATAAAAAAAATCTACTCCATTTTCTCTCGTTTGTTTTGGGGCGGGGAAATTTGTGAGAGCATTTCCCCTCTTTAACTACGATATTTGTATACTTACTAGATCTTCATTGTTCTTGCATGTCGCGGGAAATTATTTTCTGAAACGTAATGAGAAAGAGTTTTAACCCCTCTTGTAGGACGTGAAGTTTGTTAATATCAGGAGTGCTATTATACGAGTAGTATTTATGGTGACAACCTCTATGTTGACACTCCTAGATACCAACTTCACAAAATGTCAAATTTGATAATCCGCTTGGCAAATTCTTGAGCTATGTTACTCAAAAAAACTAGGAGATTCTTTTCCATTTGTCTAAGTTTTGTCCTACCATTAGGTGATTTAAGTTTGGTGGATAGAGTTATTCTGTACTTATGCAAACTCTACTTATGTGGACGGGTGGTAAGTGATACCCGGTGAAATGAGGTTTACAGGGATATCACTGACCAAAAAAAAAAAAAAAAAAATCACAAGCTATCTTAACTTCTGAATTGCCTAATTAGGTCAGAGATTATGTGTTACGCTAAAGGCAGTTAAATTGCCTAAATGAAGTTCACTGGTCCTGGTTCATGACTTCGTGTAGCATGTCTAGCCTTGTCCGTTTTCTTTTTAAATTGTCCCACAGATGTTACTCATTTCTATTCAATCAACATAAGCTTTAAGACGTTCTGAACGCCACAGAAAGTATTTATATAATTCTCTTTTTATTACCTATTATCAATTGAATCTATCCTCTAATCTGTTCGCATTTTCTTTTAAGAGAAGTTAGAAATATATACCCCACAAACATAGTTTCTCTCTTAGAGCCCGTTTGGATTGGCTTATAAGCTGTTTTCAGCTTTTTTTGAGTGTTTGGCTGGCCAGCTTAAAGTCATTTTGTGCTTAAAATAAGCTCAAAAAAGTAATCGGCCCCGTTTGGCTTAGCTTATCTAAAGCAGCTTATAAGCTGCTTTTTTTTAAGCCCATCCAAACAGGCTCTTAATCATCACATGAGGACAAAGTGAACAAACTGAAACAGGAAATTTCATACAGCTAATTTCCAGACAACTTTCTTGTTTAAATTCAGTAGTCTCCTGGTTATGCAAGACAAACACCTGAATCCAAAAGAATAGATTCTACAGAATGTTATTAAAAAAGTGGCCATGAAACACTGTTTAGATTCTACAGCATGATATAATTACAAAACTATTACAGGAAAAAATGAATTAAGACACAAACATCTCTTAGTTGCTAAAGTAACATCGAGAGGAAGAAATGTATGCATATGTATGTTATTCCCGTTTCCATATCCACTCACCTGAAGCACCAAAAAACTACATCTTCTATATTTTTTGTTGATGATATCCTCTATCAACTGTAGGAGCTGATCTTTAGCTATGTTAGTATGGCTTTGTCCAAAGTTGCTGCTCGTATTTTGACTGCATTTTTGCATCCTTGGGACGTTCACAGTTGCATTTCTTGCAGACCATGTTGTTTCTGAAGTTCAAGAAGTCACATCTGTGCAAGAATCCAAAAGTACAATGAGTTGAATCCACAAAACAAAACCATGCAGAATCAATGAAAAATTACTCACGAGAGGCACTCCCACTCTCCAGGATTCAGCTGTCTCTTAGGACGCAGCTCTTGGCAGCGTTTACATTTGGTGTTGCCAGCGAAATTCATGAAGTTACATCTACAGAGACCCCCCAAAAAAATGAGAATTGAGAACCCATACAATTGAAAAGGAAAAGGGAAAACAAGTTGGAAGGAGCCATAAAGACAAAAACAACGTGTGCAGAACAATGACATTTTAATATCGTTCGTAGATTAAACAAGGTGAGTGTTTTCTCATCGTAAGCGTACAATGTGATATTGCAGTGGGTACATGCGCATGTATAGAGCAAACTGATGTCAGTTTATAAAGAGAAAGAAAATCATTATATTTCAAAGTCACTTTTTAAGCTGTTAGTAGCCGGTTATACTTATAGTAGGCCAGTGAACTCGATAGCTCGTACTAGAGTTAGAAAAGCAAGATGGAGCCATTGATATCCATAGTGAAGTCATAATAATCTATGTAACAATATAATTCGCCAAGTGAAGTTTAAAGAATAGATCCGCATCATAACTGTACGATTTTTTTATTTTGATAAACTGTGCAATATTTAGTTTTCATTAAGAAGAAAAGGAAAAAACTATGGTATATTTAGTAGCTGGTAAATCATATGACGTAGTAACATACTGTGGGCAATTCCAATCTCCCTTTTTCATTTCTTGAACTGGTACACGAGCATCTTGACCAGGTCCTTCTGCTTTGCATCTCAGGCATTGTGCATTACGGGAGAAGTTCATAAAGTTGCATCTGTAGCAAGTCAATGTCAGGATATGCCAGGAACATGAGCATAGGTAAGTAACATTAAAGAAAGGGAAAGAAAAGGAAACGAGGGAGGGTTGCTTTAGTGGTAGAGTTCTTGACTTCAACCATTAGCTTGGGGGTTCAAGTCACCAAAGGGGGTGGGGAAGTGGAAAAAAACACTGTTTCCCAGGAAACGGGGTGGAGGTTTTGGTTGTGGCTGAAAAAAAGGTTAACAAATCAAATAAAAAAAGGAAAACGAAATGACTCTGATAATCCAATAAATGGAAAGACTGACACAGCTGTTTGTGAAAAGCACAGTTAGGCAAGTCAAAAATGCTTTTTCTTTTTCCAAATCCATTTACTTGCATCAGAAAAAGTCCATGGCACTAGAAAAAAACATTAACAGCTAATGCATAGAGAAGTCAACTCACTGAGCCCCTCTAATGTCTGCTTATCTAAGTTGAAATTTCCATCATTTATAAAAGGAAAGAAAGCTTAATTGCCTAAATGGTCTAAGAAGACATTTTTTGTGGGAAACAGCAAACAGGTGAAGAGCTTATTAAATTGAAAAAGAAAAAAAAAAAAAAACCATTTGGGGGGATTCTACACCATTCATTAGATGGAAAGCTTCATTTTGTACTTTGTAGTCCCCAAATAGTTGTGTAAAGTTATAGAGTGCATATATCAAATAAACAGGAAGACACAAATACAAAAGCAGACAATGCGACACAATCTTCAGTATCATGAATGCCGAAAGTTAATGAGAACTTACTGCGAACAGGCCCAATCTCCTGGCTTCATCTCAAAACCTTTTGTAGGCATTTCTCCCCTACAGAGAAGCATGGTACATTTCCAGTGAGCATCAAACTTTTCATCTTAGAATATAATAATGAAAAATGAATATCCCATCCCAATGCATTTCAGAACTATAAATGAGAACTCAAAACCTCTTACAAGAAGTACAATTATTCGCTTGAGTAAATCAGTATGAGCAGCCACTGACCACAAAAGTAACAGTAACCGCTATATCTGCACTCCACACTGATATGGTCCTAATTTTCTCAACTTACTATATCTTATCCTCGGTCAGCTTAGAGTTTAAGCTGAATGTGCAATTTGTATGTATTAGTTGACAGTTAGACCACGAACATTTGAAGTTTGATATACATATAGTAGAACATAAAAGACCAAACATTTTTTTGAATACGTTGATGAATTGGAGCTTATGGATGGAGGGGAAATTTTACAGGAAAAGCATCAAGAAGTTCTACTGGAGGATTGGGTTTTCCTTTGGGGTATGATTATAATATAAAAAGCTGACCACCGATAGTTAATAGTTAGTCTCTTCATACATTTAGCACAAAATTTCAACAATGCGTGCATGCAATGGTTAATCAATGTTTAGATAGAGTTAATGTTGTCCTGCTTAGACCATTGTAGTCCAGAATAAGGGACGTACAAGATATGTTATATCAAGAGAACTCGTATGATATTGATATCAAGGCATCTAAAGTTAGGCATATAAGTTTCATTCTACTTTGCAAGAAGTCCAGTGTTTTCTCTTTAAGGAAAAAAAATCATAATAACCTCCAAGAAAACTTACTCAAGACCACTTGAATCTCTTCTTTTCATTCCAACATGTTCTGAACCATCTTTTCCTGAGCTAACAGATTGTTTCTTTCTTGGAGAAGCCTTGGGGGCAGTTTTTGGAAGTTCAGGATCAACAGGTATCTCACTTAATTCAACCAACTCTGAGAGCAAATGTCTTGCAGATACCTCGATAAGCTCGCTACCAGGAGACATTGCTCCACTTGATATAACCGAAGGATCAAATGCATAATGAAGCAAGACTCGCATAATATCTACTGTACGTGCGACACCCTCAGAATCCTTTAGTATCACGTAAGCCCTATCACATGATCCACGGAGATTGCAAACACCACATACCTGCAAGTAAGCTCCTTACGTAAACTGTCAAAGAATATGTTCACATAGAGAAGTCAAATGACCCTTGAACTGCAATGAATCTAACTTGTCCTGGAAAAAGAAATTCAAAAGCAAGGACTTCTAACAATTTAAAAGGCAACTCACCTCTGCTTCTTCAAGGTTTAGATGCATCCTTAGCCTTTTCCCTGAGTTAACAACCTTCCTGAATAGATTAGGGCAACCCTTTTCCACAACTCTCTGCATATCTTGGGTGGACAACTTTCTGCAATGTAAACTCAAGTTCTTTCATAATCTCAGGTGAGGTGGAAATTGCAATACATAGTCTCAGCAGATATATAGGTCTATGCCATTCCTCGAGAAGCAAACATTTAGAAGGTGTCTGACAACCATACATACATTTTCCCAGCAAAATGAGTTATTTCATGGGCTTTCCATTATTATCATCATTATCCTTTTATTTTTTTTTATGTAAATTTGGAAAACTGATCCCAGGATATGGATTCTCATCATCTTTCCCATATTATTCCAATGGCCATAAATATTAAGTGCTGCAGACAAAAAAAGTATATTATCATTTAACAATTGAAAGAAACCCAAACCCCACAATTGTGAGATTGCACTGGGCATGTTGTTGTTGTTGTTAATTGAAAGAAAGTTTCAATCTTTGAGCCCATAAGACTCTTTATTTGCAATAGTAAACGTTTCAAGACTGTAACACTATTATTCCTTTCCCTTCTACTTAATTTCATTGAAAGAACAAGTTGTGTACTATAACTGCTAAAGTATTACTCCCTCCGTCCCATAATTGGTGTCATCCTAGCCAAAAAAAATTGTCCCATAATAAGTGTTGCCTTAGGAAATCAAGACGTAAATTGGCTAGGTTTTTCTAACTCTACCCTTAGACAAAAATGACAAGTTAAAGTAACATCTAAATGATGATTGAAAAAGCCACATAGTAACTTAGTATTGTTGGATTCCCAATATGAAAAGAATTACTACTTGTGCATGCTCTAATCAAGAGAAAAAAATAATTTATTTTTATTATATAGAGATAATTTAGTAAACTTCTCATTGCATTATTGGTTTCTTAATATATGTGTTTTTAGTTAAGGTGACACATATTATGGGATGGAGGGAGTAATAAAAACTAATCCCTCTTTTTCAATTTATGTGAACCTATTAAAGAATGACTCATTTCTATATTTGGAAATAATTTATCTTTATGCAATGATTTATTTAACAAGTTTAAAAGTCTTTCTCTTCTATCTTAAACTCTCGTTCCAGTCAAATGGTTTCACATAAATTGAAAGAGAGGGAGTATAAGCTTTCTCACTTGAAAATGTTGGACCGGTCACGAGAGAAATTAAGACAAGCATCTTTCAACAAAGTCATATCAGTATAAATACTGTCATCACCATCTTCACTTATTTTCGTACTTTCTGGAAAGTATCCTTTGCTTTTCAAACGGTCAACAAAAGCAACCCATTCTGGCCATGGATGATTTTTAGGACTAACCAAAGGTTCAACTGTATTGGTTTCAAGTGTAGCTGAGGTACAATTGTAACTGCGGTAACGTACAACAGGGGAAAGCAATGGTTTTGTGAAGCGAATTTCAGTGAATGGATAAGAGATGTTTGTGGGTTTGTTACAGTTGCGGATAACACAGGATCCAATGAGAAAGAACAATCTTGAAGCTGACATTTTTAAGGTTTTTTAAGGTTGAAGAAAGTAGTAAAGGGTTTTTGATAGGGTTTTGGCAGGGCATCGGTAGCAAATGAGAAAAATTAAGGGGGTGAAAAAAACAGAAAAGGAGTTTGCACCTGCAGTCCATGAAAATTCATTAGATAAGCACTTTCGTCCCTCTTGAAATTTTTCATGCATGTTTCATCGGACAACAGTATTGTTAGAACTTAAAAGTGTTTGTCTAATGGATGGAAAAATATTTTTTAATGAATATCAAATCATAGAAATATTTTGATAAGAGTTTTAGTATTAGAGATTAATAATAGTGTTGGGATATTAATTGGAATAACTAATATGATATATTAATGGTGTAACAAAAATAATTTGCATACCTAAGATGAAAGTCATTTTACTCTTCTTGATGGAAAATGTTTACATTGGACAATATTTTCTTCTATCCGAGCACTATAAAATAACTTTCCCATTAAAAGTATCTTTTCAAAACAAAAACAAAAAATCACTTCTATCATACCAAAAATTATTTTGAAACTTTATTATAAAAAAGTTTCATGAAGGAATTAACAATTTATTCTTTTGAGTTTTTGTGAGTATTTGATGATACATTAATAGTTTGTGTAATAAATTATCTTTAATGTTGCTAAACACATTTTAAAAAATCAAAATATTAATTAAATATCTAACTTGCAATGATTTCATTCGAAGCAGTGATTGAAACAAATACAAATAACTATTAGTACTAGTTTATATATCATCATTGATTTTTATACAAGTTATTATAATAGTTAATCTATCCCCATTATTTCTCTTGTGATTTCTGTAAGAGTGATATGCCCAAAGTGAGAAAATAATCAATGTAAATATAATTACTCATGTTATAATAATTAAAAGGCGGTGCTTGATTTTGTCTAATCAATTTCCCATTGTAGTTTGGTAATTTTTTGCATTTTCCAAAGATACGAGGCTTATCTAGAAACAGGCAAAACTTACGGGGCCATCTTGTAAGAATTGCGAAAATTCTCCTACCTTTTACTATTACTAATTATTACTAGTATAAGTACCCGCGCCATGCGCGGTTGATAGTTATGCGATTACAGTGGAGGCAAATATGCGATTACAGTGGAGGCAATAAGTCATGAGCAAAATCATGTTAGATTTGTCTAATAAAAACCTCTTAAGTTCGACGTTGAGTCACCATAATATCCTTTTTCAATGCCTCATAAAGTTCATTAGTTAGCAAGAATACAGTTATGGTAGAAACAGCACCAAAGGTATTTCATATTTATTTTGCATGTCTCCATCTTCAGTTATTTCGTATACTATAGTTTTACCTTAAAGATAATATTGTAGAAAATTTCCCAATCAACATATAATACAAATTGTGGTGATTTTTTAGTGTCGCCGCTATATGCACGGTTAATTCTTTTTTCTCTCCTTTTAATAATAGATAGATTTCCTACTCTTCATTTGTATATGAAGAATTTTAATTAATCCTAGATTTTCATAAATTCGAATCTAACCAAATATACTGTAACCATCCATAATCTATCTTATCCATATCAAATTATATAAAGAAACCGAGAGTTTTGAGATTCAACGTACCTCTTGATGCCTAAGAACCCAAAACCTTGTTATTGAGAAATGTCTTCTTCCCCGAAAGTTGAAACTCTTAAGTAAAAAGTAACTCAATGGTGGAATCCCTCTTGGAACATTCACAGATTTCGGTCTAAATTCAAAGGGCTTTGATTTTCCCTTTTATTGCCGCCATTCAAATATTTTTAAAATTTGTCCAATTCTTGATCCTCCATATGAACATAAACAGTTGACAACATCCATAGTACAAAGGAACAACATCTATAGTTCTATGTCCTAAAGTTTACCCACCTCTATTTTGCAATAGCTTCCTTTAAAAACTTCATAAGCTTTAAAATGGCTCATGCACGGTCCCTAAATATTTCAACATATCACGAAGTTCTAAGCTTGTTAACCTTTCAATTGAATGTAATAGAACTCGTAATGTAAATGAATCATCATCCTCTTTTCCTTCTTCTTATTTACAGAGTAGATCAAAGCTTTAGATTGTTTTAATGAGTAATAACGCATCACTAAACAAATTAGAACTATTCTACCAACACATTAGTTACTAAAATGAGATAGTGGGTTTGCTACTCAGTTTTCCATGATAGACATGAAACATGATCTAGGATTTTCAACTTTCCAAATTGTTCTGTACATATACATAGGTTCGGCCTCAAGCTACTCGTTTGCATATTACCATTTTACGCTATAATTGTCATAGTTCCATGCTAGTAATTTCAAAATCACATTAAATGTAAAGGAAAAATACACCTCCCTCCTTTTTCTTTACCTTGAGAATGTACTTGAACAAAACCAACAACAAATGATGACATGTTGAGGCCATAATCGTGTGCTTTACCAACGAATACAATGGATTCCACCATGTATGGGGAGCGGGCAACATGCAACTTCCATCAAATATTATGAGAAGTCGTAGTTAGGGATCAATTGATTTTTTTTTTTTTTTTTTTTTTTTGTTCAATCAATAATCAATCACATTAACGATAAAGGAAATATTTTTTAAAACCAAAAACGTCCCAAAAAGAAGAAGAAACTTATATTCCCTTTACATTCATGACTTCTGTTGTTCCAACTTTGAGTTTTAATTCTTACACCATCACTAACAATAGTCAGAAATAAGTTTCTTAAATCCTTTAATTGCTTCAATTTTGTCATTTCATAAATCTACCCAAAACAAATATATACATATGACCAAAAATTGTATAAGCAACCAAGAAATAGATGATACCTTAAAAGGTCAAGTTGCTATTCTATTACCATCAATGAAGAAGCAGGAGGTGCAATTACTATTTTATTGTCATTAATTCCCCGCTCGGTGTTGCCAATATGATCAAATTCTAGGTGAAGGTAATAATGGATTACTGCTCACGGAAAACACATCATATAAATGAAGATATTCACAACATAGATGAAAACTTTCAGGTAGCAAAGGGAGAAAACTTCTAATGTAGATAAAAATGAAACTTGCAAAAGTCCACATCCATTTCAAAAGAGGCAAATAAAGGAAAAAGTGAAATTGAAAGAGCATAACACTGTAATTCCACTCAATATTCTTGATCAATTCAAAGCAAGAAAACTCTACAGCTTTTTCCTCTTCTTTAATTCAGAAACATAAAACATCTTAATAATACTCAAACCAGATTAAATCGATTTTTTCATTGGAAAAAATGCTTAATACAAAAAAGGTTTAAGCATTGAACAAAAAAAAGGTAGCGTTTTTTACCGAAGTGCATTTCATAACTAAGTGGATAGAACAAAATGGCTTAATTTTTTTCATCGAATAGTAACCGGACTATCTCCTTCTTTTTTGAACCTCTCCTTTAGGAAGTGGAACATATCCTGCCTCGAGATCAAATTCTGTAGCAAAAAGCATCACTCCTACCCACTCACTGTTAACTGCTCCACTATTTGTTTCAATGTATATCACATCGTCAACAATGACCTGCTCATATATGATGGAGAAAGGAGATGAGAATAGAAAGGTTACAAATTAAAGCAGTACACTGAATGGTGCCAAATTAAATTATGAATAATGTGCAATTCCCTCTTAGATCTAGCATTTTGATGCTAAGGAGGGAAAGAAAATATTACTATGCCGTAATCATCCACTATTTCCACAACGGCTAAAAACAACAAAGAACATGCACAGTTACTCACTCTTGCACGAAGGCTCGATAACGCTCGTCCCGTGAGTTTTAAGCATGTAATCAGCTATCGCATCCTTCATTGTTTTCTTGTAATTAACGCAACATTTCTTTGGGGCATTTCGTCAACATCTGTCAGATACTTTTCAACTAAACTTAAAGTGGTAACACAGTTACCTGTGGAAGTTTTAATTCAAATTGATTAAAAAGATAATTGCAACCACACAATTATAACAGGATATACATCAAGCAAATCATACAAAAATAATTTTAAAATATTACTAATAGAGATGGATACAATTTCAAGTTAATATAAGTAACTTCTCTTCACAGCTTAAGTTTTAAGTCTAAACCAAATTGTGACTTGCACTGAGATAGAAGATCTACTACGAAAGAATTTATGAAATGATTTCACGAATATATATTGCCAATTTAATCTTTACATAAAAGTAAATTAAAAATTAAAGAACATGTTTCAGAGCCTGATCGTCTGCAGCAAAATTACTTAGAGGATAAATATTGAACTCCTTAACAATTTTTTTGTTTTGTTATAATGAAACAGAAAATATATACTTGATGGTTTAAATTACATAAAATTTCATCTCACACCAATATTCTAGATGCTTTTGACATCCTTCTTTTGCTTGAATTTTGACAGCCCAGAAACAGGGAAAACATGAGTGATCAATGAAGATGAAAGTTCTTTTCCCCACATCATCCTTCACTATAAAAAAAGAAAAGAAATGGAAGTCTTGGAATTATGGTAGTAGAGTTTTTGCTAATGATTTTGCATTGAAAATTCGAAGCAGTTTTTGTTAAGATGGTTTCGTTTTTTTATTTGTGAGGAAAAACAAAATAAGAACGTGGGTGATACCGTGATAGGGAGTTTTAGGTTTTGGGAGTACGTGGACCACTGGGGTTAGTTTTTCCTATGCATATGCTAATGGGAGTTTAGGGAATTTGTTAGTTACCACATTTAAAAAAAAAAAACGCACGTACAAAAGAAGATTCACGTGAAATTAAATATTGATATGTAATTATTTTAAATTCAAAACATTAACTAACAACTAACTAATTAACTACTTTTTGTCCTAAAACTATCCTCTTTTTAATAATATATAGATTTTACTAGTCTCTATAAACGTGCAGTTACACGTTATTTTCAATAAATTTCAATCATAGTAAAAAATATTAAATAATATCATTTGTAATTATATATATTTATTTTATGAGTAATAAAAAAATTTACTATAGAATATGATTGTATCTACTTAATACTTCTTTGAAATTGATGTTATCGATATCTATTTTTTTCTTCTTTTTCCTCATATAGAAAACATGTTATGACTCATATAGTTTGCTATTAGAGATTAAGTGACCATATATTTGTTCATTATCATTTACAGATACAAAAGTGTTGAAAATCCGTTTCGTTGTGTTGCACGCTATACTATGTAAATCATTATAAAATTGTGAACATGAGAAAGTATTTTATTTGTATATGGAAAAGAAATAAATATGTACAAAAGATTACTGCTCGAGAATCATTAAGTCGAATTCTGAATAATCCATCTTATAGAGCGCAGCATCTTCTATTATATATTTTGATTTCATTTTGTAGAAATTTGTTAAGATTTACACAGTATAGTTACCCTTTAAAGAAATAAGATCTAATACTATATTCCTAGCTAACGTATGTTTGAGTAACGTTCCTAGTGGTAATAGGATTGTGGTGAGAAAATATGGCTTGATATTGGACTTACAGAGTTATAATGATAAAGATAAATTGGTAATTGCATCTAAAAAAGAAAGAAGAGAGAGCGTGTAACGTCTTGTCAAGTGAATATCATCCACAGAGGACACGTAGGAAGCCAACATCTTTTATATACTCGAAGACCTGCTTTCAAGTAGCAAAATCATTAATGAATTCAAGAATTTGATATGTATAAATTTAAAGGTGTTAAATGCACAAAAAGAAGTGTACTTTAATTTGTTGGGTGTTTAATTAATCTTTTAATATTCTGACTTGGAGTCCGTTGGCATTAGTTACGCAGTATTCGAGTTTGATGCAAATTCATATTGGGAAGAGATTTCGAAAATTATGATATTGTCCAACAAATAATTACTTTTAATATTATTTAAGCTTTGAAAGAATATAAAATACATTTAATATTTAAAGAATATTTTGATCAAACTAATATCTATATTCGTGCTTTCAAAATAATATAAATTATTATAATAATAGAAGGATAAGTAAAAGGTTCACATACCCCCATCAACTTCTTGAATACCATTCCCCACCTCTCCGTTTCCTTCTTTCTAGGTTTCCACTGTTCTATCCTGAACCCCCCCACCCCCCCTCGAACCCACCACACCAGCATAACAATCCAAACAAAGTACTAAAAACAAACCCTTTAAACTCAATACACAAATCAGTATTATCATAAAAATTCAATCTTTGAGGAAATACAGTAATCCAATAGAGAGTTAGTTTTATTTGGTGAATAAATGGCGTCTCAGGCAGCAAATTTGTGGGTATTGTTGGGATTAGGATTGGCTGGAATACTCATAATGACAAGAAAGCTTAAGAAAGCTGTTAAAGCTGATTTTGGAGCTTTTGTTGAAAGGCTTAAGCTTTTGCCACCCCCTCAGCCACCTCCACCTAAAGCTCCTCATCTTCTTACTGGTCTTTCTTTTGCCATCTCTGATGTGTAAGCTTCTTTAATCTTATCCTTATAGTTATTTCCAGAGAATTTACTGATATGGTCTGAGAATTGGGAGCACTAGTTTTGTTCTTGTTACTGTTGCTTTTATTTGTAACTTTCTTTTGTCAGTATTAGACTTGTTGTAAAACTCTGGCCAAAAAAAGATTATTTTTTATCCTCAAATACGGCAGAATGAATGAAGAGAATCTTGAGAATTGAGTGATATGCTCTGAATTTGAGGACACTAGTTGTTGTTATTGTTACTGTTTCTTTTATCTGTAACTTTACTTTGGTACTATTATCCTCAAATATGGCAGAATGAATGAAGAGGATTTAAAGCACTAACTTTTGTGCTTGTTACTGTTTCTTTTATCTATAACTTTCTGTTGTTACTGTACAAAAAAATGATTTAATTTTTATCCTCAAATATGGCAGAATGAATGAAGAGGATTTAAAGCTCTAATTTTTGTTCTTGTTACTGTTTCTTTCTATCTATAACTTTCTGTCGTGACTATTAGACTTCTTGTTAAACTCGACCATAAAAAATTAAAAAAAAAGATTTAATTTTATCCTCAAATATGGCAGAATGAATGAATAGGATTTAAAGCACTAATTTATGTTGTTGTTACTGTTTCTTTTATCTATAACTTTCTGTTGTTACTTTTATACTTGTTGTAGTACTCGACCTGAAAAAGAAAAGATTAAATTTTTATCCTCAAATATGGCAGAATCAATGAAGAGGATTTGGATTGTTGAGTCAATTATTACATAATTTGAGATTGAGGCGCAGTTGATGTTGGGAGCACTAGTTTTTGCTCTTGTTACTGGTTCTTTTATCTGTAACTTTCTCTTGTTACTATTAGACTTGTTGGGAAACTCGACCTGAAGAAAAAGATTAAATTTTTATGCTCAAATATGGTAGAATGAGTAAAGAGGATTTTGAATACGAAAAAAGAGAATTTAGATAGCCAAAGTCAACTATTTCCTAATGATGTTTGAGTAACTATATAATCACTCTTCCTTGAGTATGAGATTGCGTTCCGCCCTTGATGACTGAAATGAATAGTCTTGTTTCAATTAGATTCTGGAAATTACATAGTTCTGTATGCTGACAATTTTGTCGTCATCGGTTTTGAGTTAATATTACTGATTTATATGATGGGTGGAGAGCCTAATTAGGGGCCTTCTTAACTTTCTTGATAAGGTTTCTAAAAAGCTAACTCTATCTGGAAAGTAGATTCTCGTTGTTGCAGCAGTTTCTGCTGTCCCAACTTCTTTTCTCATGTTTTTTACTTGTCTCATTGCTATCCGAATTTGGAGCTCTATTCGAAATTCATTTGTTTATTTGTGGGAAACAACTCTCTATTTCTTGAAATTATAATATGTTGGAACTACTGAAGTCATATTGAATTTTGATTGCCCAGATTCGATATCGATGGATTTGTGACAGGGTTTGGGAACCCAGACTGGTCAAGGACTCATGAACCTGCTAGTCAGACGTCTGCCGTGGTCTCCGTGCTTGTTGAAGGAGGAGCCACATGTACTGGAAGAACTGTTGTAGATGACATGGCATTTGGGTTTGTTCCTGAACTTTTCACTGGTTAAAGTTAAAACTGTTTTCTAAAATTGGTAGGCAACATGAAGCAGGATCCTGGATTTGAAATTTGAAAATATGTCTGGAAGTTCTAGTTTCTATTTGTTAATTCTTTGGCAAGTGACAATTCCCTTTTATGCCGTGTTACACATATTTCTTTTGCATTTTAGAATCTTTCTCGTGTTGTTGATCATTTTTGTCATCTTTACTGTACAGTATTAGTGGTGAACAGAGACATTTTGATACTCCAACAAATCCTGCTGCTCCTGCACGGATGCCAGGAGGGTCATCTAGTGGGGCTGCTGTTGCTGTGGCTGCAAATTTTGTGGATTTTTCTTTGGGTGAGTTCTTTTGCATCTCAAACTCACTTTGTCAATCTGTTGTCATTTCGTGGCTTGAGCATTCATTGCATTGTAGGTAATTTTGAGTCATAATGTAAAGAACGAGCTCCTTGGACTTTGGCTAGTGTACATTCTCTTGAACATTTGAAATCGCAACATCTTGTAGTTGTTGTTAGAACAATTACTTTCCATTCATTTGGACAGGCTATCTAATCAAGCTTCTAACTCAATCTCGATTCAGATGGTCTAACTTCTATTTTGACGAAGTACCATATGTTATCCAGGTACTGATGCTGTTGGAGGTGTGAGAGTACCTGCTGCATATTGTGGAGTTTTAGGGTTTCGGCCATCTCATGGGACTGTTTCTCACACCGGCATAATTCCTGTTTCAGCCAGTCTGGACACAGTTGGTATGTATTGTCAATGACATCTTCCATTCAGCTTGACATTTTTCACCGAAAAGTTTTGGGGTTTTTTTTTTGGGGGGGAGGGGGGCGCTTGAATAATCTGGATGTCTTTTGTTATATATATATATATATATATTCCTCATGGTTCTTCCAGTGCTAGTTGCTGTGTAAATTTTCTTTATAAGCCACCAGTGAATGACATGAACGTTATGAGTTCTCGAGTCATTTTGGTTGAAACAACAAGATTGATTGTTAATGATTTAAATTAGAATGTTCACTTTACTTTAAAATAAGAATTTAGAACGGGATGTGGGTGACTTAAACTAAAAGCCCAGTAGGTTTTATTCTAGTTCTTTGTGGCCTTTGGATATGTCGGCATCTATGTTTCTTGGATCCTTCACCCCCGGAATACTGGTGTCAATCTGACACACTACAGGATTTGTACCAGATATGGTCAAAAGTGGGGTGCTCTGACTGAATGAAAGATGGAGAATGGCAAATATTGGTGGTGTGAGAAGAGGATGAAAATAAAGATTAGAGATCTAGAGAGAGAAAGAAACTTAGTCATGTCTACTCACTCCAAATCTTCTTCTACCCGTACTTGTACTTCGTAGTATCCGTGTACCCTTATTCCTATCTGCGTCCCTAAATATTTAAATTTTCATAAATATGAGCCAGACCATTATTTCTGTACCATGGCAAATTCCATGTTACAAAAACTTGCAAGAAAGTAGACTGGGGAAATCATGGTCACCTATTTGACAAATCTTATTTTTGAGAACATGGGTTACCAAGGATGTCTTTCGGAAATGGCCTCCCTATCTTCCAAGGTAGGGGTAAGGTCTGCGTACACTTTACCCTCCCCAGACCCCACATTGTGGGATTCCACTGGGTATGTTGTTGGGGCACCAAGGATGATTTACTTTGGCAAAACTGTAGCTAATTAAATTTTAAGAACGGGGAGGAATCTGTGTATTTAGATATAATTTCTTCACATGCAGATTGGGGTTTTCTCAACTTCAAGTTGGCTAAAGTTTCTTGCATCATCTTGTTGCAAGCTATTTTCTTTCCTTATATTGGAATTCCATACAGTATTGCTCAAATGATGGTTATCTCTACTGGCTGCACATATATTCATCTAGACTGAACTTATTTTTTTTTTTCCAACTGAAAATGACTCCCGCACAAGGGGATAATTGTGATCTTTTTCATACCGAAAGGACTTTTTTTTTTTAAAAAAAACTGACATACCATAAGGACTTCATAGCTGATTTTTTTGTCTAGAGGGTAGTAATAGCTGAAGGTAATTGCATTAGCATGAGAATGCTGGCAAAGGTTTCCAACAAGTCCTTGATTTTATACTCCCGTAAGTTGCTCTTTATGGCCAGACAACAGAGGACAGCTCAAATGAAAAGCACCCGCCACCTCCAACCCGAAGAAGCAGTATGGGAAGGGCCATTAACTTCTTGAAATAGGGTTGAAGGTGGAAGGGATGTAGGTTACCATGTCAGAATTTCTCTTGATGAACAATCTTATACTGCTATTGCTAAGTCATGAATATAATTTAGGTATTTATGGATTTGCAAAATAATTAAGTTGAATGCCGTGTTTTGTTTTATATGGTGTTCTATGCTTAGCTTTTAGTGTATTTGGATAAACTGCAGGATGGTTTGCAAGAGATCCCAGCATATTGCGCCGTGTTGGTCATGTGCTGCTGCAGGTTCCATTTGCTGCTCAGCGTAATCCCAGAAATGTTGTGATAGCTGATGATTGCTTTCAGTCACTAAATTTCCCTGGTGATCGCATCAGTCAAGCAGTGACTAAAGCTGTCGAAAAGCTGTTTGGAAGTATGTGTTTGTAGTCTCTGCATCCTATAAGATTTTTTTTTCTCACACACCTTCTGAGAATCACCTCTTGCAGGACAAATCCTAAGACGTGAGAATCTGGAAGACTATTTAAAATCAAAAGTTCCAAGCTTAAAACAGTTTGCTGGCAAAAAGTCTTCATCAACAAACTTGCTAGCATATGCTATGCATATACTTAGGAGGTGAGATGTAGGTTGATGCCACAGATGTCACTAGACACATTTATTACTGGTTTGAAGCCTCTAGCATGTTGTCTGATAGAAGCTTGCAAAAGTAGTTGTGACTTTTTAGGTTTGTTTGTGTTAGTTTTGGCCACATTTTTAAAGCATATATTTGAGTCTTACTTCTTGCGTAGCTTGGTTTGGGGGTTTTTTTTTTTAGGGGGGGGGGGTTCCTGTACATGGTATGAGCTTTTGACCACAAGAAATTGCTATTGAATTTCCGGCCTAGTTCCTACTCTTTCGCATCTATTTTCGGAGCTTCTAATGTTACACACAAGTGATCTTCCTGGTGTTTCTTTTGAGTGTGGTAGTTTACCTATCTAAATTTAGTTTTTATCATTTGTGCACAGACACGAGTTCAAACAAAATCATCTGGAATGGATAAATGCCGCAAAGCCCAATCTGGACCCTGTTATTTCTGCCCAAATGAAAGGAGCGCTGGAAATCACAGATACAAATATTGATAACTGCCATACAATTAGGAACGAAATACGCTCAGCTCTAAATAATCTTTTGAAAGTAAGTAGTATTGGAGTTCATTTAGTTGATGCTGTTTCTTGCAATGGGTTGCTAAATATCTGTCCAAAGTATTATTAATATTCATTTAGTTGGATGTTTCTTTTTATGCCTGATTTCTTTTCAAACTACCTTTTGATTTGGAGGATCAAACCTCTCACAAATGCTTGTCTATGTGGATTTATGACTTTCAGCTAGTACTTTATCATATCATACTGTGAAGGTTGGTATATTTTAAGACCCCTTTTGACCATCAATTGGTGAAAATTTCTTTGCTATTTCCCTCTGTATTAGGTATTTCATGGTAAAAAATAAATACAATGTGAACTAGAGTATACTAATGTGGCTGTAGCTATGTGAATATAAATGAGAAGTTTACTGGCTGGTTTGACATATCTGCTTACTGAACACATAACATCAGGCTTGCTATTGGTGATTATAAAAGAAGTCATAAAAAACAGAGTATTTAATGAGGCTGAATCTCTGCTAGACATGGTAGAATCATTGGATAGGTGATATTTATAGCATAGGCCTACCAGAGTGTTGCCTTTTTGCTTTTTGCTGCTGAACCTAATGTAAATATTCCAGCACCTCCTTAGAAAAAATAAAAAGAACTGTTTCATGTGCTTTTTGTTCAATGAAACTCTTTTTGAGAATAAAACATTGAGACATGCATGATCTGAATACCTGTTTTATATAGTAGAGCCTCTCATCTACCTAACTAATATCTCTATCTCAGCTAATTGGATGAAAATAATATCCCATACCTTGCTGCTGTTATATCTCTGCTATTATTATGTTGAAGTAAATTTGCTGAAAATAATATCTTGATATCTCTTGTGTTATGCTGTCATCTTACTTTTGAAATAATTGTTTCAATAGGATGATGGAATTCTGGTCATCCCCACAGTTGCTGAGACTCCCCCAAAGGTTGGTGCAAAGGAGATTCAATCCGAGGACTATCAGATTAGGTCATGCTCATTTTCAAGCATAGCTAGCATGTCAGGTGGCTGTCAGGTGAATATCTCCCTCTCTCTCTCTCTGGTGCTTCTGGACCCCAAACACAGAAATTTATATTGGCCTTAGGTAGTTGATCAACCCAGCGTTCAATCAGACGTCTCTAATCCTATATGCCTCCCTATTGTAGGTCTGTGTACCAATGGGATTTCATGGTAAATGCCCAATTTCTGTGTCCTTTGTAGCAAGGCAGGGAGGTGACAGATTTTTGCTCGACACCATACAGACCATGTATGCATCTCTCCAGGAACAAGCAGAATTAGCCACAAAATCATCAGCGTCTGGTAACGCCTTGAGCAAGGAAACATCTGCCGAAATGGCTAAAGAGAAGGTACACAGATAACTTGCTGTGGATTTCCGATGGACATCGGTGTCGGTTTCTTAAATTGTCGAGTTTGCCATAACCATCTATTTTCTGTGTTTTATGTGTGAGTTTTTTTTTTAATTTGACCCTATCACTTGTTGCATTTTCCTGACCTCTCCCACTTTTAGACATCAGGCTTTCTCTCTTGGTGTCCAATATGCTCGATACTTAAACAAGTGATTAGCATTTTCATGATGGCCATTAGTTTTTTTTTTTTTTTACCAGTGCTGAAACTGTTTATCAGGACAAGAATTTGTAGGTGGGTCCTTAGCAAACAAAGTAATCGAATTTGTAGGCGGATCGAAGATCCCCTTAGCATGCTATGTCAGTTACGTGGTTCATCCTACCTCTTCATTGCCACTTCCTCAATTAGGGAACATTAGTAAATCAGTGATGTATATCCTCTCTGAAGTGACCAAGTTTCTTCAGCCATTGAGCAGACTGAAAGAATTATAGTATGGAGTCATAAGCCTTACAGCGGGAGCTCAGTGGTGTTGAGCTTGGAGCAATTTCGAGCCCAGCAGTCAGACCTTGATTGACAAATTTGAAGTGACACTAGAGCTGAGGAGTGAGAAACTTATAAATATAATTATTTAGTGGAAGTGACAAGCTAGCTTTTCGGCTAATGACACCTTCACTATTGCTTTGTTTCATCAATTTTTGGGTTATTTTGGAGCTCCCCTTAATATTCACAGATTTGGCCCTTATACTATATATAATTTTTCACAGGGTAACCAAGCCTTCAAAGAGAAACAGTGGCAGAAAGCAATTGGCTTCTACACAGAGGCTATCAAACTCAATGGTAACAGTGCGACATACTTTAGCAACAGGGCTGCAGCTCAGTTGGAGATGAGAAAGTAATTTGTTTCTCCATGTCCCCCTCTTTCTATTACTGTGCTTGTCAAATTCTTTTCTTTTAATTTTTAATTTTTAATTCTCCATCCAGTTTCCTTCAAGCTGAAGCCGATAGCAGTAAAGCCATTGATCTTGATAAAAAGGTGCTCTCTCGTACCTCACCAGCTCCCATGTGTTTAGCTAGTATAGGTTTCAGTGTAATCCATTGTTACCTAGTAACATATTACAGAAAAACTCAATTTGTTTTCTCATGGGGCGGCCTTTATTTCTTCAGCATATCGTGTGATTGAGTTCTAGTTCTCTTTAGAAACTTATTGCCTTAGTGATCCTGTAAAAGGTTGTTGTGAGGTAGAAACAGAGTTAATTATTGGTCGACTTTATTTGTTTGGGTTTGGGGGATTGGGGAAGAAGGTTTTGGGTACTGCGCTTAAGTTTGAGAAATAAGATTTATTAGTAGTGGACTTGCGTATTCTACATTCATGGTAAGCTAGTATGCCATATAAATGTGTTTTCTTTTTGAAGCTTTTGATTCTTATTTGCTTTGTTCTTGCTCTTGCTCACGTTTCTTATGCTTTTCTGAGGAGAACGTTCTTGCTTTTCTTCCCCACAGAATGTCAAGGCTTACTTAAGAAGGGGCACAGCACGGGAAATGCTGGGCTACTATAAAGAGGCTATTGAAGGTGAGTCTCAGTAACTTCAGCTGTTAATTCCTATTTTCTTCATAAGCAAACTTTACAGCTGAATCACATTTGTGGAGAAAAGTACTCTAAGATGATCTGTCAAACGGGATACTTCAACTAGGACTAATACCTAGAGCACTTTAGTTGGATTCTGAATAAGAAAAACATGTGCTAAAGATTGGTTGGCTCGAAAGAAATTGTACCCAATCCTGGGAGCAAAACTGATAGCCGGAACTCATAGATGACCGACATGTCCATCCTAAAACTTGTGTTTGCAGTGTTCTCTTACACTCTAGTTTCCTCATTATCTTTTGCAGATTTCGGATACGCACTTGTTCTTGAACCAACCAACAAAAGAGCATCTCAGTCTGCTGACAGGCTGAAGAAGTTGTTTCCATAGGTCTTTAGAAGGAAACATGTTTAGAATGATTGCTGTTGCAGAGCCCTTTTTGTGTCGAAATGGGTGATCTCAGCAGGAATATGATGAATTGAATGATTGAAAGTACGAGAAATGAAGGAAAAGCGTTGAAATTCTTCCTTGCACATGGTACTTTGAAGCTGAGGAGAGAACCCTTAGATCTTGGCATAGTTTGGTGGCTGCAGCTTAAAAATATACTAGGAGTTTTGAAGTCTAGTGCAATTTTGTTTAGTAGATATTGCATTCAAATTGTAACGTTGCGAGCTATTACTTCAGCGTTCAGCATAACCAAATTCATTTTAGTGGGAACAAACATTATTCTGAGGTACTAAACACGGAATTAAAGCACTCTTGAGGTATGCATGGGAAGCAAGGTCGCCTTCTCGTTCCTAGAACTTCTAGTGGATAACTGTCCTGAAATATGGGCTTTTGGGCAGAACAATGTATTCCTGTGGTCAGAAAAGAAGGATAAATTCAACTGGGTCAATGTTGTTGTTGGGTGTTGCACAATGAAGTGGTTTGAGGACATTTGAGTTTTAATAGGCTTCTATGCTTTATTGAATAAAAAATTATATAAGCCCCGACAAATGTGTGTGCGAGCGTTCACTTGCCAGCGTTATAAGGCTTTTGATGTTAGTGCACTACTCTATTCTAATTTATAACGCAATGTTTGATTGGCTGTGGTGTAAGAGAAAAAAATTGAAGCGTATGGTTTAAAACAGGCCATAGACATTTGTATAGGAGGGTAAAACAAGAAATTTAAGGTTTAATTATTGTTAGATAAGTGGGATATTTTCTGGGATAAATTAAAAAAGAAAGTATGATACATAAATTGGGACATATGGAGTATTATAAAAGATACCAAACCATTCTTGAAACCAAAATCGACTTTTGTGACCCCAGCTGGTGATCATTGCAGTCTCACCAGCAATCTAAGTCACGACCAGATGTCGAGATCCGATGTTCGATAGAATATCTTCAAACGAAGTTATTTCTAAAATAATTCATTGATAATGTTGATGGTGGTGGTTATCATGAACTAGGTACGTCAAAATAGTATAAAGTGGAGTACTTTACTATGCATTCCAACTGACGATAATGAAAAAATAGGGATGTCAAAAATAGAAAGGACTTAGATCACACTTGACAGGAATTTTGAGAACTACTTTTATTAGAGTTAACTGGATATAAAACCAACGTAAACAAAAAGTGACCAAAATCTTTTTAAGTACAGTTCATTCATCATCGTCATCGCAGGCAAACAGTTCATCAAGTTGATCATCTGTCCATTGAGGCAGTGACACCTTCGAAGCAATTGGTTGTCTATGATCCTTGAATTCATCAGGTGCCGGAATTTCTGGATCAAAGTGGTTCTTTGTAGGATACCCTGAGAATACTCTCCCATTTGCTGATCATTATTTTCATTAAGAGTGCCTCTATTTCTAACTGTTCCAGCAAATCCTTTCGCACTACTCTGTCTCTGATCGAGACATTCTCTGTTTACCACGGAGGTCTTTGTAAAGGCACTACTATTGTTGCATAGGTAGCTAGTTGGAGCTAGATTTTCCTTCTCCATTTGAATCTCGTTATGCAAACTTCCACCTGCAGACACGCACTCTATGGTCCTATCGTCTAGGATTTCTTCAATTGTTTCTTTGTCTGGAATGGAAATCCTCTGCGGTGCGCTAGCTTTTCCAGCAGAGGCTGATGCTGCTAATTTTATGTGATAATAATTAGACAGGATACTAGAAACCTTTCTTATAAACCATTGATAGTGCAACAGTCTAAAGAAAATGTTCCTAATTTAGAGACTTGTCATAGTTCATAATAAAAAGAAATATCAACCCTTACCACTTTCAGGATCACTGTAATTGACTTCATATGCTGCTAGGCTGTTCGCAAATGGAGGTCCACTTTCTTTGCAGAAAACCTGCAGGTAGGGCACTTAAAGCTCTTAGGAGTATACTCAAAGCTTTATCAATCATGATACAAGATTGACAATTTTTTACAGCGTTCTTATGTACTTACAAGATTATGAACCTTGTATGGTACCCGGTGGAAGTGCATATGAGGCTAAAGTGCTCACTGTACAATATCAAATTAGAGGATACAAGACAAATAACACCAACTTCCAGTAGTCTTCATCTGATAGCCTTGCGGGCAAGTGAAAGATCTAAAACTCTTGCATACAATTCCTTTGTTACTTGCAGATGTTTTATATTGAGTTATTGTAGTATCTAAGAGCAAAGCAGAGAGAGAGAGAGAGAGAGAGAGAGAGAGCACTAGAGAATGCTCAGGATGAAGGGAGATATATACATATTGACAGAGTCATGTCTCAGGCAACTACATCCATTACATGGACAAAGTAACATAACCACATATGCAGACAATTCAAGCACGCAGATGTATGGAGATTACAAAAAAATAAATGGTGATAATGTCATTTCCACCAAATCCTTTTCTACATCTACTGTATCCAATTATGCAAGTTGCACTAAGAAGAAATGAGCTCAATTGCCAAACACAACATTATCCACATAAAGCATGTGGAGCGATAATAAATGATTGGCTACATATGATGAGAAGCACCTATATAACATTTTTGGCAGTGATTGATGTTTCGTAAAATGAAATTAACCAAGTCTATGATCATTTAAGGGTCAACATGCAGGAGATGGACATTTTACGAAAAGCATTCCTAATGGAACCACGTTTTTCATCCCTAAAACACAACTTTTGACTTAGAACTACAGTAATCTCAGCTTTGCAGTTACAAAAACTTCTCAGGTACACGGTGCATGAAGGGGAAGCAGCTGGTTCAGCTAATTAGAACAGGCATATAACTTCAAGAAACAAATTGAAAAAATAAAAATAAAATAATCTCACTTTTATTTAATCTTGTTCCTGAAAGATTGAAGTCAATGATAGCAATGTATGGATGTAATGATTGCTGTTTCACAATAGTAGGCTAAGCATGTGTCTTATAAAAAATAAGAGGCAAAGCATGCACGCCTTTGTCAGGTTCCCCAGTGTTATGTTAAGATAATATGCTGAGCTTGAAGGGCAAAACACTGCAACCTGGATTCCAATATTAGGTGAATGGTTTTAAAGTAATGTGAAAATATTACACGTCAATTATGTTTTGGAGATCTTGGAAGATATAACAGGGAGAAGACAAGTGAGAGATAATAATGTGGGAATGACCCTCCACCTTCAACCAGGAGTTTGAGGCTTCGAGTCTTGAACATGTCAAAGGAAAAAAAGGATTGTAGCAGGAAGAACCTTTTGCAGTATCAAAACTGAGCCAATGCAAATGTCCTTTCCATACTGACTTTCGCTAAGTACTTTGTGATGAATACTAGAACCAATTGAACCTGTAGGATCCTAAATTTGGAACTAATCAAATCAGTTGCAACTTGCAAACTTCTTTTAACTGATATCAACATTATGCTAAAAAGAACTATACCTTCAAAGTCACCATCAGACCACCAAGACCATTCTGTGTGCAAGACTTAACAACTGCCACAACCTATGAAAACAATAATTGCCAGGAGTAAGAGCCATTGCAGAAAAGTAGTTAACCATACTAAACAGAGGCGGACCCAGGATTTTAAGATAGCGGCGGCACCATTATCTTGACATAAACTCCAACAAAAAATTTAATGACGACTGAGGGATAATACCGTATCGGACCGGTCATTAATAGCGTAGCAGTGGCGAAAATACAAGTATATAGGTCAAATATGTGTAATAAATAAAATTTAATACAGTGAAGCAAATGAAAGAGATAGCTCAGTGGCTAAGGTTGTGCAACATGTGGTGACAGTGCAGGTTCAAATCTGGGTAAGCTCATTTAACGCTTATTGTTTTCCTAAAAATAGGCTCAAAAAAATAATTAAAAGTGACATTCGGGTTCGATCTGAGGTGACAAGTAAAGGAAACAATAATTGCAACCAACGTACCCCAAAGACAATTTCATTTGTTAGAGTGCACAATTAAATATATAATAATTTATCAAGGTATATACACATATACACATACATAATTTTTTCCGAAGACGTGCACTCCCACCCACCCATTTCGGTCCGCCTCTGACAGTGGCGGACCTACGTGTGGGGATATAGGTGCTTCAGCACCCATTGACTTTGGCCAAATCACTATGTTTATCCATAGATAATACTTAAAAGGTCTATAAAATGGCCATGAGCACCCATTATAACTGTGAAATTTATACTAAAATTATTTAAGCACCTACAACATATAAATCCTGGATCCGCCACTGAATTGTACTGAATAATAGAAGTCAAAAAGACTTTTGAATTCTTTATGGCTCACTAACATTTATCTCATCATATATTTTTGCCACTCCCAAAATGAAAAATAAGTTATCACAAGAACTTAACCATCTATAGTTGGTAGTTCCCACTGTTACGCATTGTGTCAAGCGTAAAATTGCTTAAATTAAAACTTCCTTTAGATTATCAGAAACTTGTGTAGTGATACAGTCTGAGGGACCTGGTATTTCAACTATTGTCTCAGTTCTTTCTGGAAAATATCGTTCTTGTATTCACTTTTCTAATACTCCCTTTGTTCCTTGATAGACACTAGTAATATTTGGGGGGTCAAATACGTTTTTCTTTGACTACTATTTCTGTACATCTTTTGAAAAAAATTAGTTATAAAAGGCTAGCACATACCTTTTATTCAGTTTTTTTTTTTTTTTTAATTTTTTTTTTTTATGACAAGGTAACCCGCGATTCTTGCTGCCCTTTGGGTCAGCACACTGTAAGCCCCGCTCCTGTGCAATAGCCCACAAATCACGCAGGAGAGGTAACTCGCACTAAGCAAGCCATGTGCGACGAGCTCGACCCAAAAGGCAAATCCCCCACTTTCGTAGGCAGGGGGTTTAGAAACCTTTTATTCTGTTTCTAAGCATGTAAATTTTATTTTGAGAAATAAAATGAAATGAATGTCTCCAAACTGAGACTGAAAATTGATTAGTTTAACCTCATACTCGAGAAGGGGCGGAGGTAGAAGCTCGGATATCGGTTCAATCGAAATCAACAGCTTTTTGCTCAAATGGTTTATTTATGTTACGAAATTCATTAAATATGCATACATCTTAGATTTAGAAACAAGTAATTAGCACTAGAAATCTTCATTCTAAAATCCTTAACCCATAAACTTAAAATCCCGGCTACCCTCCTATGTACTCAAGCTGGGTAGTTACCTATATTTTCTAGTGATGCCTTTATCCATGAATCGAGTATGAAAAAAAGTGACAATACCTGATCAACCCTAGCAGCATTTAGGCATTTATTAACAGAGCTCAAAGGCGTACATTGTATTTTCCCGTTCTCCTCACCTGAATAAACATAAATGTACACCTAATCCATGAATAAAAAACGAAAAACAATAGTACTCCCTCCGTTCACTTCTACTTGTCAAGCTTTGCTTCTCGAGAGTCAATTACTACGTGAATTTTGACCAACATTTTAAGATGTATTTTTTTCATCATATTAATATGAGAAGAGTTTCAACTTTTTATATAGTTTTAGAACATCTAAATTTTAATTAAAACATTAAAGATTAGTCAAATTGACTCTCGAGAGCGTACAAGTGAACTGACGCATTAATACCTACAAGCAAAAGCTAAAAACCCTAACATCCATACCAACAAAGAGGCTATTGAAGGTGAGTCTCAGTAACTGCAGCTGTTAATTCCTATTTTCTTCATAAGCAAACTTTACAGCTGAATCACATCTGTGGAGAAAAGTACTCTGAAGATGGTCTATCAAACGGGCTACTTCAACTAGGACTAATACCTAGAGCACTTTAGTTGGATTCTGAATTAAGAAAAACATGTGCTAAAGATTGGTTGGCTCGAAAGAAATTGTACCCAATCCTGGGAGCAAAACTGATAGCCGGAACTCAGAGATGACCGACGTGTCCATCCTAAAACTTGTGTTTGCAGTGTTCTCTTACACTATAGTTTCCTTATTATCTTTTGCAGATTTCAGATACGCACTTGTTCTTGAACCAACCAACAAAAGAGCATCTCAGTCTGCTGACAGGCTGAAGAAGTTGTTTCCATAGGTCTTTAGAAGGAAACATGTTTAGAATGATTGCTGTTGCAGAGCCCTTTCTGTGTCGAAACGGGTGATCTCAGCAGGAATATGATGAATTGGATGATTGAAAGTACGAGAAATGAAGGAAAGGCGTTGAAATTCTTCCTTGCACATGGTACTTTGAAGATGAGGAGCGACTCCTTAGATATCGGCATATTTTGGTGGCTGCAGCTTAAAAATATACTAGGAGTTTTGAAGTGTAGTGCAGTTTTGTCTAGTAGATACTGCATTCAAATTGTAACGTTGGCTATTACTTCATCGTTCAGCATAACCAAATTCATTTTTTTTGGAATAAACGTTATTCTGAAGTACTAAACCCAAATTAAAGCACTCTTGAGGTATGCATGGGAAGCAAGGTCATCTTCTCGTTCCTACAACTTCTAGCTGATAACTATCCTGAAAGATGGGCTTTTGGGCAGAACAATATATTCCTGTGGTCTCAGGAGAAAAGAGAGATAAATTCAACTGGGCCAATGTTATGGTTGGGTGTTGCACAATGAAGTGGTTTGAGGACATGAGTTTTAATAGGCATCTATGCTTTATTGAGGAAAAAAAATTATATAAGCTCCGACAAACGTGTGTGTGAGCGTTCACTTGCCAGCGTTATAAGATGTCAGTGCACTACTCTATCCTAATTTATAACGCAATGTTTGATTGGCTGTGGTGTTAAGAGAAAAAAATTGAAACTTATGGTTTAAAACCGGTCATAGACATTTGTATAGGAGGGTAAAACAAGAAATTTTTAGGTTTAATTAATGTTAGATAAGTAGGATAATTTCTGGAATAAATTAAAAAAGAAAAGTATGATACATAAATAGAATTTTTTTAATGTGTCACACACAACTAACAGTAGTTGTGTGAAGCTCTATTTTGTGAGAGAAAAAAATGACCTAAAATTTGTATATCCTGTGGTGTAAGAGGAGATAAATTCATGTTTTTTGTTGCACTCATGAGTTTTACAAAATCTATGCTTTATTCACACAATTATATAAGCTCTGACAAAGTTGTGTGAGTTCACTTGCCACGTTATGATAAAATCCTTTTCCTGATGTGTTAAGAGAAAAAATTGAAACTTAGGGTTACCATGAACTAGGTACGTCAAAATAGTATAAAGTGGAGTACGTTATTATGCTTTCCAACTGACGATGATGAAAAAATAGGGATGTCAAAAATAGAAAGGACTAGATCACACTTTACAGGAATTTTGAGAACTACTTTCATTAGAGTTAACTGGATATAAAACTAACGTAAACAAAAAGTGACCAAAATCTTTTTAAAGTACAGTTCATTCATCATCGTCATCGCAGGCAAACAGTTCATCAAGTTGATCATCTGTCCATTGAGGCAGTGACACCTTCGAAGCAATTGGTTGTCTATGATCCTTGACTTCATCAGGTACCGGAATTTCTGGATCAAAGTGGTTCTTTGTTGGACTATCTCTTTTGTTCCCCGGCATGAGGATACCCTCAGAATACTCTCCCATTTGCTGGTCATTATTTTCATTAAGAGTGCCTCTATTTATAACTGCTCCATCAAATTCTGTCGCACTAGTCCGTCTCTGATCGAGACATTCTCTGCTTACCGCGGAGGTCTTTGTAAAGGCACTACTATTGTTGCATAGGTAGCTATTTGGAGCTAGATTTTCCTTCTCCATTTGAATCTCGTTATGCAAACTTCCACCTGCAGACATGCACTCCATGGTCCTATCGTCTAGGATTTCTTCAATTGTTTCTTTGTCTGGAAAGGAAATCCTCTGCAGTGCGCTAGCTTTTCCAGCAGAGGCTGATGCTGTAATTTTATATGAATAATTAGCCAGGATACTAGAAACCTTTCTTATAAACCATTGATAGTGCAACAGTCTAAAGAAAATGTTCCTAATATACAGACTTGTCATAGTTCATAATAAAAAAGAAATATCAACCTACCACTTTCAGGATCACTGTAATTGACTTCATATGCTGCTAGGCTGTTCGCTAATGGAGGTCCACTTTCTTTGCAGAAAACCTGCAGGTAGTGCACTTAAAGCTCTTAGGATTATACTCAAAGCTTTATCAATCATGAATCATGATACAAGATTGACAATTTTTTTACAGCGTTCTTATGTCCTTACAAGATTATGAACCTTATATGGTACCCAGTGGAAATGCATATGAGTCTAAAGTGCTCACTGTACAATATCAAATTAGAGGATACAAGATAAATAACACCAACTTCCAGTAGTCTTCGTCTGATAGCCTTACGGGCAAGTGAAAGATCTAAAACTCTTGCATACAATTCCTTTGTTACTTGTAGATGTTTTATATTGAGTTATTGTAGTATCTAAGAGCAAAGCAGAGACAGAGAGAGCACTAGAGAATGCTAGCTCACGATGAAGGGAGATATAATCATATACATATTGACAGAGTCATGTCTCAGGCAACTACATCCATTACACGGACAAAGTAACAAAACCACATATGCAGACAATTCAAGCACGCAGGTGTATGGAGATTACAAACAAATAAATGGTGATAGTGTCATTTCCACCAAATCCTTTTCTACATCGACTTCGACTGTATCCAATTATGCAAGTTGCACTAAGAAGAAATGAGCTCAATTGACATTGAAGACATGAAGTTTTCAGTGTTTGTTTAACTTGAATTTACAAACACAGCATTATCCACATAAAGCATGTTGAGCGATAATAAATGATTGGCAACATAGGGACCTGATGAGAAGCACCTATATAACATTTTTGGCAGTGATTGATGTTTCATAAAATGAAATTAACCAAGTCTATGATCATTTAAGGGTCAACATGCAGGAGATGGACATTTTACGAAAAGCATTCCTAATGGAACCATGTTTTTCATCCCTAAAACACAACTTTTGACTTAGAACTACAGGAATCTCAGCTTTGCAGTTACAAAAACTTCTCAGGTACACGGTGCATGAAGGGGAAGTAGCTGGTTCAGCTAGTTAGAACAGGTATATAACTTCAAGAAACAAATTGAAAAAAATGCTCACATTTATTTAATCTTGTTCCTGAAAGATTGAAGTCAATGATAGCAATACATGGATGTAATGATTGAAACTGATGTAATGGTTGCTGTTTCACAATAGTAGGCTAAGCATGTGTCTTATAAAAAATAACAAGCAAAGCATGCACACCTTTGTCAGGTTCCCCAGTGTTATGTTAAGATAATATGCTGAGCTTGAAGGGCTAAACACTGCAACCTGGATTCCAATATTAGGTCAATGGTTTTTAAGTATGTGAAAATATTACACGTCAATTATGTTTTGGAGATCTTAGAAGATATAACAGAGAGAAGACAAGTGAGAGAAAATAATGTGGGAAGGACCCTCCACCTTCAACAAAGAGTTCTAGGCCTCGAGTAAAAGAGAGCCCAGTGGGATAAGGCCAAAACTGTTGACTCCCGGGAAGGAGTTTAGAGGTGGGTTTGAACATGTCAAAAAGAGGATGGATAGTAACAGGAAGAACCTTTTGCAGTATCAAAACTGAACCAATGCAAATATCCTTTCCGTGCGGACTTTCGCTAAGTACTTTTTGATGAATGCTAGCACCAATTGAACCTGTAGGATCCTAAATTTGGAACTAAGAAAATCAGTTGCAACTTGCACACTTTTCACTGTTATCAACATTATGCTCAAAAGAACTATACCTTCAAAGTCACCATCAGACCACCAAGACCATTCTGTGTGCAAGACTTAACAACTGCCACAACCTATGAAAACAATAATTGCCAGGATTAAGAGCCAATCGCCGAAAAGTAGTTAATCGTACTGAATAATAGAAGCCAAAAAGACTTCTGAACTCTTTATGGTTTACTAACTTTTATCTCATCATATATTTTTGCCACTCCCAAAATGAAAAATAAGTAATCACAACAACTTAACCATCTATATTTGGTAGTTCCCACTGTTACGCATTGGGTCAAGCGTAAAATTGCTTAAATTAAGACTTCCTTAGTTCCTTTAGATTATCAGAAACTTGTGTAGTGATACGGTCTGAGGGACCTAGTATTTCAACTATTGTCTCAGTTCTTTCTGGAAAAGATCGTTCTTGTATTCACTTTTCTAATACTCCCTTTGTTCCTTGATAGACACTAGTAATATTTGGGGGTCAAATATGTTTTTCTTTGACAACTATTTCTGTACGTCTTTCGAAAATAATTAGTTATAAAAGGCTAGCACATAACCTTTTATTCAGTTTTTTTTTTTTTATGACAAGGGAACCCGCAGCTGCTGCCCTTTGAGTGCTAACACTCCTGTGCAATAGCCTGCAAACCACATAGGAGAGGTAACCCGCACTAGGCAAGCCATGTGCGACGAGTTCGACCCAGAAGGCAATCCCCTACTTTCGTAGGCAGGGGTTTAGAAACCTTTTATTCAGTTTCTAAGCCTGTAAATTTTATTTTGAGAAATAAAATGAAATGAATGTCTCCAAACTGAGACTGAAAATTGATTAGTTTAACCTCATACTCGAGAAGGGGCGGAGGTAGAAGCTCAGATACTGGTTCAACTGAAATCAACAGCTTTTGCTCAAATGGTTTATTTATGTTACGAAATTCATTAAATATGCATACATCTTAGATTTAGAAACAAGTAATTAGCACTAGAAATCTTCATTCTAAAATCCAGAACCCATAAACTTAAAATCCCGGCTACCCTCCTATGTACTCAAGCTGGGTAGTTACCTATATTTTCTAGTGATGCCTTTATCCATGAATCGAGTATGAAAAAAAGTGACAATACCTGATCAACCCTATCAGCTTTTAGGCATTTATTAACAGAGCTCAAAGGCGTACATTGTATTTTCCCGTTCTCCTCACCTGAATAAACATCAATGTACACCTTATCCATGAATAAAAAACAAAAAACAATAGTACTCCCTCCGTTCACTTCTACTTGTCAAGCTTTGCTTCTCAAGAGTCAATTAGTACATGAATTTTGACCAACATTTATAGTATTTTTATATAGTTTTAGAACATCTAAATTTTAATTAAAACATTGAAGATTAGTCAAATTGACTCTCGAGAGCGTACAAGTGAACTGACGCATTAATACCTACAAGCAAAAGCTAAAAACCCTAACATCCATACCAACAAATTCAAGAGCACAAAGCCATGGATTGGATTGAAAATCGTAGTCAAAATGGGACGATTTTTCAACAGCTCTCCTAACATACTCTTGAGTAGGTATCGTATTATCTCCTTGAGAAGAAGACATTGAATTATGAGATTGACGATCGTGTGTACGTTGTTGCATTGCAGCTTGTACCGCACCTGCTGGTCCGGGAATTATGCGTTGTTGTGGCGGCGATTGTAACTGATTATTATGAGAATTTTCTGACTGTGAGATTTCGAGTGTCTGAGAAGGCGGCGGAGAAGATGACGTGGAGGTGGAGAGATTAGGGTTTTGGTGGAGTCGTCGTTTACAAGGGCGGAGAAGAGAGTGGAGATCGGAATCGTCTACATCCAGTGCTTCCCATGGCTCCATTTTTTTGGAGTGTCTTCTTCTTTTGGAGGGAAAATCTGTAAAGGCTTAACGGGATGGGTTTTCTTTGAATTGGATTGGATTTTGGCCCATGGAATTGAGTCTAATTGGCCCGGTGAAGGATAGCCCAATAGGCTATGACGGTTGCAAGGGGTCACTTGCACTTTTGTCTCTATTTTGTGCTGGTCTTTAATTTTTGTCCTCAAGCCAAATAAATTTTTCGCGGGACATAAATTTTATTCCCTCATCCTTAAAAAAACCTTATGACCCGCTAGGCATGAGTTTGATTTTGAATAGCAAAAATTAAATACCAGCCCATTTGAAGGACAAACTGTGCAATTTCTTGTATGACGGTTGCAAGTCAATCCATAAGTACGTAATTCCGGTTCTATTTTATTTTTTCAATATATAAAAATAATATTTTTCTTTTACTTGTTCATTTTAGCAAATTAAGAGAAAAATAATTATTTCTTAAATTTTACTCATATTTTGAAGTAACTATTTTTCAAACTTATTGAAGTAGTCATAATCAAATTTGAAATTTTGTAAGCCTGATTAATAAGGCAACTTAGTAAAATAAACACTAAGGGAGCTCAAAATGCAAATTGGATAACTAAAAAAAACGAAGGGAATGAAAAATTGACTCAACTCAATCCAAGAATACCGATGACTAGATTTGTGAAAATGACTCAACTCACATATGTTGATAATGTAAAAATATGTTTACGCCATCAGTTATAATCAGTAACATGCATATATAGCAACTATTTCTTTATTTTCTTCTGTTATGTTGCTTTCTGATTTGAATTTTGAACTACCATTGATCGGATTGGGATGCTTAATTCAACTTCATTAGAGATAAAGTAATCAATTGGCTCGTTTTCTATTGATAAAGAAAGTTACACGCGGCTGGCTATTGGTGGCAACCCCACCTAAAATTAGTCAAAACGCCAACATATTATCCAATAATGTGCAAAGTAGTGGTGGCCCTGTGCAGTATAGGTCCAACTACGTACGATAATGTGGGGCCGATTTGCTTGATTGTTTGTTAGCTGTAACACGTACTTATCAGAGAAAAATCAATTTATCAACAATAATTTCGTTTTAAATTGAATCTTTCTGAAACTGCCTTTTCCAGTTGATGAGCGTATTGTATAATTGTATCCTTCGATTTTTATTCCTTTTCTCTAAATAGGCGTTTGGACATGCGATTTCATGTCATGAGATAAAATTTCAAATTATTTAAAAAGCCATGATTTAGAATTTTCAAGTCATGATTTCAAAAATTTTAAATGTAAAACTTAACTCATAAGTTTATATTTTGTAAAAAAAGACCCATAATTTGGTAGATATTTTTAACAATTGCTCCCCCAACCATTTACTAGCCTATTAACTTCTACCAACCTTTGTTTATGTTCTATGTGTTTCCAAAGACATTACCACATTAATAAATTAGCTGGCTTTATGTTCAGTAACAATCAGCCCAACCTCTGTAAAATGAGTAACCAAATGCCCATCATTTCCTTCTATGTAGTAATATAGTATATCTATGTAGTAATATAAACTTATCCGTAAGAATTTCTGTAAAATGAGTAACCAAATGTCCATCATTTCCTTCTATGTAGTAATATAAACTTATCCATAAGAATTGGGAAATTTTGATAAAATTGTATAAGAATTGAGAAATTTTGATAGTTTTCACAACTTGTAGAGTTTTCAGATCTATAAGAAAAAATACAACTTAAGAAATTCAAATTGTATGTCCAAACATGGTTTCAAATCATGATTCATCTCATGATTTCAAATTATGTCCAAACAGCTCCTAAAGTTCTTGATTGATTATCGATCATTTTCGTATTATTCTCCGATAAATTGACTACTTGACTTGTTATAGAAGAACTCATATTTTCTCAACAAAAAAGAAGAAGAAAAAAACAAAAACTTCTGTCTTTGTAACGGCCAACGGGAATACTTTATTTGACTTGGTGGGGAGGTTGTAAGCGAAAAGTCAATAACAATGACATAACTAAATCTAAATCCGAAGCAAATTGCAACCGGATAATACTTTACTTATACAAAGATAAAATGAACATAAAACTAACAACTTATTTGGATGGTTGTTACCTATTACTCTGTATATTGTATCGTGTTGTTACTTTAAGTATAACGTTTGTTTTTGTTTTTATTTAAATTATATTTATTGTCAAATTTGTTGTTAGTAAAGAAACGGTGTAATGATATGTAACGACGATTTAGTGTGATCGCATAATGACCTCTCTATTTTCTCATCTTGCTTTTATTTATTATTTAATAATTTTATTTTATCCTTTACCCTTCATCTTTTTATAATAACTCTTCTCAGATTCTTTTTTTTTTCTTTGTACTCCTTCGTTTCAATTTATGTAGAGTGGTTTGGCTTGGTGTTGAGTTTAAGATTAAAAAAAGAAATTTTCTTGAAATTTGTAATCTAAAACAAGCTATAGAATTTTTATGGCTATAGATCTACTCATTAGAGATAAAATAAAAGGTTTAAACTTGTTACTAAATATAGAAATATATCTTTTTTTTTTGGACTGCTTAAAAGGGAAAAAAAAACGTGACATAAATTGAAACGGAGGGAGTAATATTATAACTTTATTGTTCATATTGATGTTGCTTGACATTATAAAATAACAAAAAATGATACAATCTATTCAAATGTTATATTTATCAAACTAATATAGTATAATACAATATATGATATATTATGAAATCATATGTTACAATCATCCGAATAAGACGTAAGGGGTCATTTGTTCACCAGAATGGGATAGATGAGGATATCCCACGGAGTTAGCTATCTCAGCTTCTATATGACAGCTAATCCTACCATTTTAATATAAAATGATTCTCGAGACTAATTAATAACTATAACCAAACACCGCATAAAATAATTCCTATGTATATATTTTTATTTTATATTTTGGAAGAAAGGGGATGAAAAAGAAAGAATTAGCAAGTATGGTGAAAGGGAAAGAGACGGGGCTTAATTAAAGGAGTATCGTATCAATTACCAAAAACATCAGCAAGAGTCTGAAATGGAAAACCTTTTGGGTCTACTGAGAGTACGAGTCAAGAAAGGTGTGAATCTCGCTGTTCGTGATGTTCGTAGCAGTGATCCCTACCTCGTCCTCAAGATGGGTAAACAGGTTCGAAGTTCCATCAAATTCTTCTCTCTCTCTCTTTTTTTTTTTTTTTTTAAAACTGTTTCAGATTTTTTTGTCTGGTTTTTGGTTGAGTTTTTCGTGTACTACTGTGATTTTAAACATTTGCGGGTAAAATCATTTATAGGGTGGAGGAATTTTCAGTTTTCATGTAAGTAAAGTCCACATTTTAAGTCTATGAGTATTGATCACCCACTGCACTGGCGGAGCCAGAATTTTTACTAAGAGGTTCAAAATATTAAAAATTAAACAACGTCTACTATATATATATATATGAAAATAATTTTAACCATGCATAAATAGTGTCTTTTTCCGCCGAAGGGGTTCAACCCCTCGGCCCTATGTGGCTCCGCCCCCGACCCACTGTCTGTAATCTTTTTTCTAGAATTTGTGCATGAGGTTTGTAGTCAATTAACTTGACATCTGAAGGATTTATCTAAATTTTTATGTGGAAATTACGCTAAAAAGGTGT
This sequence comes from Lycium ferocissimum, assembly GCF_029784015.1. NCBI lineage: Eukaryota > Viridiplantae > Streptophyta > Magnoliopsida > Solanales > Solanaceae > Lycium > Lycium ferocissimum. The sequence continues at coordinate 230,354 of NW_026725363.1, forward strand.
TATCTTTAGCGTTACCAGTTCATTTTTGACAATGGGCCCCGTTTTATTGGATTTAAAATCAGAAAAAAAGACACCGCCCGTTTTTCCTTTTCTTAACCCATGCAGTTTATAATTAAATTCATAGGGTTTAATTTTTCATTTTTGTGGAAGTTCTGATTACAATCTATGTTTGGGAGTCTTCTTATGGTAAAATCTAAGTCAAATTGATTATCTCAAGTTATTAAAGTTCTTTTCAGATGCCCTTTTGAAGTCATTACTTTCCGAATGAGGCTGGGGAAGGGGTGTTGAAATTTATCTATTTTTCGCAGTTCAATCATATTTTTAGTCTTGGCTTGTAGAAATGGATTGTAGTCTCATCGAGAAAGACATATGCTTTTAGTAGGTTTTGTCTATAATAAGGAGGCATAGAATGTGTAAGGTGTGATGTAATTCTTGTTTTCTGGAGGTTTCTGAATTTCGGCGTTCTATGTGTTGAGTCCGGAGCTATAAACCCTTTTGGCTGATGCAGATTTGTGAAGTTTATGGCATGATAAATGCTAGGTTTAGAAAGCTTGGCCATTCGGGTTTTCCAGGTTATGAAAAGTACAATGGGTGGAGTTGTTGCTCTGTTTCGACTGGGGTATAAGAAAGGTAGGAGTAGGTGATAGTTTATTGACTTTGGTGGATTGGTATGGAGAAACTTACATACCCCAGGTGTTTGCACTATTGCATTACTCAGAAAAGCTTTTGAGAATCTTTTTGGAACTTGTCCATGTATTTTATAGGATTTGGAAAGCTGCTTCAAGAAGACGATATATCTGTGACCTTGTTGCCAAATCCTTTGATTTGTTGAAGTACTATAATCTAAGGGAAGAATACTGCTCGGAGTTTACAAAAAGAGCAGCATTTTTTTTACCTGTTTCGTGTTCTAAATTAAGGTCAGAAGATAACAATGTCTGTTATACTATGTGACCTATTCAAATCCTAAAAGATAACAATGTCTGTTATACTATGTGACCTATTCAAATCCTAATGGGAGAAAAAAAAAACTAGGTGATTTCTTCCCAGTGTCCAATCCTTGGTGGACAGAGTTACCCAGCGTCTATGTTGGTGGGAGGCAGCAGATCCCCGTGGAATTAGTCGAGGTGCCCTCAAGCTGGCCCAGACACTACGATTATCACAAAAAAAAAAAAAATCTGTGACTTGTAAATATCTGCATTCTTTGCCATAATGCATGACTCAATTGGTACTTTGAGCTTCCCAAAATAGCGGGTGATATGACAGCTATTGTCTTACTAACAAAAGAAAAAAACATGAGGACTCCAATACTTGGTTCTTCTTTTCGTTCAATGTTCTGGCTACTATGTTATTTTGTTATTAACTGCATGGAAGATGGTAAGCCGCAGATTTGGGATGTGTAGTAAATTGTGAATTCTTCCTCCTTATATGTATATTGTTAATTGCTCTCACCGAAGTTCTTGACTTTCATGTTTTACATATTGAGCGCAGAAATTCAAGACCCGAGTTATAAAGAAGGATGTTAATCCTGAGTGGAATGAAGATTTAACTCTTTCTGTTGCAGATCCCAATCTTCCTGTTAAGCTGGTATAGTTTCTTGCTTGCTGGTTATTATATGAGAGACCTATCTGTTAAGCAGAAAAAATTGATCAATATTTATGCTCCTTAATGTGCTAATGTATACACTTTCCGGTGTTTGTATTTCTTGTTTACGTATTTTTGTCTCTGTTTCCAGACTGTCTATGATCACGATATATTCAGCAAAGATGACAAAATGGGAGATGCCGAATTTGACATCAAACCATTTCTAGAGGCTGTCAAAATGAACTTAAGTGGCCTCCCAGGTGGCACCATTATTACAAGAATACCACCGTGCAGATCTAACTGTCTAGCAGAAGAGTCTAATGTGATTTGGAAAGATGGCCAGGTTGTGCAAGATATGTGCCTAAGATTGAGAAATGTGGAATGTGGAGAGGTCGAACTTCAACTTCAATGGATCGACCTTCCTGGCTCCAAGGGTTTATAGAACACAGAGTGTCTGTATATAGATGGTTTCAGTTTGGCTGCTGTCTATGAATGGGTTTGTGATCCTACAATTGATCTCTGGTTGTGATAAATGGAGCTTTTTATATAGAAGTTCGATTAAACTGCAGCAATACTGCACCAATCTGTTGTGCAAGGTTTCTAGCTTACTGAATATGTGGTTTGAATATTCTTTTCAAATTTTCTTGTATTTCACTGGAATTGCTGTAGTATATGGGAAATACTCAATATACAGGTTTGCAGATAAGTGCAAACCTTTTTATTACTTTTGTGCGCATATTATGGTATTTAATATTTTTCATGCTTGCCCTTATTATCCAAGACATAATATCATCAACCATATATTCTCAATACCCGTAAACATAAATTAAGCATGTTAACTAAGAGATATGAAAGTTTTAAGGAGATCATGCCATTGCCTTAACAAATGCAGTTTTAGTTAAGAACAATGAAAGTCAACATTTGCCACAACTAAAATGGTACTCCATTCTTTTCCTCCCAATATATATGACTCTTTGTTGATTTTAAGGCGTTCAATGTTTTTTTTTTTTTTTTCTCTTGGAAAATTAGCTTTTAATCCATTATTTAGTCCTTTTCATTAACATGTATATTACGGGCAATTAGCAGGAATGCACCTTATTGAGGGTGGTCTTTAATTTTTGTCCCTCAAATTGATGGTTTTTAATTTTTGCCCTTCGCTTAGAATACCTTAGGTTCTAAGTTCGAACCCCGGCTCAAGCATGAAAAAAAAAAATCTCAAGGCAAGGCTTTTGGAAAAGTCTGCCTTATGCGGCATAACTAAAGTTCTGCCGGATCCGGCAGAGGTTGCCTTATAAGGTAGACTTTTAGTTATGCCTTAAGGCAACCTCTGTCGGAGACGGCATAGGTTGTCTTATAAGGCAGACTTTTAGTTATGCCTTAAGGCAACCTATGCCGGATCCGGCATACCTTTAGTTATTCCTTAAGATAACCTATGCCGCATAAGACAGACTTTTCCCAAAGCCTTGCCTTGCGATTTTTTCTTTTTTGACGGAGCGAGGATTCGAATCCAGAACCTCAGGGTATTTTCTAGGGGTGTCAATGGTACAGTTCGGGTGGTCATTTTAGAAAATTTATACCATACCAATTTTTCGGTTATTTTATTTTGTAGAACCAAAATTGGACTTTTTAAAACCGTCCCATCATGTCGGTTTCTCTTGGTACCGGTACGACTCGGTTAATTTTCAATTTTTTTAAAGAACATCATATTACAGTCACTAGTAAAAGTTAAGACATAGGATCATACATACTTCTATAGGATTTTGATAAAAACTCCTTAGATATTTTTACTGATTAAAAGGTTATGAATCAAGAAAACATGAAAGAACAAGAACAGAGATTGATCTCACTATTTTACGGCGGTGTAAAATAATGCTAAGCAAAAACAAAAAAATATATTTTAGATCGCACGAGGGGAAAAAATCAATCAAGATGAAACTCAAGAACTGAGACTACTAAGATTAAGTATCCAATAAGAGAATTTAAAATCATACGAGAGGAAAGGTATCTAATAGTACTTTGTAACTTTCAGATCGTTGGAATACCTTGTAGCTTACTAGTTACTGCTCGAGATGCTAGAGCTAATTTAATTTCAATAGGAGTAATATAATAGGTTTCAGAGCTGGAACTTGAGGTGTTAATTATAGGGAAAATGACCTTACAATACTATTTAAAGACTCTCTATTACAAAACATAAGGATATTTTTCCTTATTTACAAAACATACCAACAAAATTACAAAGTATACCAGATTTGGTTTTAATGGGATACTCATGATTTTAGGCTTTTTTTAAGGAAAAGAATCTGGTTTTAAATGTGGGCTTAATTTTAGGATAGTTACCAGACCTAATTCTCTCTCTCTCTCTCTCTCTCTCTCCTTATATGATAGACACCATTTCCAGACCTAAAATTCATCTTCTCTCCTAGAATAAATTTTCAAACCAATATTACAAAGTATTTTTTATTACCGACTTGTGTATTAATTGTATATAGAAATTGGTTTGTATCGTTCTGAGGTATGTGTGATCATTGTGTGTTTGAAATCTTTATATATTATATAAACTGTAGTTTTCAAAAATGTTGAAAACTAATATATGTATGAAATGTGTATGGAATCTACTATATATCATTAGATATATGTGGTACAATGTGTAGGAAATGCGAATAAATTCGATATTAATTAGTCTTAAAAATGTTGAAATGATATGTGTATGGAATCTGGTTTGTATCAATCAGAAAACTTATTATACATATATACTTTCTCATAATCTATACATGCTTTGATCAGATTTTATAAAATTTATATATACTTTATTATAATCAAAATATACATACAACTTTTATATATATTTCATACATGAAAATTATAATGAATTTCTACAGTTATACATATTGCATACAAAAATTTATACATATCTATTTTCTGGTGTATGAACTTTGTATGGAATCTGGTTTATATCAATTATAAATTTATTATATATATTTTCTCAAAATTTATACATACTTTGATTATATTTTAAGCAATTTAAATGTAATCTATCATAATCAAAATACACATATGATTTTTATACATGTTTCATATATAAAAATTATAACGAATTTATACAGTTTATACATATTGCATACAAAATTATACATATATGTTTTCTGATGTATGAACTTTGTACATAAAAATTACCAATTAGAATGGACTTTTTGAGTAAAAGTTGGAGAAAATTAGAGAACAATATCTCTTAATTTTGAATGGGGAGAGAAAAGTGGATGAAATAAAAAAACAAAAGTTGGAGAAAATCAGGGAACAATATCTCTTAATTTTGAATGGAGAGAGAAAAGTGGATAAAATAAGGAAAGTAATTTATTTAATGTGTTTTATTTGCTTCTTTTTAATATACCTAATTCGTATAGATTTTGTAACAAATCTATTGATATATTTTGTAAACTGAAAAGTATCGTCGTGTTCTGTAAATATACCCTCTTACTATGTACATATATGTTTTTTGCCCTTAATTATATTGCTGGCTTGTAATCATTTTCATCATCCCAAACCCAAAGTGAAAATTTTATTATTTTATTATATTTAAATTTAATATATAAAATATATTTTACACATATAAACTTATTTGGTTCGGTTCGGTATTTTTTTGATTTATTTTTATGAAATAAAAAGCCTATCTAATTATTCGGTACAATTATAAATTTATATAAAAATCGTCGATTTTATTAAAAAAACATAAAAATCGGTTCGATACGGTACGGTTTGGTCGGTTAAGTCGGTTTTTTGAAAACCATTGGCAACCCTAGTATTTTCAACCACTTTTTTAAGCGAAGGACAAAAATTAAAGACCGCCCCAAAAGAAGGACAATCCGAGCAAAAAAATGGTATATCACATGTAATTAACATCGGCAATTCGCAGGAATGCCCCTCATTCGAGGTGGTCTTTATTTTTTGCCCCCAAATTGCTGGTCTTTAATTTTTGCCCTTCGCCTAGAATGACCCGAGCATCTGGGTTTGAACCTCGGGTTAGGCATAAAAATAAAAAAATCGCAAGGCAGGATTTTTCGAAAAGTCTGCCTTATGCAGCATAGGATGCCTTAAGGCATAACTAAAGTTCTGCCGGATCCGGCAAAGGTTACCTTATAAGGTAGACTTTTAGTTCTGTCTTATGCGGCATAGGTTGCCTTATTATACGACAGACTTTTAGTTATGCCTTAAGACAACATATGTCGGATCCGGCATAATTTTAGTTATGCCTTAAGGCAACCTATGCCGCATAAGACAGACTTTTCCCAAAACCTTGCCTTGCAATTTTTCTTTTCTTTTACTGAGCAGGGTTCAAACCCAGAACCTCAGGGTATTTTCGGCCACTTTTTTAAGCGAAGGATAAAATTAAAGACCAGCAATTTGAGGGACAAAAATTAAAGACCACCCCGAATAAGGGGCATTCCTGCGAATTGCCCATGTTAATTTTACATGTACTATACCATTTTTTTGCACGGATTGTCTTCTTTTGGGGTGGTCTTTAATATTTGCCTTCGCTTAAAAAAGTGGTTGAGTTCGATCTTTTTCACCTTTCCCTAAATGTAGAATGAACTATAGTTCATTTATTGCCAGTTCCATTAGTAATTTCAAGTTTTCATTTGATTGCCACACACCATAAGCAAAGAAGTCGTTATTTATTCACAAATTGCTTAATTTGGGTTTAAAGTTCTTTTTTTGCTAATTAATTAAAGGATTCAGAGAACCTCCCCCTCCCCGCCCCCCCTCATTTTTTCTTTCTTTCTTTACTACTACATCTTGGACCAGAACTCTTATACAGTAACCATACACATATGTATGAGTATGTTTCAATGAATGTGTATTTGAATGTGACACATAGATATCAGTAATATGAGAGGAGGAATAGACCTAGTGGTCTACTAGAGGTAGAGGACAAAAAATTTGGGAAATTCAAAGCTTTCATCTTCACTTAAGTTAGTAGAAAAATCCCAAAAGATTGGTCTAAAATATACTCTATTCTTTTCCCACTAACATGACTCAATTTTTTTTTTTTTTAATAATCGTCGTGTTCGACTAAATTTAGTTTGTACCTCCACCTCGACTAAATTCAAGTGATACCGCCACCTCATTTTTTGTGTGAAGTAACAAACTTAATATTTCTCACACATTCGTTGTTACTTGTTCGCTATATTAAAAGTAATGGGCGCTTGGGCACCAAAAAGTTTTTAAAATTTGTGGCGAAAGTGTCTAATAGGAACACATTATCATACGTTCAATTGAAACAAGTCATAGTTCGAATATCTAAATGAAATTTACTAACAAATTTAAGAGGTTATCAATGAATTCAACTGATGTTAAAATGCGATAAAAATATTAATACTATCTTAATTTTGTAAAATGACAAGTATTTTGAGACAAATATTTTTAATAACTTTAACGACCAGTAGCATGGGACGGAGGGAGTAAAGAAATGCATAAAGAAATGCATGCCCTTTTGTAGTCCTAGGGAAACATAACCATTTTCCTAGGACCAATATATAGCAGTTTGTGCAAATTAAACATAATGTTTGTTTTTGGGAGTCCAAGAGAGTTGTGACCCTTGCCCTGACACGCCAATCTTTGCTCCCATTTTTCTCATTCGCCACTTCTATCCATCATTCATTTCAACGCATGCTTCCCTGTGGACTGTAGGCTTTTATCACTTCTAGGACATTATTTTACCATATCTCTATCTCTATCTTCCCCCTAAGAATAATATTTACTATTCCAAAGCCGCCAATCACCTTTCTACATCCTCTTTGAGTTAAAAGTTAAACTATAAGGAGTTTCCATCTCAAGAAATGTTGTAATAAAGGATTATATACTAATTATCTAGAACTACAAAAAACTATATATTTACATGATGGTATAGTAACAACTGTTATGCCGCTATATCTTGGGTATTTGTTGGCCAATCTTTAATCTGTTTAATTAAAGTAAGTTTGAATTACAGTCATTGCGCTTCTACCACCTCTTAGCAAAGTAGGATGATGGGAAAGCCCCCTCGCGTTGCAATGGTGTATTGGTATGTGGGGGTATTAGAGGTTGTTACCTTGTGGCCAAGTCGAAGGGGCAGAAATTCAACGCAGAGCTTTTTGGTTGTTGAGTTATAGCAGAATTATATTCAACAACTTTAGTTCTTCTGATTTGCACTAAAATGACTTAAGTAGTCTTCAAAAGAGCCCGTTTATTCTCTCCACCTGTTCACATGCTAGTTTAGCGAGAATTATAATGCAGTGTGGAGTGGATAACAACGAATGATTATTATACGGTGATTAATAATATACTAATTGTTATATGGGGAATAACACTATAGGAAATGTTATATAGGGATTTTTAAGAACATTGTTGTCTTCAGTTACTTTTTTTCTCCAATATAAGATTATGTAGGAACTATTTTTTGCTACACGTTTAATCAAATATTGCATAAGTTAAGTAGATATTATTTTTCTTCATCCCTCTAATAAAACACAATTATTTTATGCGAGATTTTATGTTAAAATAATTTTTTCAATACCTCCAACCAAACAACCCTTAACATTTTGATCATAGAGAGCACACCCTTGAGAATAATGGCTATAAAAAATCGAACTAGGAATGGACAAACCAAAGCGGCCCACAACAAAAATGCACCTTTAATTTCACCATAGCCTTCTTGTTGCTTAGCTCCTGTTCTTGTCACAATGCCCCATCAAGGCCTCAATCAGGCCTTGGACATTCACCATTTCCAGAACATAAATAGAAGATATTTCTTTTTACATTAATAAAGAACTTAACAGTGAGGGGGCAATACTGCTTTATATCATTTTCACCTGCATGAGAATGTTGCCTTGGCAAAAGGCAAACGAAACACAATCAAACCTTTCTATGACAATATCGTTTATTCAGTTTTTTTTTTTTTTACTGCTATAATGAAATATTGTAATATACATAACACGAAATATAGACTCAAAAAAAAAATTATGATCATTATAGTGAAATATTATTATAAAGGATGACAGGTATAAAAAGGTCCAACTGTTCTGTATTGTGTTAATCTACATATTGAGAAAAATAGGGATAAAAATAAACACCAGAGGAACAGGCGTAGCCCATCAACAGCCCACGAGCCAAAAAGCCAAAAACAAGAAGAAAATGACTTTAAAAAAGAAGCTCCGGCAAACAAGTACTTATAGGGACACCACCTCCAACCAAAATGCTTTTTCTCTACACAACTCTGTGAACCATTGAAGATAGAGCCATATACCAACTTACCATACCAGATTATACCAATTTCGTAGTACCCCTCCTTTTTTTTTTTTTTTTTCCTTTCAAATCCAAACACAGCTCAAAACAAAGAGCAAAAAAACAAAGGGAGTAATAGGCAAAAAAATATAATTAGAAAAATCCCCCCTTTGCTTTGGAGACTGCAAGCTTTGCTCGCAACTCTCAAAGCTGTATTCTTTCTGTAATCTCTATTCTCTAATGCCAAAAAATATTGCTCCTTTCTGCAAAATCCCCACAACCCCATAAACCAAAACACATGCTTCCCTTCTTATTCTTACATAACTTTGCTTATATTTACCAACCCCACTTCCTCATTTCTACTAAAGTTTCTTCTATTTCTCAACTTCTTTAACCTTCCTTGTATGTTTTCTTGATTTGGGTATTTCAAGAACTTAGTAAAGATGATAACTTTAGCTGATTTCTACCATGTTATGACTGCTGTTGTGCCACTTTATGTGGCCATGATACTAGCTTATGGTTCTGTTAAATGGTGGAAAATTTTCTCACCAGACCAGTGTTCTGGAATTAACAGATTTGTTGCACTTTTTGCTGTTCCTCTTTTGTCCTTCCATTTTATTGCTGCTAATAATCCATACAAAATGAACTTAAGGTTCATTGCTGCTGACACTTTGCAGAAACTCATTGTTCTTGGGGCTCTTGCTGTTTGGGCTAATTTAAGCAAAAGGGGTAGTTTAGAATGGAGTATAACACTCTTTTCATTATCAACTCTTCCAAATACTTTAGTTATGGGCATTCCTTTGTTAAAAGGAATGTATGGTGAATTTTCTGGGAGTTTGATGGTGCAAATAGTTGTACTTCAGTGTATTATTTGGTACACTTTGATGCTTTTTATGTTTGAGTTTAGAGGTGCAAGGATGTTAATTTCTGAGCAGTTTCCAGATACTGCTGGATCAATTGTCTCTATCCATGTTGATTCTGATGTCATGTCATTAGATGGAAGACAAGTTTTGGAAACTGAAGCAGAATTAAAAGAAGATGGGAAACTTCATGTTACTGTTAGAAAATCAAATGCTTCAAGGTCTGATATATATTCAAGAAGGTCACAAGGTTTTTCTTCTACTACTCCAAGGCCATCAAATTTGACTAATGCAGAGATTTACTCTTTGCAATCTTCAAGAAATCCAACCCCAAGAGGGTCTAGTTTTAACCATACTGATTTTTACTCAATGGTGGCTGGTGGTACTGCGGGGAGGAACTCAAACTTTGGTGCGAATGATGTTTATGGCATGTCTAATAATTCAAGAGGGCCAACTCCAAGACCTTCAAATTATGAAGAAGATCAAAGTGGGAAATCAAGATTCAATAATTACCATGGAGCAGCACAAAGTAATTATCCAGCTCCAAATCCTGGCATGTTTTCACCTTCTAGTAATGCCAACAAAAGCACTACTAAGAAAGCTAACAAGGGAGAGGAAGGTGGCAAAGATCTTCATATGTTTGTTTGGAGTTCAAGTGCCTCTCCTGTTTCTGATGTTTTTGGTGGAGGCCATGATTATGCTGCTAATTTAGACCAGCCTGCACCTAAGGATGTTAGGGTACCTATCTCTCCTGGAAAAGGTAAGGGCTTTTTACATTTTTGGCCCGTCGTCCGAAATTGATTACGAGCGTTAGCTAAAATATACGAGACATATACACTCATATGTATATTATATAAGAATATTTATACATTTGCTGGTTATTATTTTTTGGTAATTAGTTATTCCTAATTTTGTCACTTTGATTTGAACATTGTATAAGTGCACCTTATTTATGCTTAATTAATGTATTATGAATTGGATTTAATTTACAGTTGAGGGGCAAATAGAGAGGGATGATTTCAGCTTTGCAAATAGAGATGGAGCTGATCCAATGAACAATCAAGAAGGTGAAAAATGTGGAGAAAACAAAGCAAAGGTTATGCCACCAACAAGTGTAATGACTAGGCTCATACTGATCATGGTTTGGAGGAAACTTATTAGGAACCCAAACACTTATTCAAGCTTGTTTGGCCTCACTTGGTCTCTAGTTTCATTCAGGTTAATTTGCAAATTTCCATTAATATTCTTTTTTCTTTCTTGGTTTTGGTATATATTCTGATTAGAGCTTTTTTATTATAATAATGTAGGTGGAATTTGAAGATGCCTGCTATAATTGCACAGTCCATATCTATACTGTCAGATGCAGGACTTGGCATGGCAATGTTCAGTCTTGGTGAGTACTTTCATTATTTTTCCACAAGGAAGACATTAGTGTGTGCACACACATTATATGTCTCTTTTATTTTAATGTCCCTCTAAGATATCATAACTTTACATTATTAAATTACCTGTTTAGAAGAGGAGCGTGCTAAAAAGCAAAGTAAGCCAACAGTATGGTCATCATCATATCATATCTCTCTTTATTTCTTTAATTAAGTCTTCTTTACCCCATCTCAATGTTTTCTCATTTCTCAAACCTCCCTTTTTCTCTCTCAATGGCTGCAATCATGATAACTACAAGTAGTAAACTCCCACAAGTGGAAGTGATGATGCCACGCACCTCTTTTTAAATAATGATAGTGTTCGAATCAGTTTGTGCTCACCTCGACTAATTTTTACAGGATATTTACTACCTTTCATCAACATAGATAGCTAGTGGTGCGCATCTCGACTAATTTTACTAGCTATTTGCTTCCTCTCATCAGCATAGATAATCAATTGTGCTCATCTCGATTAATTTTACGGGATCTTTTTTACCTTTTAGTAACCAGTTGTGCACACCTCGACTAATTTCAGGAAACATTTGTAATCTTTCATTAGCATAGATAATGGGTAACTCGGTCCACTAATATTTGGACAAACGTGAAGCAATCACTAAGTATTATTGCTTTCACTAAAAATAGAAGTAAAACCTCATGGTCCCCTTGGTGCATGCCATGCACTTAAAAGAGAAGGGTTATTGCTACTTTTCACTATTTTTTTTCCAATTTGCTATTGCATATGTTATATAGTGGAAGTACAGAAGTATAATTTTCCATGTAAGAAATGTTAGAGTTGATGGATGACAGGTCTGTTCATGGCTTTGCAACCAAGGATCATAGCATGTGGGAATTCTGTAGCAGCTTTTGCTGCGGCTGTGAGATTCCTTACAGGTCCAGCTGTTATGGCAGCTGCTTCCATTGCTGTTGGTCTCCGGGGAACTCTCTTACACGTGGCAATTGTACAGGTCATCATCAAATCTTTTGCTCTTCCATTTCTTCCTTATTATATATATACCTTCACTATTAAATGTTGTTGATTTATTAAAAGCATAAAACTGATATGGCTATGTTAATTATTTTATTTCAAACTCTCCACTAGACCTACCACTAAAATAAATTAAACCAACCTGCTGCTTGGAGCCCATACAGTTTCAAAACTCATTAATTTAAATTCTAGTTGTGCTTGAACAACATGCACCTAACCAAGTAACATAAACGAATTCAGAATTTAGAATCAGTAAACTTATATGAGTATGATATGTTTATTTTCTTGTTTATATACATAATTCGAGCCGAAATCAATAGATTCAATTGAATACATTACAGAACCCATCATAAATTAAGTTTTTGAGCTCTAAAAATAATACCCCTTAGTCATCTTCATTTTTTGACCATCTTCAATTTGAGCTGATAAATTGCATTATTATATTATCTTCAACAACTTCCTTTATTCTTATATAAAATATTCCTTCATTAAAATTAGAAGAAAACTAAATAAGGTGCAGCGTGCATGATGCAGACCTACTCAATTCAGGATGTACAAAAAATATAAAATACTGTAAAAGATTTGGGCTGCGACAATTATTATCAAAAGGGAATGTTTCACAATTTGCAATTTTGCATGCATTATTTATATTTTGTGTGTTCTCCTACTAATAAATTATAAAATGAACATGAAAACAGGCAGCTCTACCCCAAGGAATTGTCCCCTTTGTCTTCGCCAAGGAATACAACGTTCATCCTGACATTCTTAGCACAGCGTAAGTATAAATTAACATCTTTTATTGTGTTTAATTTATTTTTTATTTTTTTTTGTAATTTCATGATTGATTTGTTTTTTTTCATTTCTTTTATTTGTAAAACAAATTTGCAGTGTCATTTTTGGGATGTTGATTGCCTTGCCGATTACACTGGTGTACTACATTTTAATGGGACTTTGAAGAGCGGCTTAATTAATATTAGTGCAGCCGTTGGCATGGAGAAAAAAAAGCTTACAGCTTTTGTGTAATGAAAAGAGTTGTAACAACGTGATGACGAAAAATCAAGCAGAGGGAAGAGAGAGAAAAAAAAAAGGTTCTGTGCTTAGTTCAAACGTAATTAACTCCTCCTCATTCAAATGTCTTAGTGGATTGTCTTTGGTACGTAGTACAAGTTGTAAAATCATGTTTAATCTGTAGTCTATTGGTTAGCAGGAAAAAAGAAATTTAATTCCTAGTTGTTTATGAAATTTGTTAGCTACTACTGTTATTTTATGACTTCCTACTCGTAAAAAGAATTTGCTTTCTTTTTTTTTCTTCTATAAAATTTAGGGTGGCCTTTTTTTGCCTTTCTTTTTTTCCTATAAGAGAAGAGTTTTTGTTGTAGGGTAAGTGGCGAAGTCAATAATTTCATTAATGAGTCAAAATATAATTTATTCCTTTTAAAGGGGATTTAACATATATTTTATATACATTAAAATAATTCACTTGTGAGGGGCGGATTTAGAGGTCAAGTTATAGGTTCATGTAAACTCAGTAGCTTTTGCCTAGATGTTGTATATATATTAAATATTAAAAATCTACTACAATATATATATATATATATATATATATATATATATATATATGAATTCAATTATTATTATAGTACTAACTTAAATCACTATAATATTCATAAATTTTAAATTCTAAATCTGCCTCGGTAAGACATGGAATCTTAGTTTGGGTGGTTTATAAAAGTTTTCGAAAGTTCACTAGGAGCATATTCTTCACAAATGACATGTGAGGCAGAATATTTGGCTAAAGGAAGAAGAAAGCAATAGACGGCTACAAAATTCGCCCTTTACAACCGTGTTGATGTTATTCTTTTGCTAAAATAATAGATGCTATATTGAGAATAGAAGAAAAAAAAATAGATGCTGTATGTTAGAAAAGAAAATAAATTTATCCGTTTTTTACACACGAGTGACCAGATTGAAATTAAAGAAAAAAACAAGGAAATGATGAAGACGTATAGTGTTCTATGATTCATAAGGAAATGTAAACAAAGAATTAGATGGGATCTACATCAAATCGAGCACCTAGCTAGGTTATTGGAGGGACCTTACAAATATCACTATATATTTAATACATGCATAAAAAACAATCAGAATAATGCACCCGTGTAATTTGATTCTTCAATCAGAATAAATATTAGGATCGTGGCAATACTTTGGGTCTAAATAAGTAATCTAACATTTACTTAGATTAATATTATCTCCAATCCCAGACAAAAGTAATGAAATGAGGAACATCTAATTAAGTGACATGCATATATGGTCACCAGTGAATTGCAAAAGATTTGTTTCCTAGCCAGTCTCCAGTATCTGTTGGTGTTCGATTAATATGAATTCGCTTAAGAAAATTTTACTTGAGGACAAAATGCTCCTTATCAATGATGACTTCGTTTTCACGGCTCGAACTTGAGACTTTTAGGTTAGGATGGAGGAGTACAACTTCACCACACCTTTGGTGGTGTCACATGCACGATTCAATATTTATATCACATTCGGTATTTAATACTTATTTTGGGACTCGACTAATTCGGATTCGCACCCGAAATTCTCACTTGGTGATAAAGTGCTCCTAATCATTGCCATTTATATACAGTGGTACGGTATTCACCACGCCGCAACCTTTGCTAGTGTGACAATTCTCACGACGCCCACGGCACTATAAATCATTATGATATTACTAAAATCATGTAACAGTGTTAATTATGTGGAAAATCGGAAAAAATAATTGTTTCAATATCTTATCTTACTTAAGTTTCTTTGGGTAAAAAGTTGAAAGTAGAAAGTGCGTCAGTGTAAGTAAACTCTCCTTGCTTCTTGTTTAACTTTTTTTCTTTTTTTCTTTTTTTTGCTTCCTTTGGTAATAATATGGTGGACAAGCCTGAATTTGACCGCCATGATTAAGATAGTAACTATCCATACGTAACTTAGGACACAAAATTCTGTAGTTAAATGATTTAATATAATCTCAAACACATCACTGTGAATAAAGGAAAAGGTAAAATCATAACAAAGTCATGCTGTCCTGGTGCCTACCACTAATTAAAGATATCCTATTTATCAGTACTATATAATATATTTTTTTGGCATTATCAGTAATATATAATGATTAATGGGAAGACGACGTTTTTACCAACCCATTAGCCTTGATTTGCTGACAGCATCTATAATCTCTAACGTAGTTAAATTTCCTTTTCAAACACAAAATAAAGTTTAATTAAACATCGCACGTACGTGATCATCCCAAATGCTAAAATTAAGACCTTTGGAACATAATCTAATGTTTAACTAACAACCTCAGTGCCTTCTTAACAGCCAACAAGATGTTTTCAATAAGCCAATTAATTATCACAAATTCTTAAAACCAAAGGAGCAATGTGCGATTTTACCTAACTGACTTTACTTTGCGCCACTTAGATATAAGGTTGAACGTCACAAAACTAACCACTTTCTGGTATTCACATGTTTGCTAAAGCTAAAAACGAAACTTAATTAGTTTCTGATTGACTAAATCGATCAAAAAGCGAGATCCTCAAATTAAAATACAGAATAAAAATTTATTATAAAATTAAATGTAAAGAAATTTAACTGTGCGTGAGTTCGGAATTAGAAATTGTGAGAGTCCAGCTATAATTGAAGATCGATTATACCTATGCAAACGTAACCATAATGCCCATTGAAGAACTTGTTGAATCCTGTAAATAGTTTTTGAAACGATGAAGAGGTGATACTGAAATTTATAGGAATAGGACTCATGAGTAGTTGGATATATGATGAGTGGTACACTGAGTGAGCAAGCAATGAGGGAATATTGTGTCCCAATAAAATCGTCAGCATGCAATATTAAAGCTTTTGTCATGAGCTAATTATAGAATTGGGCAGCTTTTCCCACTTTCCTTTTTCTTATAGACGGTCTCTATGAAAAAACTAAGGATGGCAATCCTTTAGTTTTTCAAACATATGTATGTAGTTTGATCGAAAATAATAAATTTTGTTGAACTCACATAATCCATTGTGTGGTAGATCCGTCTTTAGTGAGAGTGGTGTTGTAATAGTGTACTTTTCTAGTGAAGGAATTGCTTGTTTATAATATCCATATCTATGTGATTATGTAACGTTTGGAAATGTAAATTAAAGAGATTTTTGGAAATCCAATGAGTATATATTAACATAAGCGATTACAGAATTAAGCAGCAAAAAATGAAAACATAAATCAAGTTAACAGGTTTTGTTTTGTTGTCTAATCAAGGCTTTAATTCAGCGTGCTATTTGGACAAGGCATTGAAGAGATCGACGAACATAAATTCAAAATGTCTTTAGTGTTTCACATACATAAATTCAAAATGTCTTTAGTGTTTCACACATTATTATAACTATATATATCTGTATTTATAAAAGCATGAATATAAATGTTGGTTAACCAAAATAGCCTTCAAATATTGAACGACTTTTATACTCTTCTAAAATTAAATAATTTCTTTACGGAAGCAATTGTTAGACAAAATTGTAATATTTGTAATTCAAAACTGTTTTATATTAGAATTTTGAAGGTATAATGATTCATGGTAAAATTGGGATCCTCTCTTTTCACTTGGTAAGATATTAATTTCTTAACACAACATAGAGTTCTAATATTACTAGCATTGTGATATCCTTAACAACCCAATTATTAGCAATTCCTTATGGATTTGACTTTGTTTCCGGAAAACAAGAATTAGACCTTATTTAGTTCTCTCCCATTTCAGATTTTAACTTTGACAACTTTGACTGTTTAATTTTCATGGCAGGACATCTCTTTGTTAGAGTTTGAATCGGTGGTGTCCCTTTGGGCATATCTGATAAAATTTGATCACTGGTAACTTTCTTTTCCTTATAGTACATGAGATCTCATTCATGCCTAAGACCCTTTTCCCTTCACTTTTTGCTTGTTTATTGCTTATGATATAAATTATGTGGATAATTGTGTTTTGGGTTTGATCTTGCACAGAAAAATAGGCGGCTATGGTTTTATCTCAACAAATTTGATAGAGTTTCTCAATTTTTACAGTGGACTTCTATCTTCTTTGGCAAAATAGGTTGCTATTGTATTATTGTTCACATATGCTATGCACAGATTTGTTGGGCCTGTTTGAAAAGCCACCCAGGTAATTGGAATTGGGTGTAATTGGGTGTAATTACATAGTTTGGCCTGTTTGTTTGACCAAGTAATTACACAGTTAGGTGGAATTGGGTGTAATTGACAGGGTGTAATTACACTCTCCAATTCTCAAGGGGGGGCTGAGAATTGGGTGTAATTACACCCTGTAATTACAGGGTTACTTTTTAGTTTGTTTATTTTTTTACTTTAATTTATTTTTATTTTTAATTTATTTTATTTCTATTATTTTAATTTTTTTGATTTTTAATATTTTTTATTTCTATTATTTTAATTTCTTTTTTTATTTTTACTTTTTTATTATTTTTATTTTTTAAAATGTATTTTTCTTTTTATATTATTTATTTTTCATTTTCTTTCTTTTCATTCCCAACCTTTACTTCTTGTAATTCCATGTAATTGCTCGTATTTTTTTTATTTTTTTATTTTATTCATTTAGCATAACCGTGTTATTATTCTAATATTTGAAACTACACCTCTTAATATTGGAAAGAATGAGTTATTAACAAACTTGACATATAACGGGTGACGTTATTAAAGTAGAATTTCATTGTGAATGGGGTTATAGACTTATATTTTTCCTTTCTTTTGAATTATTTACTTAAGTTACGTTGGAACTTACTTATGTAATGTTGGAATTTGACATAAGAGTATTATGTTGAACTTTTTCTTTTGCATTTTGAATTTAGGTTATATTTTCAATTTTAAGTTATTTGCTTTCACATTGCGTGTTGTTTATTTTTCACTTACATTTGATGGATTTTTTGTGTCAAACATTTGAATAATGTTATGGCATTATATTTATTAATATTATTTTTTTGTCAAACATCCAATCCATGACGTTCTCACAAAAAAAGTCTTCTTTTAAGTTTTATAATTAATTAAAATTAAATATTAATTTGAAAAATATATATCAATTATTTTTGTTACAAATATATGATTATTAATTAATATATTTTCAAGAAACAATGTGTTATTAAATAACTAATTTAATATCATTTATAAAGGCAATATTTTTTAAATATTAATTTTAAATTTTTTATAATTAAATGTTATTTTTAAATTAAAGTGATTTGTGTAATTACACTTGTGCAACCAAACAAGACGCTTGTAATTACACCGTAATTACGTTATGACAAACAAACAGTGCGTTGTAATTACACTTTGTGTAATTACTAGGCTGTGTAATTACTACCCTAGTAATTACACCAATTCCAGTTACCAGGTGGCTTTCCAAACAGGCCCTTAAAGTTTTTTATGAGGTAACGTAACTAGCTTATCTTGCTTTTCTAATCCTATTTTTTTTGGAAAATAATTCTCAAACCTAAAAACCTAAAAGAACGTTATTCAACATACTTCTTAAACCTATAAAATCCTAAAAGACAAGACGGATTACAAGGAGAAAATAACAATAACGTTATAGAAATTTATAGACGGTGATGTAATTTGCTTTGGAAAACGTAATAGTCCTCTGAAGGTATTTTTGAAGGTTAGAAAAACTTGGCTATATAATCTTTATCTTTGTATCTACTAAATTCGTTGAAAAGATGAATCTCTATCTTTATACATGTTTAATGAGGTTTTTGACAACAAAAATCTAACTATAAGCTATTTACATTTTGTTAACTTGAAATAAAAAAGTTATTTGTAGGTGTATGTCGTAAAGTCAGAGGCTTTCAGTTTACCCTTGAACTATCGAAATTAGGTGGCACGTTGGCAGCCACGTCATTATTTCTTCCATGTTCGCAGATTCTGTGGAGGTCTGTTAAATATAACGGTATATGTGGTCCCAAATTTAGACGACAGGGTTAAAATTAATCCCAAAACTTAACAAAGGATAAAAGTGATCTATTTTCAATAGTTCGAGGGTATTTTTGACCCTTTTCTCTTAATTTAGTAACATCCCTTTGATGAATAATAAGGTAAAATATTTATATCCCAAAGTCAATTTTAATTTTCATGACAAAAAAATTGTTTTTAACTTTTTTTAAATAACTAAATATAGTTAAATGCGTGTACTACAAGAAAAAAAGACAAAGTTTTCAATGTATTAGAGCATCAGACTATTGGTGAAGAACAACATTCATCGAGTATTTCAAGACGTGCTCAATAGACGATGAAACACAAATGTATCTATACGAAGATAATTCCAAAGTATTATGTCAAATGGTAATTGTTGGAATTGATATCATTAAGCCAATTAATATTTATACTTCTAAAACCTAAAAATCTCGAAGAGCATTCCTAATTGGTAATACTTAATCCTATTGCTACTAAGAACTCAATCCTATTTCTTCCCATTTTTTAAAATACTAATTTATTTCTTTTGCAGTTGACATTTGTGGACTAAGAGGTAATATTCTTTTGTGTATTTGTATTATATATCTTACTTATTCATTTTTTTA
The DNA here is from genome assembly GCF_029784015.1 of Lycium ferocissimum. Lineage (NCBI taxonomy): Eukaryota > Viridiplantae > Streptophyta > Magnoliopsida > Solanales > Solanaceae > Lycium > Lycium ferocissimum. The sequence continues at coordinate 250,063 of NW_026725363.1, forward strand.
TTTGGCCTTGTTATTTTATTAATATCAAATTATTTTTAAATAGACCCATAGGGTAATTTTCAACGAACATATTGAAAAGTGGAAAGATTTTTATCAAATATTTGATTCCTTTTGGGATAATACAACATATAATCTTATTGTTTAAACGATATTGTCTTTCCCAAGTCTTTATTTTATTAATATATATTCCATATGTTACATATTCAGTTGCCGAATAATATTGAGTTGATCAAATAATATTTATGTAGCTCATAAAATAAATAATATGTAATGTCAAATAACATTATCTAACATTTGTTATGACTGACAGGGAATAACGTGCGAGACACGTTCATAGAGATTAGTATATATATTTTTACTACTATAGAAACATGAGTTTAGAGGAGGATCGTCGTCCGTCCTCCGACTCATGTACAAAAAAAAAAAAAAAAAAAAAAAGTGGACCACATATTAAAAAAACAACCAATACATAAAAAATAAAAAAATAAAACCAAGGCAAATGAAATCATTGTACAGCAAAAAATGTGGACCCCATATTATTCTTTTTTGTAAGGTTAAGAAGGTTAAGTAAACCATACAATTTCCTTTTCTTTTCTTATATTAGACCGAGATCTAATCTAGATATTTAAGTTGTATTTGCTATTCCGCCATGTCATTTATTTGTTATGTTTACTAAAATAAATATACTTAAAATATTTATATTTTAAAATAAGATAGAATTTAATTAATTTTTCATTTTTATTCTTACTCTAATAAATGTGAAAAGAGATTAATGTCGTAAAAGAAAAAATAATATTAATGGAGATCAAATAATAAATAAAGCAAATTAGTCAAATTCTAATTCTAATTGACGTTTCCTTAAAAAACATGCAAAAGACGACACGACAAGTAAAATGAGCTAAACCAAGAATATTCACCAAAAATTAAAAAATAGTAGTTCTTCGTTTAAATAGAAATGTGGGTTTGGGGCAGGTTCGTCGTCCGTCATGGCGAAATTATTAGAAAAGAAAGAGGCAGTAGGTCAGGGGCTACAAGGACACGTGCCGGTACAATACAACTTTTTTAAGAAAATGAACAAATTACCTCTGCAATTTCCTTTGTACAGTTTCTATTAATTTTGGTACAACAAAATAGAGCTGTTCAATCATTTGCTTGCTTAGGAAGGTTGTTCTATCTGCTTTATTATTTGTACAATTTCTATTACTTTTGGTACAACAGAATAGAGCTGTTCAATCATTTGCTTGCTTAGGAAGGCTGTTCTATCTTCGTTTAAATACAAACTCAAATTCCTACTTTATTTCATTTTAAACATGTAAAATTAATTTAATAATTTGAATTAGAATTATCCAAAAATAATAAGTATTGTTTAGGTCCAATCTACGTACATTAACAATAGAATATTTTACACCTTTAAATTAATCAAATTTAAATTCAAAGTATCAACTGATGCTTAAATATTGCTATTGTTTTATCTCAAAGAGAGGAAAATAGTTTCCTTTTAAACAAGTCTTTTCTTTTAAAAAGTATTAATAAATTTTTGCAAACTTTGTATTCATAGCAAACACTAATATAATAAAGTTTTGGATACGGAGCACCAACTACAATGTTATATTAATCGTGTTTTGAACATAGTATGTGTATATATATATATATATATATATGCATGCATAAAAACATTGCAAAATTATGTATGTTTACTAGCAATATAAAATATATATATTATCACTACCCAAACACAACTACATACACATAGATACATTATAATCCAAATTGTGCGCACGGGCATACACCATCTAGTATATATATATATATATATATATATGTAAGTGAGGATTCATGAGTTTTGTAGTCCTCACAACCTCAAAACTTTCATTTTTACCCTATTTTGGCCTTTATTTATGTAGTTACATTTTGAAAAGTTTGATGGCAATTATATTCCAAAAAAAGAAAAAAATGTGGAGGACATTTGGCAACTATCAAGATTTTTTTCCCAAAAGTTAAGGGCTCCATGTATCCTCATTTAGATAATTTAATTTTTATGTATATCAAAAAATCATATAAAATTGATATTATTAATTAAGGATAATTTAGTAAAAAGACTTCTCAATTTCTAGGTATGAGTGATTTGTTAGAGCCAATTTTTTTTCCAACTAAAGCATTTATCAGGTCTTACTTTACATTTAAACATATCCTGCGTCATATGTTTCTCTCCATATGCTTCTTTCTATTAAACATCCAACATTTTACTTCTTTAGTAGTATCATATGTGCTTACAAGTAAAGGAAGTGAAAAATTATTGAATGGCATTGTTTAATGTTGCAAATGAAGGTAGAGTTATTAGTAAAGATAATTGTTTAATGTTGAAAATGAAGGTGGAGTTGTTAGTCAAGATTAGATTATCTTTAAGTTCTCTTGTTTGTTTAACCAAAAATTACTTTTTTGAAGCATGAAGCATATATAAATAACTAAATTGATTGTTGAGGTTCATTTTATGAATTTAGTTATTTATTAAATTTCGTCTAAAACTAAGGTTAAAAAACACATTTGACTAGCATAAAGCCTTGACACATAAAATATGAGTGAAAAATTAATAACTATTAAAAGAAATCTATTTCTATCAATAAATAACAATCGCATGCTGACAAATTCATAAAAATACAAAATAATTTCCATTTTATGATCTTCGATGAGTTGTAATTATTATACTTTATCGTGTTAGTTTATAGAATCTTTTGAATTACTTGGGCCCTTTTGGTATTTGCTAAGAAAAAAAACTATCCAATTATTTGACGAACCAACTTTAATAATTATGAAAATTTATAAACAAAATATGATTAACTTGCAATTACCTTAAATTAATTATGTATTAAAAAAAGTGACACAATTTATACTTATTTGATAAAACTTACGCATTATTTTTATATTTTGAGTTCAGGCCCGGACTTAACATGGGCCTTGGGGGACTAGTATGTTTATATGAATGTGGGCTAGCCAGCTAGTTAGTCAATCTCGTGCCATGATTGTTATTCTTAAATACAAAAAGTTAATTCAATTTACATATTAGCATGCCTATTATCAATTTTTTGACATGTTATTTCAACTTTCAACCCAAAAAATTATGAGAATTGTGTGCAACTGTTCCCCGCCAACCTATTTTCTCTAATGTTGATGGGATTGGTTTCCCACTTTCTGCCTTATTGGTAGGACACAAAGCCTACTTCTCAAAATCTCAATGCTTTTGGCTCTTTGTTCATAATTAAATCACCAACGTTCTCATTTGGTTTAACTCTAGTCTTTTATTGGCCAAGTCAATTTATACTCTATTATCTCTCCCACGAAAAGGTAGAAACTATACGTCAATCACACTTGTTGGGATAGCCCATCAAAAAATACTAACTTTTGAAGTGTACTAATTGACGTAGCACTTCATGAAATTAAGTTCGAGTAACAAATTGAGAAAAGATATTCGTGTATAATAACCAACCACATTGTGAACTACCAGTAGAAATCAAATGGCTAGCTCTTTAAAAGGAAACATGACTAAGAATTTTTTTTTTCTTTCGATTAATATTTGCGTTACATTTTGGCTCTCTTTATTATTCTTTTTTTTTTTTTTCCAATTTTTTCTTTTTGTGGCTGCTCTAAAATTTTCTGCCGTTTTATGTGGCAGCCAAAGTGGAAAATTAGCTTTCGGTTGATAGAATTTAACCTCGTACCTCTTGATTTCCTTGATGGCCTCGTTTTCGAAAATGATCAAGGGTGCAACTAAGGTGTAAAGTTGGTCAACTTGGGATTTTGGTCTACATTAGCTGCTGCTAAGTTACCTTTTTTTTTTTTTTTTTCGTGTTAAATACTTTTCTGGTATTTGAGACAGACATGTAAAAAGTAGCGAGAGAGGATAAGATAAAAGAAAGATGAACTAGTGATATTGCAACTTTTCTTTTTCTAGGTTGATAGCTTGATACTCATGACCCTTAAGATTGCAACCTTGCATTAAGTGTTTACAACTGCTTTTTTAGTGTTTAAAACTTTAATCGGGAAAACGAGAGAATGGGGTCCAACTGCTATTTGCCAAGTTGCTTAGTAAATTATTCCTCTTAAAGTCCTGATAACGTATCAGATATTTCCTGCTTTTATCATACTTTTATGATCTCAATAATGAGTATTGCTTAATACTACAACACGCAAAACTCTTGACAGATAATTCTAAATTTTGATTATTATAAATCACTCTAATGTATAAACGATTATTACCACCTGAAAATCTGCATAATGTCGGACAAATTAAAAGGAATGATAATGGATCGATGTTCATTATCGTAAGGATAAATTAAAGAATAACCTATATATACGTAAAGAAAAAGATATTTACAAAATATGGATGACTTTTATTTACAAAATATACCAATAAATTTCTTACAAAACATGTACTAAAATTTGTGTATGTAATGTGTATATATCGCTCAAAGTTTAAAATTTTCTCTCAAAATTTTGTGTATGAAAACTGTATGAGATATGTATATCTCATTCAAGGGTTAAAAATTTCGCTCAATTTTTGTGTATAAAAACTGTATGAAATATGTATATTTCGCTCAAGGCTTAGAATTCTCATATTTTTCGTGTATGAAAACTGTATAGAAATAGTATGGAATATCTATATAACTGTATAAAATTTGTAAAAAGTTCATGTTAGGTTTTTGGAAATTTAATATGACTAGAGCAACAGTGTATATAACTTTCATGCAATACTAATACAAATTTAATACAACTACAACAAAATATAAAACTTAAAAAATAAATTTCATACAAACTCAACATATAATTATCATACAACTTTAATACAATTTGAGTCTCACTTCGAAATTTGAAGAGAAACCAAATCTCATCAGATCCAAAATTAGTCCGCTAATTTTTCTAAGTTTTGAATCCGCATAGTGCGATAATCGAATTTGAGATTAACAGAAAGTTTCATATTCGTGAAATTTCCCAATATGATAGTTGAATTTTCGAGTAGTTTAATTATTTTTGCGATGTTTGGAGTTGTTTCCGGTCCTTTGAGACCAGTGCTTAATACTACTTTTTGCCTGTATCTAAGACCAAAGAGGAAATTATAATTTGAAAAAAGGAAGTAGAAATGGGAATTCCTAATGTCTCATATTCAAATAACAGAGACAGAAAACAACAAGTAGAAAACAAAAAACAAGAATAAAAAATAAGAGGAATTCAAGTGGGTTGACAAGACGGAGGTATTTGCCACATAAAGGGAACTTTCGTAATGGTACAAACGGGATCTGAACAAACTGAACCTAAATTCTGAATTCCTGGATCTGCATTGTCTATATATATGATTTGGTATATATATTGTTGCTAATTTTGAAGAATGGCTTCATTCTCTCAATATTTTTTCTAGATCTGCGGTTTTCCAAATCATGTTTGTTTAGATTTGCCACCGAAGCGTGGCCTGAACTCGCCAAAGAAGACGTTAGAGAAGAGAAGAAGGGAAAGAGAAGGGTGGGCGGTGAAATTTTTGGAGGAAACGGAAAATGGGAAGAAAGGGAAAGGAAGGGTGGGTGGCTCTGTTTTGGATGAAACAGAGAATGGGGAAAAAGGGAAGGAAAAGGTGGACTTTTATTTTTTTTCAGATCCGTTATATTTTGTAATTAAGTTGATATATTTTGTAAATAAGAAAAAATATCCTTATGTTTTGTAATATAGAATCTTAAGTGGTATTATTAGGTTATTTTCCCTAAATTAAAAGAGCAGCGTCGCTTCTTGTCAAGTGAGAGGACTTGTGAATTGTAAACTGTGAAGCACGTCAGTGCAAGATTTTGAAGAAAAGAATGTAAGATGGTGGCTACAAAACAAATGCTAACTGATTAAAAAGATAGGGGCTATATAAGGGCTGCCATGCATTATATACATACATGAAATTATTAGGAGTATATTATTATGGTCTGTTGAAATATGGAAGGTGAATTAGGCACGCACTTGTATGCAGGATATTTCTTTTCATTCTTTGTTTTTTAAGAAAAACTTCTCCCCAAGTGGCTAGTGGGAAATAGATATTATTTTCTTTTTTTTTTATTTTATGTATCTCTTATGTTAATTGAACACAAAAATTAAAAATATAAATAAGATTTTTTAAATCTCGTGATCTGAAACTAGGAATGCGTATACATAATATCTATCCGAAATATTCTTTTGAATTGTGATCTTAAATATATCACATCATTCCTTAAATAAAGGTCACTAAAAGAATACTTTAAACAAATCAAAAGGAATGTAAGACACTTGACTAAACCAAGGTAAATAATAAAACTTGTTATATACCCTGCTAAAAAAGGGGTTCAAGCGATGGACAATTTTGTTAGTAAACAGTAAAATTTATGGCTAATTCTATTTAATAACATATTAATGCTAAATTATTAAGAAAATCATATTAGCTATATACTATTTAGCACTATTGTAGCTTATTTCAGTTTTTCTTATGTGGGGAGAGCATAGTCTCATAGACACACATAAAATCAAGGAGAACATCACAGAAATGGCAATAGCAAGACGTCCGTCTCGTCCTTATCGCATTGGGTCCATAGAAATTTCAGAAAGAGAGATTTTATAAGCAAACAAATTCAAAAAGAGTGAGAAAACTATATATGTAATTGCACAAAGAGATAATAGTGAGAGAAATGAAATTAAAGGGATTTTATTTCCATGTCTCCCACTAACTTTTGTTGGGTCGGCCTTTCCCTAGACAAACCTTTGTGGTTTTGTCCTGTCGATATGTACCAAATTAAATGTTATTTATATTTTTATACAAATATTGCGTGCATGCGTGTTTTTGTTTTCTACCATCTTTTATTTATATTTTATATTTATTTTTAGTCATTGATTCCCATCGAACACTCTTTTTGAAAATATGCTCTCAAGAAGAAAAATAGTTTAAAAATATCCTTCTCCCTGTGGTTAATTTTGCAGCCTTTTTATCTTCTGGGATTTTCTTTAAAGTTCCTTGTACTCTTGCTTCGTGACTCCTTTCACCAATCAAGATGGAATTTTTAGAGGATGAAAAAAGAATAGAAAAGAAAAGTACTTGTTGCACGTGAGGAGTGAATTAAAAATTGCAAGTAGTCGGATTTTATATCCAAATCCATAGAATGTTTATTCTAATATTAATAGTTATTTATTAAGTATTTCATTCATAACCAGGAAGAAGAAAAAAGACTATAAATAGTTTATTATATATTCATGAATCAAGTAGATGATGACATGGCCCAATTCTAGCCAAGATTATGCTGGCTGCCGTGCCCTTCACTTTCAATTTGTGGTTATATAAATACAGTAGATTGAGACATGTGCAATGCCGAATTTCCCATGCACAAAGACATACGACTACAGTATGCAACTTCTAGAGAAAATTATCATGTATGATAGTGCCTTTTTTTTTTTTTACTTTTTTTTTTCCCCCAATTACTTCACATCATCATTTATTTGAGGACATTATATTTGTCAAATATCAAATTTATTGACCACTATTAGTTAACCATATTGGCCAATGCAATTGTCATGTTAACTTTTTGTTAGAAAAATATGGAGAATATAATTTAGGTTGTGACGCGTTAGTGATAGTGTTTTTAAGAACTTTTCATCCATTCAATGTATAATATAATTTGGTGTATTCCTTAGAATTCAACAAGCTTATTCATTTATAAACTAGAATTTTTTATTAACAAAATCTAAAGAAAGACAAAAATCCATTTCGCGTTGAGTGGAGGGAGAGAGAATCAACTCATTTTGCCTTGCAGTCCAATTCTCTTGTACGCGCAAGCCCAATTCCTTTTCTTACTCCTTTTTAGCCAACTACAATTCTCTGTAAAGTGAAAAATAAGTTCTTCCTAATCAATAAGGTAGACATTCCGTTTTGAGATATCCGCTAGTTTCTTTCAACAAATTCAAGGGTAAATATAAGACGATATTTGCTAACGTAATAGTATAAATAATTCAAATTATGACAAATAAAATAATTGAGATATTCGCATAGTAAAGATGTATTAAATTTTAATCCATTTTTCCAAAAATTAAATTTAAAAACGAGCATGAAAAAGTTAAGAGTTGCAAAATTCTAGGAGGCCAAAAAAGTATGAGAAAGAACAAATGTCATCTCAAGTAACTTTTTGCAAACAATAACATGTTTGACCAGTTTCTTATATAAAAAAAAAACACATTGTTAATGAAAAAAGAATACTCAATTTTAAACGGATAGAGACCATCACTCTATATTTGTGTTCCCTATCCTTTTTATTTTTCTTAATTTTACGAAATTATTTAAACTTTATTTAGACAGAGTTCGTTATGTGATTTTAAGTTATAAACTTCTCATTTCAAAATAAACCAGTTTGCAAAGTCATAACCGAAAGGTATGATATACATTGTCTTTAGAACACAGCAGAAACTCCCAAATTTATGGTTACATAATAATGCTATACATATAGAAATAAATGCTTTTCTTTACATAATTGGTTATATGTACAATTATCCATAGAATATATTTATCATGCTCCAGCCTCCAGTGTAATAACCGCAAATCACAGAGGAGAGATAAACTTTACTAGGCAAACCCCATGCGACGAGCTCGACTGAAGCATGCAGGGAGTTTCGAACTTGAAACCCCGTTTGGGAGATCTCGTGCTCAACCAACTCGGCCGCCATTTTAAGTATTTAATATTTAATTCATACATACTAAAATTAATAACAGCTCACGCACGATGCATGTGCGGCTGGGTCGTGTAGACAATTTTTTCCATGAAATTACACGCAATTACCTTGAAAAGAGATATTAAATGTTTGATCCCCACTCTCCCCGTGACCAAATCTTTGAGGTCAAAAATCAAAAGTTTTACCTATTTATTCTTCGTCACACTATTGAAACAAAATAAAAATACCGAATGGAACGATATTAAAATGTTTGATACCTAAAGCCATAAATCACCATTTTTCCCGTGTAACAGTTGAAAATAGCCCACTAAGTGCTGATTTTGGGCCTGTTGATGGTTGTTGGGCTACTTTTGCCCGCTCTAGACCTCACAAATAGGTACTTCGCAACATTTTTTTTGCGCGGATTTCCTTCTAGTCTTTAATTTTTGTCCCTAAAATTGCTGGTCTTTAAGTTTTGTCCTTCTTTTGAAAAAGTGGCTGAAAATACCCTGAGCTTCTGGGTTAGATTCCCCGCTCAGTTAAAAAAAAAAAAACACGCAAGGCAAGGCTTTGCAAAAATTTCTGCCTTGAGGCATAACTATAAGTCTACCCCATAAAGCAGAACTTTTCTTTAAAGCATAGACTTTGCTTTATAAGGCAAACTTTTAGTTATGCTGAAAATTGTACCCCGCCTTATGGGGTAGATTTTTAGTTATGCCTTAAGGCAAAGTCTGCCCTATAAGACAAAACTTTTCCTTAAGACATAACTAAAAGTTTGCCTTATAAGGCAAAGTTCTTCCCTCTTCGGCAGTTATGCCTCAAGGCAAAGTCTGGCGCATAAGGCAGAACTTTTTGCAAAGTCTTGCCTTGCGAATTTTATTTTTATTTTTATGACAAAGTCGGGATTCGAACCCAGAACTTCAAGGAATTTTAGACGAAGGACAAAAATGAAAGACCAGCAATTTGAGGGACAAAAACTAAAGACCACCCCCAACGAAGGTCAATCGTGCAAATTGCCCACTTCGCAACACCGGCTTGTTGGGCTACCCTTTTTTTTCCTCTTTAGATTTGTTTGGCCCTTTGCAAACTCCAACTCTTAGGCCCATTTTCATTTTTATTTATGCGAAAAGTACATAACTAACCACAAAAGCAAACTAATTACCGCCTCTACCCTTTACCACCATAACTCACCTTGAGAACCCCAGTTTTCTTTTCTGAAGAGACTCGAGTTTTTCGGCGAGGTTTTGTTTTCTGTAAACCAAGCTTGAAGACTCTTTATTAACACAGTGAAGTAAGTTTACTCCATTCAGGTCCAATATTTTATCTTATCTCTGTTATTATCTCTTTTTTGTTGTTGTTGTATGCCCTTAAAAATGCTGCGTGTTTAATTGTCTTCATAGCACTTCAAGTGAAATTTTCCTTTTTCCTATTCAAATATGAAGTATTTTTCCTCAAATGTCCTTAGGATTTTGGTGTTGTTAATTAGATTGCAGATTTAATTCGAGCTAAGCAATATATATAAGCATGTCTTGGTGAAATATTTGCATACATATTCATTATTAAAAAAAAAAATGAAGCATCTGAATTTGAGTCACGACTCACGAAACATGAATTGGTAAATGGTTCAATATAGAGAGTTAGCTAAGCTTAAGCATCACTGTTTCTGGAGAAGTTTCAATTAGGTATGCTTTTAGATCCATTACAATGTTTTAATCACGTGTTTTTTTTTTTTTCATGCTTATCAATCTGAGGGCTGGTCAAGTGTGTTAATGAGCCAACATAGTTTTACAGTTACCAATTTCAAAAAATGAGCCAACATAGTTTAATCTAGTGGTTTAAGGTTTAAACTTTAAAGGTTTGGAAGCTTTGAAATTTAACGTGGGAGGTTTCATATGCTTTGGTATCTAACTAATTTCATTGTCATCTTTTGAGAAAATATTCAACGAGTTTGTTAGTAAATGGCCTTAACATCAATTCCTGAAAAACAAGATGTTGATTAGATGAGTTTGGGGATGAAAACTTTGTTAGATTCAATGATGTTTTAATTTAGTTATGCTTATCAGTTGTTTGGTTTAATGCTTTGGAACTCTGTAGTGCAAATTTGGCGTATTATACTGGGTTCGGAGAGGTAAATCGAGGCCTATTGAGTGGAATTGAATGGGTCTAAATAAAAACTTTAAGACCTAGATTAATAATTAAATGTGAGAAAGAGAGAGATGAGTGCGGATTTATTTCAAGCCCCGTGACAAAAAATAAAAGAGAAAGAGTGGGTGGAAAGAACAATTGTAAGGGAGTGAGTTGACACATGAATTTAGTTTACCATTGCAAAGAAGAAAGGAAAGAGTGAAAAAGAAGGCAAAAATAATCGTCTCGAATTAGTAAAAAAGTGATTTACTTCAAATGATAAGCCATAACGATGGCATGAATAACATATCGTCTTGACTGGGGTCGCGGCTACGCGTCTCGAGTAAGGACACGTAAATAGAATTGCAAGGTCGTGGTTGCGCGTCTTGGCCTAAACACTTTAATAAAAGAATCATCATGAATTAATCAAGACGAGTAGGCTCAATTTTTAGGTGCTACACAAGTCAAGGTCGCGGTTACGCGTCTTGACGGATGTATGTCAAAGCTAAGTTCTCGGTAATGCGTTTTAGTTAAGAGTAATAAAAGCTCAACAATATTAAGCGAATCATAGGTATACTAATAAATATAATTTATCCAAGATTAATTTAAGCCATATACACGTGGATAAAGCGACCATGCTAAAACCATGAGACTTGGGGGTGAGTAATACCTATCCCCGGTCAACAGAATTTCTTACCCTTAACTTTTTTTTCCTCAGACCAAGAACAAAGAGTCAAATTGCTTTTGATTAGGGATTCAATAAGGTGACTTGGAACACCAAAATCAATCTCTAGGTGATAGTCAATGTCTCCACTACTTAATTATATGTTCTGGGCTATTTGAGTTATAAGTCGTCAGAGTGCGAACTGAGCTCAATTCTGGTTACTCTGAATTTGAAGCTGCAGGTGAAGAGATCAATATGCGGTTGAAAGTGATATCTCGGTCTACAGATGAATTTACTCGTGAACGTAGTCAGGATCTCCAGGTTTGGCCACTCTTTTCTCTTACATATCATATTTTTACTTTGTGTTGGGGAATTGTGCTTTCACACCATGCATCATGTATGTCCTCGTTGTCTTGAAAATATTAACTCGTATAGTGATCTACGCTGATCAGAGAGTTTTTCGGAACTTCGATCCCAACCTTCGACCTCAAGAGAAGGCAGTGGAATATGTTCGCGCCCTGAATGCAGCAAAACTAGAGAAGGTTATTCCTCTTTCCGTGTTTAATTTTTATTGTGTTATTTTGTTTGAGTGTGTCAATCAAGTTTTGTTTATTTTTAGATATTTGCAAGGCCATTTGTTGGAGCAATGGATGGGCACATTGATGCTGTCTCTTGCATGGCAAAGAATCCTAATCACTTGAAAGGAATATTTTCTGGCTCCATGGACGGAGGTATGATTTTGTTCAGTGTCTTTTTTGTTTATATTTTTCTTGCATAGCTTCAAATTGTGTTAGCATTTTGGTGATATACCTAGTTTAATAAATATTAAAACTTTAAACTTGACAAATAATGCGTCAAGGTATTGCTGGCTGAGAATATTACAATTATAGCTGTTAATTACGTAAGGCTTCTGATTCTTTTGTGTTCTTGCAGATGTTCGCCTATGGGATTTGGCTACCAGGTAGATATGAATGCAATTGTTTCAGTTACCAATTGGTATTTTATTACTTGGCTGTCAAGTGTTTTATTACTTGGTATTTTATTACAACAAGCGTGATCTTATATCCCTATTATGCAGTTTTGTAAGGTAAGAATCTCTTAGACCTGTAGCATCGTTTTCAGTTAAAACGCATTTGGAACTCGAAAATATCTTTTAATTACATTACTCTGAAGTATGGATGTGATATACTTGAAATTCTGATCCTGAGAAGGTTAATTATTTTGGATTACTAAATGTAAGTATTTCTTTTCCCATTACTTCTACCGATTCACAATGCACTTAGATTCTTTAATTCCATGTTACTTCTGGTATATGACACAAGCTTTATGGGATATCTTTATCTCCAATTTGGTCACGTTTTGCACTTCTTTTAAATGTTTCATCGTTGGAGTATAAAGGGGTTGAAAAATGGAAACTCTCTTTTCTGTCTTTAGATCAATCTGATGGGGGATTCTTCTCCGTTTGCATTTTCTTTTCTTTTATCTTTGAGGGGTACGTTAGTCACTTATTTAAATTCTTAACTTGAACTTATATGTAGTTTTTCATCTGTAACCAGCAAATAGAAACATGTTAGTGAATTTTTCAGTTCCCATTTGTACTTGATAAACGGGTCATGGGTATTCTTTTGAAATTACTTTTGATCCCAGTCATGAACCTTATAATGATTGTGTGCCCAATTTTTTTTTTTTTTTTTTTTGAAAACAATAGGCGGACAGTACGTCAGTTTCCAGGTCACCAGGGTGCAGTACGTGGTTTGACAGTGTCCACGGATGGCCGTATTCTTGTATCATGTGGAACTGATTGCACGTAAGGCTTCACGTGAACTGCGGATACAAAATTTATTACTGAAAATATACCTGTACTATATCTAACCCACTGTGCTTTGGGCTACTTTGCTATAGTGTTAGGCTCTGGAAAGTTCCTGTTGCTACTCTAATGGAGTCAGATGATGGATCTGATCACTCATCCCAGGTAAATGCGTTTCAAGATTTCTGTTCTTTTCCATGCATGAACTTGGTGTGCCAGATTGTCTAACAAACTGAATTCTTTTATTCTCAGCCATTGGCTGTTCATGTCTCGAAGAATGCATTCTGGTATGTTATTTGGTATTATTGCACTTGCAAGATGATTAACTCAAGTATATCATGATAGCTTCATATCTTCAAACTGTTATTGATGTTGTCGTTTCTCAGGGGTGTTGACCACCAATGGGATGGTGATCTTTTTGCCACAGCTGGTGCTCAAGTCGACATTTGGAACCATAACAGGTTTGCTCGCTTACTTCTCATATCTTTTCTGCCCAGCTATATGCAGTTTTTAACACATTTTACTCATCTTGTCAACCAGGTCTCAGCCAGTTAATAGTTTTAAATGGGGGAATGACACAGTTACGTCTGTTCGGTTTAATCCAGGGGAACCTAATCTTTTGGCAACATCAGCAAGGTTTTCATCTAGAGCCTTCTTTTCTTCTTTTTCTTTGTTGTTTGTTGGGAAAGGATTGAAGACCTTATAAGTTTCCTGCCCAGATGCATAACTGACTCTTGTGTTTTAACTTATTGCAAATTGCTTTTACCCAAGGTAATCAAGCTATCGTTGTGGTTCATATTTTCATATGTGATGCTCCTTTTCTTTAAGGTGATTAAAGCCTAGGTTGTTTCCATGCTCTTTTCTTTTTCTTCTGACACTTGCGTGGGTATCTGTATCTTCCGATCATGTAGTATGCATGTTTAAATAGAAGGCAAAAGACATAAATTGACCCTTAAACTATACCCCAAAAGTCATTTTTCACACTTAAACTATCCCGGCGACCCGTTACACACCTAATATATTTAAAAGTGATATTTTTTACCCCTCCAGAGCTGATGTGGCATAAAAAAAATTATATTTAAGTAATAGGAGAGTGAGGTCCATTTTTTTTTTTTTTTTTTAAAATTATTATAAAAAGAAAGTTTGCAACTTCTTCTTCTGTATTCAACTATCCCCCCAACCCCTCCCCCTTCTCCTCCACATTCCCGCCACCCCCAACCCCACCCCCTTCTCCTCCACCTTCCCGCCACCCCCCAAAGGGCAGTTCGTGCAATTTCTTCATTGTTGCCCATTTGAAGGGCAGTTCGTGCAATTTCTTCATTGCCCATTTGAAGGGCAGTCCGTGCAATTTCTTCATTGCCCATTTGAAGGGCAGTTCGTGCAATTTCTTCATTGCCCATTTGAAACAATTTCTCCATTGCCCAAGAAAATTTCTTCCCATTTGATGCAAATTTCTTCAATATTTCCCATTTTATTTTATAGGTAGATTAGATGCAAATTTGGTGACCGGAAAATGAAGATCGGAAAAAATGGAAGCTCACTGGAAAATATTGAAGCTCTTCGGAAAATATTGAAGCTCATTATTATTTTATAGGTAGATTCGATGCAAATTTGGTGACCGGAAAATGAAGAATATCGGAAAAAATGGAAGCTCACCGGAAAATATTGAAGCTCTCCGGAAATATTGAAGCTCATTATTATTTTATAGGTAGATTCGATGCAAATTTGGTGACCGGAAAATGAAGAAGATCGGAAAAAATGGAAGCTCACCGGAAAATATTGAAGCTCATTGGAAACAATGGTGGTTATGCAATAAGAAAGGGAGTAGGGATGAAGAAGAAAGGGAGGGTGGGGGAGGAGGGGAAAGGAAAAAAATATAAAATTAAAAATTAGAGGATTTTTTGACTTGGCACTGACGTGGCATTGATGTGGGGAGAGAGTGTGTACACTCTCCCTTAGTGCAACTGGTCATATTGTATCAGGGAGTAAAAAATATCACTTTTTCGTATATTAGGTGTCTAATTGGTCGCCAGGATAGTTTAAGTGTGAAAATGACTTTTGGGGTATAGTTTAAGGGTAAATTTATGTCTTTTGCCGAAAATAGAACCCATTTTTTGGATATAACCTTTTTCATATTAAATGTCTCTTATCCTTTTGAAAATTCACTATTGTGTGCATCTGTGTTGTTAATGTCTTGGACAAACATATATGCAGTAGTTGCAGCTTCTGTATCGTCAAATCAACTTAAAAAATTTAATTAGTGGCAGTACTGAATCTTCCCAACATTTATGCTAAAATCAATAACTTATTGCTTCTGTAAAGGTGTTCTGAAAAATGATCAGTTTTGCTTCGAGTGCTTGATTAGTTAGAGCTTTGTGCTCTTTTTCTGGTACTCATGAATGGGCTGCTAGAATAGCAGATGCCATGCTTGTTAATTCTAAAATGTTATTGTAACTTCAGTGGCTGCTCAGTGACTACATCAGAATTGATGCTCGCAATATTTCCAAGTGTTATCCGATTTTTGGCATGTAGCTACTTATTGTATCGTATTTAATCTTTCTTGCAGTGATCGTAGCATAAGCATCTATGATTTACGGCTTTCTACGCCAGCTAGAAAGGTTATTATGACGGTAAGCAGCATAACTGTCTTGTAAAAATTACTGCCAACGAATGTCTCGTTTTGGTAAAATGCTGGCCCATAAGCTACTTATTTTGATAATGTGTGAGTGATTGAGGCGATCCATTTCTTTTAGGCACTGAATATCTTTTTAGTGAATGACTTGTTCAGTGGTCATGTTAAAAGAACTGCTGGGACCTGCTTTTGAATAATTCAGCTGATGTAAAAAACAAGCCCATGTTACTATTCAATAAGCAAACTAATAAACTTGCACTTACCTTGTCCCTTCTCACTGCAAGCTCAGGTGGCCTTGTCATTTTTTCTTGCTTTTCGCATTTTAGGACACTTGCACAGAGAGCTTTTGCTAGAGCAAAGATAAAAAGTCTTCCATATTAGGGATGGGAAGGGAAGCCTCCGTATCTTTAAGCCAAATATCTTTGATAACAATTTTAATATATATCTGCTTTGTATTTTCTCAAAAATGTATTTCTGACTTAATATCTCTTTTTTGCAGACAAAAACTAATGCTATAGCATGGAATCCCATGGAGCCAATGAATTTTACTGCCGTGAGTGCAACATGAGAACTTTGTTCTCGTTTCCTGTATCTTACTTTTGCTTTCAGTTCCTTCATCACCTCCTGATTCCTCTTACCAAGAAATGGTTTTGTTATTATATTATGTTGTTACCTGTAACCTAAATGTAGATTACAGGTGGCAGGTCTTAGCCACTTAAACGTGAATTTGAATATTGATTTTTTTTTGGGGGGATAAGGTACTATGAGATTTGATTTTAACTGGAACTAAAATGAAATGGGAGGAACAACTTGTTAGTCAATGATCAACTTTAAATTTTGTGTATTTCCCTTTAATTGATATTTGCGTGCGTATTGATATAGAGTTGACAAGAATACGTGTTTATGTTAGCATGTTACTTTTTTGAGATAATTATATGATAAAAAATGTAGCTTATGTCGTCATCTGAATAAGTGGTAGGTCATGCTAGAGGTTCAATAAGATGAGAGTTTTGACTCCTGGGAAACGGATTAGCAGTAAAGCCGCTTAATTTGGCTAAAATATAGGCCTGAAAACAGACTTTGACATTACTATTACAACTGCTACTACTGCTACAACAACAAAAACAACAATGATGTCCTAATCCAAACTGGACTTTGACACTACAAATGTGAAGAAAATCAAAGGAGATTGGTCTCTACTGGAAGTCTTCCCAGGGGCCTGAGCTTAGTCAAGAGGGTTATGATTTAAATGCTTATTAAAAAGAAACGTGAAGAAATTCATGGATGCAGAGTATCGGTGCATCCATGACTTCTTTGTGGAAATTTACAGACGTAGTATAGATATATGTGTAAAAATGTTTAACTCTGTATTTTCTAGTCTAAGTTGGAAATTTACATCTGCCTGGCATAACCACTAAGATTATGGAAAGCTACTGGATCACTGGATTTCTTTTCCAATTAGCTCACGATCACTGTTTGGCTACTTTGTCCTGGTTAAAATTGAGTTGGAAACTTGAAGCTGACCGTGAATAGAACTGCTCCTTTATGAAGTCATATCTAGGAAGCTAAAAAGATTCTATGACGTTTGTCTGAAAGAACAAAAAAGGATTCTTCTAGTTGACATCTCGTGCGCGCTAATTTTTCCTTTGAGGGAGGACTTCTGGTGTGGAGGGGATTAAGTTCTTTTGAGAAAAAATATAAGACCTGATTTTTTGTTTGCCAAGGAAAGACCTGATTTTCTATATCTAAAATCTATAACATATACCCTTATAAATCTATAACATATACGCTTATAAGATTTAGAAATTTTGGTTAAGGTAATTAAAAGAAACTAGATAGTCCATTGTAAAGTTTTTAGCAAATTATGTTATAATTCTTTGAAGAATAGACCTTGGAAAAGTATGTGCCCAAATTTTGGTGATGTTTTAAACTTAACATGGAGTAAGGTGGATAATAATAGCCTGCTTCCAGTCCTTTTTCGATTGCTAAAACAATTCTGATTGTTATATGAATACAACAACAACAACATACCTAGTGAAATCCCACAATGTGGGGTCAGGGGAGGGTAAAGTGTATGCAGACCTTACCCCTATCTTCCGAGATAGGGAGGTTGTTTTCGAAAGACCCTCGGCTCAAGAGACAACATTATGAGAAAAGGTCAGATAAGCACAAACAGTTCAAAGCAATATGAAAATGAAATTAACGAAAGCGAAAAAGTCATGATAAAGCAGTCTGAGAAAAAGAAGCAGTAGCTACCACTAGTAAATAAGATAATCGAAGTACAAGAAACAACATATAGTATCAGGAATCAAAGGACAATAGACTACGGATCAAAACTGTGACTACTAGTACGAAGGGATACGCGGGACTATCTACTAGCTTTCTAACCTAATCCGAGTCCTCCATACTCTCCTATCTAAGGTCATGTCCTTGGTAGCCGGAACTGCGCCATGTCCTGTCTAAGCACCTCTCCCCAATACTTCTTCAGCCTACTTCTACCTCTTCTGAAATCGTCTATAGCCAACCTCTCACACCTCCGCACTGGGGCATCTGTGTCTTTCCTCTTCACATGCCCAAACCATCTTTGCCTCCCTTCCTGCATCTTGTCCTCCACCGATGCCACTCCCACCTTATCCCGGGTATCTTCATTCCTAATCCTATCTCACCTGGTATGCCCACACATCCATCGCAACAACTTTCATCTTTTGGACGTGAGAGTTCTTGACTGCCTAACACTCCGTCCCGTACAACAAAGTCGGTCTCACTACCACTTTGTAGAACTTGCCTTTAAGTTTTGGTGGCACCTTCTTATCACACAGCACTCCTGAAGCGAGCCTCCATTTCATCCACCCTGCACCAATACGATGTGTGACATCATCATCAATATTCCCATTGCCACTCCCACCTTATCCCTGATTGTTATATGAATGTAGAATTTAATCATCTTAAATATGAACGCAAACTTGCAAAATTAGATAGGACCAAAAGGGGAATGTTTTTTTGGAAGGTCTTTTCTTAGTGAGATAATTCACTGTCTTTGTGTAAATGTTGCTATAACTGTATTTAACTTCGCTTCTATCAAAATGTGAGGTGTATCTGGTGCACCACTTGTTTTGCTTCAGTATTCTGCTTGTTACCATGATAGTGATATTAAGGAGCTGCGAACACTTAGTAATGAATACATTTTAGCTGTATTTCTGGAGGTTGAGTGCATGCATAATATAAGGGCTTGAGTCTCACGTAGTGTTGATTTCTTAATCTTTAGTGGTTGTTTTCACTTTTCAGTATGGATTTTATATATTAGGTGCTTTCTTTGCAATGAATCCTCACTTTTCCCGTCGATGTAGGCTAATGACGATGGCAAGTGCTACAGTTATGATGTTAGAAAATTAAACGAAGCCAAATGTGTGCATAAAGATCATGTCTCTTCAGTGTAAGGCATCATCTCTTTATTTACCATAGTTTATGCGTTGGGATTTGACAAGCAGGGTTTGTTGCTAATGTTTGTGGTTTATTTGCAGGATGGATATAGATTATTCACCAACCGGTCGAGAATTTGTGACTGGATCTTATGATAGATCAGTAAGTTCCTGTCAAGTTTATTTTTTCACCTAGTCTAGTGTCCTAAGCACTTTGACCGAATTACCATACTTTGTAGGTGAGAATTTTCCAATATAATGGCGGTCACAGCAGGGAAATGTATCACACTAAGAGGATGCAGAGGTTTCACTTCATATCTTGATAAGGAAGCATCTTTTCTGTTTTATTATTAGTTATCATCCCCAATAATAATTGACCGTCTTGGCTGCTTATCAAAGCTGCTCAATACTTTCAAGTGAATGTGTTTTCCTGACATCTGTCATCAACTCAGGGTATTCTGTGTCAAGTTCAGTTGCGATGCAAGTTATATTATCTCAGGAAGTGATGATACCAACCTTCGTCTTTGGAAATCAAAAGCATCTGAACAATTGGGAGTTGTATGTACCTACACTGCTTGATTCTTTTTGTTTATATACTGTTTTCTGGGAATGTGTGTACATGTTCCACTTCTGTTTTTGATGCATTATGGGTTTGAATCTATCTGAGATTTTTCTTAATCTCTCTCTTGTTCCTTTTTAATTGTGGATTTGGGTTCAACACGGTGGTTATGATTGAAAAAAAATGAGATCAAGAGGTCGCAAGTTTTTATATTCCATCCGTTCTAGTTTATTGGGCTGCTTAGTGTGGAGAGATTTCCGGTTTTAGTTTTTGGAAACAAACAAAGAAAAACTTTACATTTCTTCAGTAGAACTCTTAGACTCACAGAATAATGAGTTACTAGAGTTTGTTAATTAGAGTGCTGTGAGCATGTACATGAAAAGGAGATTCCGAAACTTGAAAAAACTTTATGGTTCTTCATTAGAATTGTTGCACAAGTTAGTAGTATGATTAGTAAAAAAAAAAAAAAAAAAAAAAAAAAAAAAAAAAAAAAAAAGAAGAAGAAAAAGAACGGGAAGAGATATAGCTGTAAGTGCATATATGAAAAGGAAATTCTTAAGACACCCCAAACATGAAGAGATATAAATCCTTAAAACACCCGAATATGAAGATATATAAATCCTTGCCAGTAAACAAAAAGTTTGGAAAGGAAAAGGGGAGAAAGATATAACCTGTGAAATGATTAACATTTGAGTGTGCAGGAACTGTTGTGCAAAAACAAAAAAAATTCGATTTTGTCTGGGAACTTCTCTTGAAAGGACTTTTTGATATATTCTGTTGCCTTTATATTGAGTTGTTCAGGTATAGCTTTTTGATTGTCCCAAAACCTTTTCTTGTAAGTTTGGCTTCTGACAATATTTAGGACAACTAGCCAATTATCTCTGCCTTTTCCCTTTGAAGCTTCTTAATGTGCATCACTGTACTTTTGCCTTCATTAATGAACAAAATAATCTGGGCCCAACTATTTCTGGAGTGTGAATATCGTACTATTGTTTTGAAAGAAAATGGAAAGAGAATGCTATTTGATTTAAGCTTCCTTGATTGTTCTGTAATTCTGTTTTTCTTTTTCTTCGCATCAATCTGGATGTAAAAGCTGAAAATTATGTTCTTGCAGATTTTGCCAAGAGAACGGAAAAAACATGAGTATTTGGAGGCTGTCAAGAATCGTTACAAACATCTTCCTGAAGTCAAGCGCATTGTCAGGTAACTGTTCAACTATGACTAATATTCTTGTCTTAGGGCCTTTAGGCCGTTGGTAGCAAATCATAGTTAATCATTTTGCTAACTGGCATGTAAGATCATGTTCACCCAGTGTGAAAAGCTTGTTACACTGAGACCTATATTATTCTAACTCACAAGCCTAAACAAAAGCTGCATGGTTAAGCTTAAGTGAGAAGTTCAGAAGAAGATGATTATCATGGTCAATTCTGTGTACATATATTTGCTACTTTGGAGATATCTGATAAGACTCCCCGTGAGCCCAAAAGAGGCTATCTTCATTCCCCTTTGTTATGATTTTGCAGACACAGGCACTTGCCAAAACCAATCTACAAGGCAACCAAACAAATACGTGAGATCACTGAATCTGAGAGGCGAAGAGAGGAGAGGAGGAAAGCTCACAGTGCCCCAGGAAGCATTCAAAATAAGCCATTGCGGACGCAAAGAATTATCACAGAAGCTGAATGAAAAAGTGTGGTTGTCTTGATCTGCTAATGCATGTTAACTAGGCCAAATTTGAACCGGTTTAGAAAGTTATTAATTACCTATTTTCACAGTTGTTGGAAGGCCCATGGGATAGTATATTTTTTTATCAGAGGGAAAAGGTCTTACATTTCAACGATCGAGATATAGTGGTGGACTGGTGGTTACTTCTGTTAAACTTATGTTACTCTAATCTTTCTTCATCTTCCGGGTTAATTGCATATATTTTCCATGTGGTTCTCTTTAGAAATATTTACTTCCTTCATGGTCAGAGGCGGAGCCACGATATTTGGTTATGGGTTCTGGATCACAATTATCTTTGCTTATTGGGTTCTTGATAGATTATTTGTACATATTAGATGATTTTTTTAACGCAAATACAAGGTTTGAACCAAAAGTACTAGGTTCTGTGGAACTATAGCCACCATTGTGGTTCCGCCCGTCTATGATCTTGGATACTATAAATATTCCCTTGTTTTTTTATTTTTTATGTGTAACCAAAAAAAATCTATTTTGTTTATATAAATGATCAATTGCCTGTTTTTAGAGAACACAGAAGATCACAAGCTCACTTGGTGAGCTTTCTACCTTAAACAAAAAAAAAAAAAATTAAAATGTTGAGGTGGAGTGTTCAAACCTTATCAATAGCTCCTTCCCCTTTGTAAAAAAAAAAAAAACTACTAAAAAGTATGTGTATAATAAAAAGATATCAAGAGAAGGTCGTCTAATAACCTTTATTTTAAAGTTTTATCATAAGAGGCTACTCTTTTTTGTTCCACTCCACCATTTATTGGAATAACTACTTTCAAGCTTTGCCTGTCCCTAATAACAATTCATTCTACCATTCATTGAATAACTACTTTCAAGCTTTGCCTGTCCCTAATAACAATTCATTCTTTTTGTGCTGATATGAAACTCTTTTCATTTTAAAATGTTTGGTACCATCATTTATATTATTTAACACGTGGGCACAGCTTTTTAAGTCAGATTCAGGTTCTATTTTTAAATTCTAAATAGTTATGTGATGTTCTTTTATAAGAAAAACTTTCACCTGGTGGTAGTCCTTAATAAATTTATTTTTCATTTTATGTCCTTTTTACATATAAAAAAATTGTAAAGCTACTTTTTTTAATTTAATTTGTACGTGGCCATAAGTGATCATTCCCTCAGTATATGACATAAGTTAAATTAATATTTTGGACTTTGTTTGTGCCAAACACAATTCAATGAAACAATGAGTTCTTTTAAGTAAGAAAAATGAGAAACTCTTTTTCCTTTTTTCGGAGAAATGTTCAAGTACAGTTTTTCATTTTTACTTTGCTATACTCCTGTATTTATTATGGTGTAAATAGTGGTTCCAAAATAGCTTTATCTGTCCACTTGCCCAGGAGAATCCTGAGTAACTTCACGTGGCACAATCCCATTAATGGTGATATATCATATTCATCGTCACCAGCCACCCCTAATTATTAACGTCTCTGTGTTGTCTCGCTGACTTTCTCTTAACGCCAATGTATATCTAACACATAAACCCAAAAATATCATTCATCAAACACACATGCCTGTTTTCCCATTTTCAATGTCATTTCATAATAAGTGGGGGCTTTTTTAGCCTGTTCCAGAAAATAAGAAGTGTTTCTATTAGATTCCCCTTAATCAAATATTCTGAGAAAGAAGTTTATGATTATGTAAACGTACATTTATTTAAATAAAAGTAAAATTGATAGAAAAAATAAAATAAAATTGACAGAAAAAATCAATGTCTTCTTGATTGAGTGAA
Organism: Lycium ferocissimum; assembly: GCF_029784015.1. NCBI lineage: Eukaryota > Viridiplantae > Streptophyta > Magnoliopsida > Solanales > Solanaceae > Lycium > Lycium ferocissimum. The sequence goes on from NW_026725363.1 coordinate 273,440, forward strand.
ACACACTTATTTTAAAATAAAATAAATAGATAAAAACACCTCTATGGAAAGATAAAACGGAAAAGGGTCAAATATATCTCTGTACTATTGGAAAAAGGTGAAATATACCCCCGTTATACTTTTGATCTAAATATTCATCTACCGTTAAACTATTGGCTTAAATATACTCTTCTTTCGTTAAAGTTGTCCACCTTGGACATTCTATCCTACGTGGCAGTGACATTTAATGAGGTGGATGTCACGTGGTAGTGTCACCTCAACACTCCTAAATCATTTTACTCTTCCACTTTTCACCGCCAAAAATTTCACCCCCTCCACGTTGCTTCCATTACCACCGTTAATTGTCATTTTAGAAGTACATTTGATCTTTGTTCCAACCATGAAGAGCTGGAAGTTCAATTGACACAACTTCATTTCAACTGAAACATTCACCCCCCACCCCCCACCCCCCCCAACCCCGCCAAAAAAAAAGGAGCAGACCAACTAAACTCTAAAATGGGTGCACAATATCTCCTACTATAATTTCTTTTCTTTTCTGGGTACATCTGATCTCTTACCTTTTTTCTTGGAGTTTTGTGTGAAGAAGTAAAGTTGATTTTTGGAGGTACAAAAATCCTGAGATATTTAATCAAGGATCTAGAATAGTACAGTGTAGGATCTTGGATAATTATCTTAAAGAAAAATCTAATATTCTAGAGTAGTGTTAGAAGATAAGGCTAACTAGATATTTTGTAGATATATCTAGATAATTCTATCTAGAACCATCCTGCAACAAGTATAAATAGGGGTGGCACTTGAACATTTGTAATCAACCAAGTTAAGCTTAACCCAACACAAAAACTTTAAATTCAAGCCAATTAAAGTAAATTTGTGGTCTTTTCCAAAGCTTATCTTCTTTAGTTGAATCTTGCCAATCTTAGTAACGATCTTGGGTTAGTAGAAGGTCTTCAATTCTTACCCCGTTTTACTGAAAAAATATTCTCTACAGGCTGGTATCGAGCCATACGTAGCGTGGTTGGCTTCGGATTTTATTTCAAGATTGAGTTAGTGGTAGATTCAATAGTTTCTCTAAATGGATTTAGCGGCGTGTTAATGGGGGATGGAGTTGTTGAATCAGTATAATTACGAAAGGTATGGAAGACATGTATAATTCCTTGTATGGAGAGGATTTGTGGGATGTTATTAATAGTAGTTACTGAAGTCCTCCTATTCCGGAAGAAAAATAGCAGAGCGCGTACAAGAAGTGGAAGCAAATTAATGCCAAGTCTGCCCAGTTAAGGCATAAGAAAGAGGTCCGTCTCTAACTTTTGATCATTATTATAAAGGTGTAAATGCTTATGGAAATATAGAGGACCCTTGATCGTTTGTTCAATAAGAAGGATAAAGCGCGACTACAGATCTTAGAGAATGAATTGGCTAACATGACTCAAGGTAATCTATCTATTGCTGAGTACTTTTTGAAGATTAAGAATTTATGTTCAGAGATCTCTTTATTAAACCCCGACGAGGCTATCTCTGAAGCACGAGTGAGAAGAATTATCATTCGTGGTTTGAAGCCAGAATATATTCCTTTTGTTACATCAATTGAAGGATGGGCTCAACTACCGTCCGGAGAGTTTGAGAATGATGTTGTCATATGACACGGGAGATTACTAGCCTAACGGATGGCTAGTGTATGTTTTAAAGGAAGGAAATACTCTTGTAGCCGACAAGAGGAACTTCAAAGGAAAAACATTTAGAGATAGACCACGCTCTCGATCTCGAAAGTGTTTAGATTGAACGTATGAAAAAGAAGGGAGAGTCTACTAATAACTATAAAAAGACTCTCAAATGTTATAGGTGTGGTAAAATAGGACACATAAAAAGATATTGCCGAACAAAAGAGAGCAATATGGATCAAGTTGAGAAAGTTGCTAAACAAGAAGAAGACTGGGGAAGGTGCTTCGTAGCTGAGACTCGAGTAGTAGATGCCTTAGCTTCCCTCAATTTCGAAAAAGACTGGATCATGGATTCAGGAGATAATACAGTCCATCACCTGGAGAAAGAACGCATTGGTGTCATCAACAAAAAGCAAGTAGATTCCAAAGACGTTCAGACTAGTGACGTGGTAGACGTTTTAACTGCAGAGGAAATCAACTAAACCCATCGTTTTAAACCAAGCTCGGTAATAAAAGTCTGGATGTGAGAGATGGTGAAGTAGAACCTGAGCAAGCAGTGTCTTAAACTATATATAGTAATGGTGGCTATTTCGGAGAAAGCATTGAGAGAGTTGTAGTGAAAGTTGAAGTCTCTGGTCAATTATTTACCGTATCAGAGTCAATCACTATTCGGATCAAATGCGAAAGCGGATGGAGAAGCTCACGGTCAAATAAATGAAGAGGTTGACCTTGAAGGCTCAATTTCATATGGAGATACAAGTAGTATGATTTTTGAAAGCTCTGAAGCTGCCAAACAGTTTATCGAGGAGTTGGAAAGGAAATCTAGTGGTGGCTCCTATGCTGGTATTGAGGCTTCGAAGGAAATTCGTGGTCAGATCGTCACCGACTCAGGTGCTTCTCCAGATAACACAATTGTTAAGGAGCTAAGAGAAAGGGGGAGTCTGGAAACTCTAGAACGTGAAACTCAGCATGGAGATTATTCATGTCGACAAATTAATGACGAAAAATCTTCATCATTTGAAGAAGAAAAAAGAGTCAAGAAAATACTGTTGAGATCTTCACCAAGGCACTCCCAAAAGCTTCGTTTGAGTTCTTCACAACAAGCTGGGGTAGTTTCAAAAAATCACTTGCGGGGGGAGTGTGAAGAAGTAAAGTTGATTTTTGGAGGTACAAAAAATCCTAGATATTTAGTCAAGGATCTAGAATAGTCTAGTGTAGGATCTTGGATAATTATCTTAAAGAAAAATCTAGATATTCTAGAGTGTTAGAAGATAAGGCTAACTAGATATTTTGTAGATATATCTAGATAATTCTATCTAGAACCATCTCTAGACAAGTATAAATAGGGGTGGCCTTGAACATTTGTAATCAACCAAGTTAACCCAACACAACCCACTTCAAAGCAATTCAAGCCAATTAAATTAAACACTTCCTTTTTCAAAGCTTCCTCTTCTTTAGTTGAATCTTTCAATCTTAGTAACGATCTTGAGCTAGCAGAAGGTCTTCCCGATTTACCGTTTCTTCTGCTATATTTCTCTACATTTTGGGTATGCAAAATCTGGTCAGAAAGTACAACGAATTTAGTGCAAAAATGACAAAAACCCACAAACATTGCTGAGATTGCTTAATGCTTACCGTTGTTGTTTCTTTTTTCACGAAAAGGGCCTAAAATACCCTTGAACTATTAAATTTGGAGCAAAAATACCCTCCATCCACCTTTGGGGCCTAAAATAGTCCTTGTGTTAACCTTTGGGGCCTAAAATACCCTTATTTTTAACGGATCCATTTCAAAACTCAATTAACGATTTCATTTATTTCGTGGCAGCTTCTCATTAGTTAATAAAATAATTAACGTAAACTAATTAATCCCCCATTTAACTCGATCCAACTAATTAGCCCTATCCGCCCAATTAAATTCCCTTTTATCCATATCAAAAGAAATCCTCAAACCCATTCAAGTAATAAGCTCGGCCCTCGAACGGTGCAGATATTTGGATGGTGATTCAACCAATACATGAAACACTGAAAGAAACGGTGTGTTTCTGTTTCATGGTTTGTTTCTTACAGTGTTTCATGGTTGTAATTTCAGTTGAAAATTACGTATTTAATTTTGCTTTAACAAGAAATCTCCTGTAGTCAAATTCTGGCAAGTCTTCAAGTGTTTCAATGAAAAAGTTTATCAATTTAACTGATCCTTTTTATGTTGAGTTATTTATTGGTGAATCATGAATGTATGAAGCAACATATATAGCAATGCAAAAAAGAAAGTAGAAAAGAATATTACTTTTACTGGGTGGTGTTTGACTAATTCTACTTTGAAAGTTTGAATTAAAATAAAATAGAAATAGTGTATTTCTGTTTCATGGTTCGTTTCTTTTAGTGTTTCATGTATTGGTTAAATCACCATCCAAATGTCGGCACCGTTCGAGGGTCGGGCTTATTAGTTGAATGGGTTCGAGGGTATCTTTTGATATAGATAAAAGGGGATTTAATTGGGCGGGTAGGGCTTATTAGTTGGATCATGTTAAATGGGAGATTAATTATTTTAAGTTAATTATTTTAGGGAAAAGGGTCAAAAATACCCCTCTACTTTGGAAAAAGGGCTAAAAATATCCTCCGAACTTATTTTGGGTCAAAAATACCCCTCTCATCCTTAAAGTTTTCAAATGTACCCTTGTCTTGACCGAAATTATCTCCCAAAATAACCTAAAATTATTTTTTAAACACATTCCATCATTTAAAGACCCAACTAAATAATAACTAATAAGATCCTTATACGTTGCCTTTATATTGAGTTGTTCAGGTATAGCTTTTTGATTGTCCCAAAACCTTTTCTTGTAAGTTTGGCTTCTGACAATATTTAGGACAACTAGCCAATTATCTCTGCCTTTTCCCTTTGAAGCTTCTTAATGTGCATCACTGTACTTTTGCCTTCATTAATGAACAAAATAATCTGGGCCCAACTATTTCTGGAGTGTGAATATCGTACTATTGTTTTGAAAGAAAATGGAAAAGAGAATGCTATTTGATTTAAGCTTCCTTGATTGTTCTGTAATTCTGTTTTTCTTTTTCTTCGCATCAATCTGGATGTAAAAGCTGAAAATTATGTTCTTGCAGATTTTGCCAAGAGAACGGAAAAAACATGAGTATTTGGAGGCTGTCAAGAATCGTTACAAACATCTTCCTGAAGTCAAGCGCATTGTCAGGTAACTGTTCAACTATGACTAATATTCTTGTCTTAGGGCCTTTAGGCCGTTGGTAGCAAATCATAGTTAATCATTTTGCTAACTGGCATGTAAGATCATGTTCACCCAGTGTGAAAAGCTTGTTACACTGAGACCTATATTATTCTAACTCACAAGCCTAAACAAAAGCTGCATGGTTAAGCTTAAGTGAGAAGTTCAGAAGAAGATGATTATCATGGTCAATTCTGTGTACATATATTTGCTACTTTGGAGATATCTGATAAGACTCCCCGTGAGCCCAAAAGAGGCTATCTTCATTCCCCTTTGTTATGATTTTGCAGACACAGGCACTTGCCAAAACCAATCTACAAGGCAACCAAACAAATACGTGAGATCACTGAATCTGAGAGGCGAAGAGAGGAGAGGAGGAAAGCTCACAGTGCCCCAGGAAGCATTCAAAATAAGCCATTGCGGACGCAAAGAATTATCACAGAAGCTGAATGAAAAGTGTGGTTGTCTTGATCTGCTAATGCATGTTAACTAGGCCAAATTTGAACCGGTTTAGAAAGTTATTAATTACCTATTTTCACAGTTGTTGGAAGGCCCATGGGATAGTATATTTTTTTATCAGAGGAAAAGGTCTTACATTTCAACGATCGAGATATAGTGGTGGACTGGTGGTTACTTCTGTTAAACTTATGTTACTCTAATCTTTCTTCATCTTCCGGGTTAATTGCATATATTTTCCATGTGGTTCTCTTTAGAAATATTTACTTCCTTCATGGTCGAGGGCGGAGCCACGATGTTTGGTTATGGGTTCTCGATCACAATTATCTTTCTTATTGGGTTCTTGATAGATTATTTGTACATATTAGATGATTTTTTTAACGCAAATACGAGGTTTGAGACCAAAATACTTAGGTTACATTGGAACTATAGCCACCATTGTGGTTCCGCCCGTCTATGATCTTGGATACTATAAATATTCCCTTGTTTTGAGTAATGTGTAACCAAATCTATTTTGTTTATATAAATGATCAATTGCCTGTTTTTAGAGTACACAGAAGATCACAAGCTCACTTGGTGAGCTTTCTACCTTAAAAGTTGAGGTGGAGTGTTCAAACCTTATCAATAGCTCCTTCCCCTTCTGTAAAAAAATACTACTAAAAAGTATGTGTATAATAAAAAGATATCAAGAGAAGGTTGTCTAATAACCTTTGTCTTAAAGTTTTATCACAAGAGGCTACTCTTTCTTGTTCCACTCCACCATTCATTGGAATAACTACTTTCAAGCTTTGTCTGTCCCTAACAACAATTCATTCTACCATTCATTGGAATAACTACTTTCAAGCTTTGTCTGTCCCTAACAACAATTCATTCTTTTTGTGCTGATATGAAACTCTTTTCATTTTAAAATGATTGGTACCATCATTTACATTATTTAACACGTGTGCACAGCTTTTTAAGTCAGATTCAGGTTCTATTTTTTAATTCTAAATAGTTATGTGATGTTCTTTTATAAGAAAAACTTTCACCTGGTGGTAGTCCTTAATAAATTATTTGTCATTTTATATTCTTTTACAAAAGTTTTTCATTTTTACATATAAAAAAATTGTAAAGCTATTTTTTTAATTTAATTTGTAAGTGGCCATAAGTGATCATTCCCTCAGTATATGACATAAGTTAAATTAATAATTTGGACTTTGTTTGTGCCAAACACAATTCAATGAAACAATGAGTTCTTTCAAGTAAGAAAAATGAGAAACTCTTTTTGCTTTTTTCGGAGGAATGTTCAAGTATAGTTTTTTATTTTTATTTTACTATACTCCTGTATTTATTATGGTGTAAATAGTGGTTCCAAAATAGCTTTATCTGTCCACTTGCACAGGAGAATCCTGAGTAACTTCACGTGGCACAATTCCATTAATGGCGATATATCATATTCATCGCCATCAGCCACCCCTAATTATTAACGTCTCTGTGCCCCGATTATCTCTTAACGCCAATCACCCTCCTATAATTATCTAACACACAAACCCAAAAATATCATTCATCAAACACACGTGCCTCTTTTCCCATTTTCAATGTCATTTCATAATAAGTGACAGCTTTTTTAGCCTGTTCTAGAAAATAAGAAGTGTTTCTATTAGATTACCCTTAATCAAATATTATGAGAAGGAAGTTTATGATTATGTAAACGTACATTTATTTAAATAAAAGTAAAATTGACAGAAAAAATTAAATAAAATTGACAGAAAAAATTAATGTCTTCTTGATTGAGTGAAACACACTTATTTTAAAATAAAATAAATAGATAAAAACACCTCTATGGAAAGATAAAACGGAAAAGGGTCAAATATATCTTTGTACTGTTGGAAAAAGGTGAAATATACCCCCGTTATACTTTTGATCTAAATATTCATCTACCGTTAAACTATTGGCTTAAATATACTCTTCTTCCGTTAAAGTTGTCCACTTGGACGTTATCCTACGTGGCGGTGACATTTAATGAGGTGGATGTCACGTGGTAGTGTCACCTCAACACTCTAAATCATTTTACTCTTATTTTCACCCCCAAAAATTTCACCCTTTTCCATTACCACCGTTAATTGTCATTTTAAGTACATTTGATCTTTGTTCAACCATGAAGAGTCGGAAGTTCAATTGACACAATTTCATTTATTGAAAGATTCACCCCTCCCCCCCCCCCCCCCGCTAAAAAAAAAAAAAGAGTTGGACACTAAACTCTAAAATGGGTGCACAATATCTCCTACTATAATTTCTTTTCTTTTCTGGGTACATCTGATCTCTTACCTTTTTTCTTGGAGTTTTGTGTGAAGAAGTAAAGTTGATTTTTTGGAGGTACAAAAAATCCTAGATATTTAATCAAGGATCTAGAATAGTCTAGTGTAGGATCTTGGATAATTATCTTAAAGAAAAATCTAGATATTCTAGAGTAGTGTTAGAAGATAAGGCTAACTAGATATTTTGTAGATATATCTAGATAATTCTATCTAGAACCATCCCTAGACAAGTATAAATAATGGCGGCCTTGAACATTGTAATTTCAAGTTAACCCAACACAACCCACTTCAAAGCAATTCAAGCCAATTAAAGTAAACACTTCCTTTTCCAAAGCTTCCTCTTCTTTAGTTGAATCTTCCAATCTTAGTAACGATCTTGGGTTAGTAGAAGGTCTTCCCGATTTACCGTTTCTTCTGCTATATTTCTCTACATGGTATCAGAGCCATAGCCGTAGTTGGCTTCTGGATTTTATTTCAAGATTGAGTTAGTGGTAGATTCAACTAGTTTCTCTAAATGGATTTTGGCCGTGTTAATGGGTGGGATGGAGTTGTTGAATCCTAATTACAAGGTATGGAAGACATGGGAGCATACGTGAGAGAGGATTTGTGGGATGTTAGTGAGTAGTTACACAAGTCCTCTATTGACGGATCGAAAAATAGAAAATGGAAGCAAATTAATGCGAAGGCGAGTTCATCGAAGAGGTCCATCTCTCACAACTTGTTTGATCATATTATAAGGCGTAAATAAAATGAAATATGAGGACCCTTGATCGTTTGTTCAATAAGAAGGATAAAGCGCGACTACGAGATCTTAGAGAATGAATTTGTTCTTACGACTCAAGGTAATCTATCTGTTAGAGTACTTTTTGAAGATTAAGAATTTATGTTCGAGATCTCTTTATTAAACCCCGACGAGGCTATCTACAAGCACGAGTGAGAAGAAATATCATTGTGGTTTGAAGCGAATATATTCCTTTTGTTACATCAATTGAAGGATGGCTCAACTACCATCCAGGAGTTTGAGAATTTGTTGTCATACACGGGAGCTGGCCTAAAATGGCTAGTGTATGTTTTAAAGAAGGGGAACTTAATGTGACAAGAGGAACTTCAAAGGAAAAACATTTAGAGATAGACCACACTCTCGATCTCAAAGTGTTTCCAATTCGCCAAAAAAGAAGGGAGAGTCTACTAATAACTATAAAAAGACTCTCAAATGTTATAGGTGTGGTAAAATCCAGGACCACGTAAAGATATTGCCGAACAAAAAATCTCAATATGGATCGAAGTTAGAAAGTTGCTAAACAAGAAATATAATGGCGGGGAAGGTCAAGCATTGGCGGGAGACTCGAGTAGTAGATGCCTTAAACCTGCTACCATTTCGACAAAAGCGGATGCGTGGATTCCAGATAATACGGTCCATCACGGAGAAAGAACGCATTGGTGTCGTCAACAAAAAAGCAGTGGGTTCAGACCGGACTAGTGACGTGGTAGGTTTTTCCGAAATCAACACCTGGCGGTAATAAAATACGGATGTGAAGATGGTGAAGTAGAACACGAACGGTGTCTTAAACTATATATAGTAAATTTAAAGCATTGAAGTTGTTTTGAAGTCTTCGGTTTTTTTAGTATCGAGTCAATCACTAGCTCGGATCAAATTGGAGAAGATCAGGTCAAATAAATGAAGAGGTTGACCTTGAAGAGCTCAATTCAGTATGGAGATACAAGTAGTATGATTTTTGAAAGCTGCGAAGGGCGAGGTTTATCGAGGAGTTGGAAAGGAAATCTAGTGGTGGCTCTATCTTTGGTATTGAGGCTTCGAAGGAAAGGTGGTCGAGATCGTCCGACTCGGTTGCTTCTCCGGATAACACAATTGTTAAGAAAAAAAAACTACGTGAAATTGGCATAAAAGATGTTATATGTATCGACAAATTAATAAAATCTTCATTCGTTGAATTGAAAAAGATTCAAAATCTTCCTTAGATCTTAGGAACTCCCAAAAAGGTTTGAGTTCATACACAACATAGAGAGTAGTTTTAAAAAATCACTTTAAGAGAGTGAAGAATGTAAAGTTGATTTTTGGAGGTAAAGAAATAATTAGATATGTTATCGAGGAGAATAGAGTGTAGGATCTTGGATAATTATCTTAACGAAAAATCAAGATATTCTAAGTAGTGTTAGAAGATAAGGCTAACTATATATTTTGTAGATATATCTAGATAATTCATCTGAGAACCATCTCTAGAGACAAGTATAAAATTTTTTGGGAACTTTGTAATCCTTAACCGGCAGTTTTAACGATTCAATTGCCAATTTTAACACGTTCACTTCATTTTAAGGGTTGAATCTTTCAATCTAGGCAACGATCTTGAGCTAGCTTGAAGGTCTTCACGTTTACCGTTTTTATTTCTCCTACGTTTTGGGTTGCAAAATACGGTGGAAAGTACAACGAATTTAGTGCAAAAATGACAAAAACCATACATATTTGAGTGCTTAATGCTTACCGTTGTTGTTTCTTTTTCACGAAAAGGGCCCTAAAATACCATGAACTATTAAATTTAAAATTATTATAGACCTTGTAAAGAATAGTCCTTGTGTTAACCTTTTAAAATACCCTTACTTTTTAACGGACCCATTTTAAAACCCAATTAACGATTTCATTTATTATGTAACTTCTCGTTGGTTAATAAAATAATTAACGTAAACTAATTAATCCCCATTTAACGATCAACTAATTTTGTTTTTAAATTCCTTTTATCCATATAAAAGAAATCCTCAAACCCATTCAAGTAATAAGCTCGGCCCTCGAACGGTGCAGATATTTGGATGGTGATTCAACCAATACATGAAACACTGAAAGAAACGGTGTGTTTCTGTTTCATGGTTTGTTTCTTACAGTGTTTAAACGGTTGTAATTTCGATTTGAAAATTACGTATTTAATTTTGCTTTAACAAGAAACGTATGCCTCATGAATTCGGCAAGTCTTCAAGTGTTTATGAAAAAGTTTATCAATTTAACTGATCCTTTTTATGTTGAGTTATTTATTGGTGAATCATGAATGTATAAGCAATATATAGCAATGCAAAAAAAGAAAGTAGAAAAAATATTACTTTTTGGGTAAGTTTGACTAATTTCTTTGAAAGTTTGAATTAAAAATAAAATAGAAATAGTGTATTTACATTTTCATGGTGTTATTTTAGTGTTTCATGTATTGGTTAAATCTTCCAAATGTAAATACCGTTCGAGGTCGGGCTTATTAGTTGAATGGGTTCGGTTCAGGTATTTGATATAGATAAAAGGGGGGATTTAATTAATTTTAGTTGGATCATGTTAAATGGGAGATTAATTATTTTAAGTTAATTATTTTAGGGAAAAGGGTCAAAAATACTCTACTTTGGAAAAAAGTAAATATCCTCGAACTTATTTTGAGTCAAAAATACCCCTCCGTCCTTAAAGTTTTTAAATAATTATTTGAAATATCCCAAAATTATAAGTTTTTAAACCTTTATATATAATCAGATCATAAATAAATATTTTAAGTATTTATTTCTAGATTTGAAGTTTAATTGGGGGAATAAGGGGAAATGAATATTATTTAGTTGGAGGTCGGGTTTAAATGATGGAGGTGTTTAAAAAATAATTTTAGGTTATTTTTTAAATTTCCATCCAAGAAACATTTGAAAAGCTTTAAGGAGTTTCTTTAAGTCAAAATTCGGGACTGATATTTTGGGATCCAAAAATCAGGTAGACTTTGTTTACCTTCATTATTTTATTAAAATAGAAACCGCCACGTAATAAATGAAATTATTAATTGTCTTGAAATTGTTAAAAATAAAAAAATAATATATTTTAGGCCCCAAAAAATTAAGAAAATATTTTTAAGGTTAACGTCAGTGGTATTTTAGGTCCTTTTTCGCTTTTTTAATGGTGATGGAGGGGGTGAATTTTTTTAGTGGTGAAAGAAGAGAGGAGTAAAATGAGTGAGGGGTGATGAGTGGTAATCCGTGCGCATAATTCATTAAATATTATCTCCGTAGGATAGAATATCACAGGGTGGACGATTTTAATGGAAAAAGGGTATATTTGAATCAATAGTATAACGATAAGAGTATATTTGAACTTAAATTATAACGAGGGATATATTTGACACTTTTCCAATAATACATGGGTATGTTTGGCCCTTACACCCCTTTGTCATGAAACAGAGTAGTTTTTTTTATTTTCATTTTACTATACTTTTACTCCCTTCACTCATATTTACTTGTCCACAATGAAATTTGTATACCCTTAAGAATCAGTAAATGAAGTGCCTATTTTACTATAATATCCATATTAATAATGTATAGTTCCAATGGACTTGGAAAATATTTTGAGAAATGAATAGTTAATATTAAGGGTAAAATAGAAAAATAAAATTATCTTTCTCTTCTTGATATGCTAAAGTAAACACATAAAAATAAAAATTTATTTTAGGCCAAAGTCATAGACAGCCCCCTAAACTTTTTCACAAATTTCTCGTAGCCACCTAAACTTAGACTTGTTCGGATTGAACACCTAAACCCCTTCGAATTTGTACCATTTAAACACCTTTTTTACAATCGGCAAAAAATATAAAATGTGTGTATTACACTCACGGTGACGTGGCAAAATAACCAATTAAAAAATAACATGCGGCAGAGAGGTTAAAAAATTATTAAAAAAAGAACTTAAAAGTAAAAAAAAAATAAAAAAAAATGTAAACTTTAGCCAGCCCCCACCACCTCCGTCTGACCGCCGCCCAACCACAAAAAAAAACACCCATTACTTTCCTCCACCCGTCATTGCCCATCCTTTCTCCACCACCAATCTTCTTCCTCATCTCCATCTTTATCTTCTTCCTCTTTTCACAAAAAATTAAAACCACCATTTTTTCTCCATCCATAAACCACCCCGTTACCACCTCCGTCACACCATCAGGTCACACCACTATAACACCACCCCATCGCCACGTTCATCTCCTCCACAAAACAGACCCCTCAACCACCTCACCGCCCTGTTTTTCCGTCCAAACACCACTTTTAAATACCCCACAAAACCCAAAACGGCCCCTCTCTGAAAAAATAAAAATCTAAAGCCAATTTTTTTCTTTTCTTTTTTAGATCTGATTCTGTTTTTCTTTTAGATCTGATTTTTTTAATTTTGAATATAATTTATTTTGGTAGAAGAGAGGGAGGGAGAGAGAAAGACAGTGGTGTGGCAAAGGTGGCTGTAGTAGATCTCCATTTTTTCTGGCTACAAGTTGAAGGAAAAAAAAAAAATCCTAAAAGAACTACACTAAAAATTGAATGAATTCAAAGAAATGTTTAAAAAAACAAAAAGAAGAATGGCTGACAGAGAGATAAGAGATGGAAAAGAGATGAGGAGAATGTGATGGAGAAGAGATAAGGAGAATGTGATGGAGAAGATGGGGAGGAAGACGTACAGACGTCTTTTTTTATTTAATTTTTTTAAATTATTTAGATTATAGATATTTTACTATTATATATAAGGGAGAATTTTCATTTTTTATAGTCCTCAAGTAATTTTTTTTGACCTTTTTTTTTATCCTTAATTGAAGTTTTTATGATTTTGTAAATGTTCACACATTTTTGTAATTTTTAAGAACTTTAAGGGCCTTTTTAATGCCACTAAAATGATGGCATTAATAAGATTATAGTGGTCTCCACACTCATACATATTTGAGTCTTTTTGTGGAAATATTATTAATTTATTTTAACTAATGTTTTTCCTTAAAAATTATTATAGACATGTAAAGAATTATGATGTCATTCAAATTATATCTTAATATAGGCTTAATTATTGAATTATAATATTATATATTATTTATTGATTTTATTTACCATTTATCATTTTCTATTTTAAATTTTCATTGACCGATTAAATGTATCATTTTTTATTTTTAAATTTCCATTACGCAAGCAAACATAAGTAATTAACAAAGATTTCACTTCAAGTAGGATTAACTATTAAATTAAAACATAAACACAAATAACTTATAATTGTTAAATACTTTTAAAATGTATCAAACATACAAATTATAGTCCTTCCATCTCAATAGAAAAAGATAGTTCATTAGTCTGATAGCACACTTTTAACATAAAATTCATCTAATAAATGACTATATTAAAAGAGGAACTATAAAAAAATAATTTAATATATATATATATATATATATATATATATATATATATATATTTGAAAAAGTTTAAGAAATTTCGTAATTAAAGAAAATAGAATTAGATCTCAAAATAATAAAACTAGACAATTGCAAAAAGTATATTTTTTTTTACTTATAAAATTATTTTTTAAAATATCGGATAATCAATATTTTGTATAATTTAGGACAAAATATTTAAGTTCGACTATTTCCAAAAATAGTTAATTAAAAATAAGAAAGAGAAAAAAAAGTTATTTTTTAACATGCATGTTTTGGAAGTAAAAAAGAAAGCTTAAAATATAAAAAACTTAATTTCATTGACTTTTAAATATTTTTTGTGTGGTTTAATTTGAAAAGAACATCTACAAAAGTACTTGCAGTATCAAAGTTTTTAATTATTTATATTTATTTATAAGTTAACTTTATTGATATCATCATAAGACAATATTTTCGCATTTAATATTTTTTATATTAATTGGGTACTGTAATATCTTTTGGTAAAAAATAAGTTTGCCAAATATGGGTCAAGTCGAAGAAACAAATGAGATTAAGTTAACATATAAAAAGATTGATTTGGATCATCAAGACTTTAATCTTAATTTTTTTTAGTAAAATAGAAATTAGAAGAGCTTTCAATTGTTTTATTTAAAAAATAATATATAAATTAAGAAAATATTTTTAATTAACTTTTAGATACGTTTCTGTACTTTAATATTTTAGAAGTCTTTCGAAAGTGTCAAACTGATGTTAAAAAATAGAGAACCAAGAGCATAATTTTTTTAAAAAAATATCTACAAAATGAATTTTAATATTGGTCTAGGCCAGATGACACTAGTTTAGGTGTATAAGTTGGAAAAAAAATCATTTTGGACTTGTTTCACGCACTTAAGGAGATTGGAGAACATTTCTTTTGCCATGTCAGCCAAAAGTATTTAATAGGTACACTATTTTAACACTAATGGTGTTCAATCGGAACAAGTCTAAGTTTAGATGGCTACGAGAAATTTGTAGAAAAGTTTAGGGACTGTCTATGTACAAATAAAAGTGGACGGAGCCATTGTTATTATTGTTATTATTGTTATTATTATTATTATTATTATTATTATTATTATTATAATAGCGGTTCCAAAGTAGACAACTGTCCAGTTGCCTAGGAGAATCTAGAGTAACTTCACGTGGCACAGTCCCATTAATCGTCTATACATTCTATATCTTCACCTTCACCAGCCATGTCGCCGATTCTCTCATTTTGGCCATCTAATATCTCTCTCTATATAACCCAATAAATATCATTCATCAAAGACATACACAGCCTGTTTGTTTTCCCCCATTTTCATTTCCATTGTTTGACAACTAGCTGATGCAGCAGAAAGGTAGAAACAATAACCGTAGATCCAGGAGCTTCTCTAGATCTCGTCTTGCCATTGAGGGTTTTTAGCTTCTCTATCTCTCCCATACCATACTAATTAATACCCAATCAATCCACACTATTCAAATAAACTCATCGAATTCGTCTATCATTACACAACAACTATGGCTGCTGCTTCAGGTAATGTTGACCTATCACTTATCTCTTACTCCCTCTGTTTCATTCCTTTCGCTTTTCGAGATTCAAATTAATGTCAACTTTGACTAAAAGGGAAAATAACACTCTATATCTATTTGTAGAAAATATTTACGCGAAATGGTCTCCAGTAAGTGTATAATGTTGTATACCGTGTGTTTAAACATTGTTGCAAAAGGAAGTTGGTTATGTATGTGGATGTAAATAAAAAATATGGCTACGTGGATATAATATTTTATGCTGGATTGTATATTATTGTATCTGTACAGAAGAATTGCATGTTATATTACTTTTCGTATAGTTTTTTAATATCTAAATTTTAATTTTAAAATATTGAGTTGATTTAATCCAATTTATCTTTGAAAATTAGTCAAACTGCCTCTCGATAAGGGAAAAGTGTGACATAAATTAGGACATAGAGATTACTTTGTTTGAATTTGACTGTTGTTAAGGTTTTGATAGTGAATGTGATGTGTGTGTAGGACAAGAGCGTGAGGTTCAGAAGAGTTATTGGATAGAGCACACTGCGGAACTTACTGTGGAGGCCATGATGCTCGACTCCAAAGCTGCCGATCTCGACAAAGAAGAGAGGCCTGAGGTATATATATAACTTCATGATTCTTTGTATGATCTGTTACTTTATTAGATTTATCTTGTTTGGACATATAAATTAGTAAAGTAGTAAATATTTTTTAAGATCGTCTTGATTATGAATTACTGTTTCTCCAAGTCATTTTCCCTGATATCCCATTTTGGAATATACCCTTTTGGTATTTTTGTTTTGAATGATATTAGGAAATGTTAATTGGTAAGGGTGGATTCTTCGGATGGTCGTCAACTAATTATTATCGCAGAAAGTCACCTTTCTTCTTAATTCCAATTTTCTTCAACAAAGAAAGTGACTTTCTGAGATAATAACTATTAGTTGAGTGACCATCTAACAAATCAACTTGACTTGGTAACTAGTCCCTATAACATGTTAGCCGTGGTTCATCAACTCAGCAGCCTTTGAGATTCCCTGTTTGTCATCTGAAAAGTCAATAATATGGATTTATTGTTTGATTTTCAAATATTCATTTTACTTGCGGAGTTAAAATCCACAGCACATCAGGTTCAAATTTAAAAAGACTCCATCATACTTCAATAAGATGCAGGGACAAGGGATTGTAGTTGCTGAAGACTGATGGGAAAAAAACAGCAATTCTTTGGTTATTAAAAAAAAAAAAAAAAATAGCAATTCTTTTGTGGGATTATTGACAATATAGCATAATCACGATGAGTAGTGTCATCGGTTCTTAGTGACTGATGGAGCTGGGACTGACACACGGGCTAAATAGTTGAAATATTTACTACTTTATCCCCTGTAGTTATTTCAGCTCGTAATTTGTCCAGCATCTTCCAGGCATCTTTCTATGTATATATTGTCTTTGGTGAAGTCTAATGGGAAGTTGTATTGCTGATCCAGCGTTCAGTAAGTAACTTAATTGGTAATGAAATTCAGTAATGAGGGGTAAGAATTGGGCCTAAAACTTCTCACATGGACAAGTTCAATTCTAGTATATGGGGTTTTGTTCATAATGTAGACTGATGCCTTACAGCCTCTCCCTCTTTGGCTGTCCAACCTATTTGAGTTCATGGAATCTGTTTCCTGCTGTGAGAGGAAACGAACACTTTTTTAGTTCTTAATTGTGTTTCAGAACCACATATTCTAATTGGTTTGTTTTGTGGGTGGACATGATAACCTGCACAATGATTTACATATCTCCCCAAATTTGAAACTTTTGGATGGTTATGTAGGTGCTCTCTCTGCTTCCGCCATATGAAGGGAAAACTGTCTTGGAACTGGGTGCTGGTATTGGCCGTTTCACTGGCGAATTAGCCGAGAAATCTGGGCAGCTTATCGCATTGGACTTTATTGAAGGCGCCATTAAGAAGGTTTGTGGCTGTTTTACCCTTTAGATATTTCCATTTTCTGTCTCCGTCCAACATGTGCTGTGAATAAAGAGGGTTACTAGGATGAAGAAAAAAAGAAGGATTAGTTTAGAAGATTAATTTGTCATTTCTTCACAATTGATTAGTAATGATAAACTTATTGAATAAGTTTGTGCATATCCTTATCTTTTATTGTGCTTCCTTGCAGAATGAAAGCATAAATGGGTACCGTAAGAATGTCAAGTTCATGTGTGCTGATGTGACTTCTCCAGATTTGAATTTTTCACCTGAATCGGTGGACTTGATATTTTCTAACTGGTTACTGATGTATCTTTCTGATGAAGAGGTAAATTCTCTCTTTTATTTTTTGCCATATCTTCCACATAGAAAACCACTATAGTTGCATCTATTCAAAGAATTGGTTGCCAGTTAATTGTGTCAAACTTGGATATCGAATTACGCAAGACGGAATGACTATGACACAGTTGCTAGATATTAGTTAATATTCAACCTGTTGGTTGGCCCTTATCAAAAACCAAAAAATTTTGTTAGAAATATATATTTTAACGGTGGTGGGGAGAGATCACGGTTAGGAAAATCTTGAAGTATACAGGCACAAAGTTAAACAATGTTAGTTACACATGCTTAAACCAATATGATTTTACACTTAGAGGTCAGGTCAAATATTTGTAGATCGTTGTCTTTCTCCAACAAGTGACATACCAAGATCCTCAACAAAATGAAGTATTTTCTTTGCAAGAACATGGTTTACAGCACGGACTCCGAAAAGTAGTACTTAATGCCATGCGTATTTAACCTTAATTTCCACAATGGTCCAGCTTGAAACTATTGCATTCAGCCCTATATGGCAATTTATAATTCGAGCACTTCTTCAACAACCGTATTTTGAACGATACGCTGAGTACTAAATCTCAGCATTTACTTTTGTCGATCAATGAGCCTACTTTATATGACTTATTCACCACTAGATATCAGCGTCTACAATGGGTGTTAGCTTACTAGTAAAACGGCTATTAGAAAATTCCCTTTGTATAGCTTGTTGCTAAAATGTCTGTGTTAGATCTTCCTCACTCATCAACCTATTACCTTTGTCTGAGTGAATTGCCGTATAACTTTTTGCTGCTTTAACATTCGAACTTTTTTCTACCGTTGCTGCAGGTTCAGGATCTTGCTGAGAGAATGGTTAAATGGTTGAAAATCGGTGGTTACATATTTTTCAGAGAGTCATGCTTCCATCAATCAGGAGACCACAGGCGAAAGAACAACCCAACCCACTATCGAGACCCTAGCTTTTATACAAAGGTCTTAGCTTTACTGTGAACTGTTTTGTCGTCTCACATGATGTTCTCAGAACTGCGTTCTTTTAAGAAAAATTGTTATATCCTTCGAATCCAATTCAACAGTGGCTGAAGTATGTTACTGTGTTTACTAACTATTTGTCTACACCTATTAATTTATTTTTTTTCACGCTTAAGTGGTTCGCTTTGGTGAGCCCAAGATGAGGCATTTTTTGGGTACGGTAGGGTTTCAGAGCACAATAAAGTGATTACATTTCTGTCATAAAGTGCTCTAAAACTCTACCGTACCCAAAAAAATTAAAGTGCTTTGAAACTTTATTGTGCACTCTTGATTACCACTGTTTCTATCAGATAATATCAAAATCCCTTCTTTACACAATGGAAGTATAAAAGACTTGAGTTGATGCATTTATCAGTTATCACTCCGAAAATCACTCCTTGGACTGGACTCTTCTTTCCTACTCAACACCGGACCTTTCTGGTCCCCATCTCTTAACTGTTCGTTGGAAGCATAGTAAGAGCTGAAATCATAGTTGTCAAACACAGGTTTTCAGAGAATGTCATGTAAATGCTGGTAATGGAAAATCATTTGAACTTTCTCTTGCTGGTTGCAAGTGCATCGGAGCTTATGTGAGGAACAAAAAGAATCAAAATCAGGTAGAATTATGCTTACCTCATCAACCCTTTTGTTAGTTAAATATTAACCTGACTATCCAATCGCTCTTTTCTTGCTGCTTGCACCTTGCAGATTTGCTGGACGTGGCAGAAGGTTGGTTCTGAGAATGACATGGAATTTCAGCGCTTCTTGGACACTGTTCAGTACAAATGTAGTGGTATACTGCGATATGAACGTGTCTTTGGACAAGGTTTTGTAAGCACAGGAGGACTTGGTATGCCTTTCAGATTACATATCTTACTCTGGTCTTGTCTACTATTAGAGGGTTCGTTAATGTGACATTTACAATGATTACCATAGGAAGATAATACCAGTTATTTCATTCATCATACACAGGAGGACTTGGTATGCCTTTCAGATTACATATCTTACTCTGGTCTTGTCTACTATAGAGGGTTCGTTAATACGACATTTACAATGATTACCATAGGAAGATAATACCAGTTATTTCATTCATCATACTAGAGACTATATATATGTCTATAAGCCAACCATGCGTTTGCCACCGGACAAGCATTTGTTCCCTTAGATGCCTTTGCAATTTATTTAAATCTAATCGGAGAACCCAATCACAACCTCAGTGTCCAGAGGCTCCATGAACCCCTTCCAGTTTATTGGTTCTCCAATAATGTCCTCAGACCTTAAACCTTTATGCAAAGTGTGCACTTGGTACTGTGGAGATATCTGCTTGCAAGCGTCTTCTCGCTCGATGCAATCCTATTTTATTCTTTTCCAATTATTTAGTTTCTGGGCAGTACTTGTTCTTAAGCCGAAATTACAAAATATTCTCTGAGCCGTATATATTCTTGAGCAGAAACTACAAAAGAATTTGTAGCCATGTTGGATCTTCAGCCTGGCCAAAAGGTACTTGATGTTGGTTGTGGCATTGGAGGAGGTGACTTCTACATGGCTGAAAAGTATGACGTTCACGTTGTTGGCATTGACTTGTCTGTCAACATGATATCTTTTGCCCTTGAGCGTGCTATTGGTCTCAAGTGTGCTGTTGAATTTGAGGTTGCTGATTGCACCAAGAAAACATATCCTGATGGTACATTTGATGTCATATACAGTCGGGATACTATCCTTCACATCCAGGTAATTTACCTTCTATGTGGAGCTTCAAAATCTTTATCAACTAATTATCTTCTTTATTTCTACTTCTTTTTCATTCCTCTTGGTTCCTTCTTCAATTGCTATACCATGTAAATTGTAATCTCCGTAAGATGTCCTTTCTGTATGTATGCTTCTGCGCTAACTTAGGCACAGTGTCATGTCAGCTCGTCTTCTTGGTCATCTTACAACTCCTCTGAAACCAATGTATTTTGCTCATTTGTTTTTTCTCTTTAGTGATGGATGGGCTTTACATGCCAAATTATCCCTCGGTTTTGTCCTTGAATCGTTCTCTGTTGAAGTCAATTTCTTTGTAGCGTCTTATTTCATGGTTTATTTATTTGTTGTTTTAATGGTGTGTTGTCAGGACAAACCTGCATTGTTCAGATCTTTCTACAAGTGGCTGAGACCAGGAGGCAAAGTCCTTATTAGTGATTACTGCAAAAGAGCAGGACCAGCATCTGAAGAATTTGCAGGTTATATTAAGAAAAGGGGTTATGATTTACATGATGTCGAAGCATACGGGCAGGTATGTACTACATTCCATGTAATAGGTCCCCTCTTTTTTCGCCTCATATTTATCATTTGACACACAGCTTCTTTGAATTTTCTTTTTGGGCCAATGATATAGATGCTCAGAGATGCGGGTTTTCATGAAGTTGTGGCCGAGGATCGTACTGGACAGGTACGTGTTTTACAAATATTGTCTTAAACTTGTGTGCAAAGCTAGCAAATATATAGGCACAACCTAATTTCTGTACTTGGATTGCAGTTCATTGAGGTTCTGCAAAAGGAGTTAGATACTGTGGAGAAGGAAAGAGAGGCATTTATCCATGAGTTCTCTGAAGTGAGTGCTTCCTTATATGGTGCACTTTGCCTCCTCTTGTTAATTATGTGGACTGATTCCCTCACTTTTTCTTATTTTAATATTACAGCAAGACTATAATGAAATAGTTGGAGGTTGGAAGTCCAAGCTAGTCAGGAGTTCATCTGGTGAGCAGAGGTGGGGCTTGTTCATTGCCAAGAAGAACTGATTTATCCAAATGTGCGGTGTATCCATTCCCGTTGTTCTTGAAGATGAACATTCCATGCTGTAATTTTATGTTATGTTTGATGTTCCACATAATAATCGGGTTGTGTACCTGTGATTTTAGTTAGGATAAAAATATTAGTATGCTTTTTCCCTCTTGGACGAATTTGTTCTTCATTTGCTGTCATTTGGATGCAATTTGATCCGAGAATATAACTTCCCCCTTAAAACATTTATACCATTTCAGTTTAAAGCTCTTAATTGTGTTGCAAGTTGCAACCTCCCCTTCCGTTAAACGTCCATTAAGAAAGAGAGGATGGAAAAAGTTCATGTGATATGATCCAATTTCATACTTCAGGTGACTTCTGAAGAAAAGTTATCTGCTCACTATTAATTTTGGATTAACATCCGCCAGTGAGATTCATGGCACAATCATAAGAAGTATCAACATATATCAGGTAACCATGCAATTAGATTCTACTAAGTAGAGTAAAATCCTTTTAGTACAAAGTCTGGGCAAGGACATTCAGACCTTGTAAAAGGAGTAATGGCAAACAGTATGACATAAAAGATAAAGTGGTTTCCAAAATCAGAAATGCATAAATGCAGCACAAAACAGAGAAATATAAAACTAATTGCGGTTCAGGTTCATTGCAGCACTTAACATACGTAATAGCAAATTGGTCAAACACCTTTAATCTTCTCCAGCTTCATCTTCAAAATCACCATCTTCCTCAACCGTAGCGTCCTGGTACTGCTGATACTCCGCCACAAGATCATTCATATTACTCTCTGCTTCAGTAAATTCCATTTCATCCATCCCTTCTCCAGTGTACCAATGCAAGAAAGCCTTTCTCCTAAACATAGCAGTGAACTGCTCACTCACTCTCCTAAACATTTCTTGAATTGAAGTTGAATTCCCAATAAATGTCGAAGACATCGAAAGCCCTCTAGGTGGTATGTCACAAACACTGGATTTCACATTGTTTGGAATCCATTCAACAAAATACGAAGAATTCTTGTTCTGCACATTCATCATTTGTTCATCTACTTCTTTTGTGCTCATTTTGCCTCTAAACAGTGCTGAGGCAGTGAGATACCGACCGTGTCGAGGATCAGCAGCACACATCATGTTCTTTGAATCCCACATTTGTTGTGTCAGTTCAGGGACAGTAAGTGCTCGATATTGCTGAGATCCTCTTGATGTTAGAGGTGCAAATCCCACCATGAAAAAGTGAAGCCGTGGGAAAGGGATTAAGTTCACAGCTAGTTTACGAAGATCAGAATTCAGCTGGCCTGGGAATCGCAGGCAACAAGTCACCCCACTCATTGTTGCTGAAATCAGATGATTCAGGTCTCCAACTGATCACAACAACAACACAGATAAATTAGATTTTAAATCAAATTATAACTGGCTAATCTAATGTCGTTGTACTTTTTCTACCATAACATTAAAAGTCACAAAATTATGTTTCTGTCACGTAATAATAACTGAAGTTTATCCACTATAACAGTAAAAAAGGTAGCTCGAAGTTCCTGATATGCGTGGAGTATCAAGAAGGGCCAGACCACATTGTTTCTATTTGGAAAATCACAAAATCATTTTGTTTTCACATTTAACTGAACTTTTATCCACAATAGTAAAGTCGCCTTTTCCGCTATAAAAGTAGAAGTCACCTTGATTGGTAGATTTTGTCGTAAAGTTCAGTTACTTTATTATGACTAAAATAGTTTATTGTCATAGTGGATTAAGTTCAGTGACCATACGTGAAATTACGACTGAAGATTAGTCATGGTGATGAGAGAATTATGTAGGTGTTTTGCTTGTTCTTACAACTTGGAGTGGAGAGTTTGAGAGTCCTGAAGCAGATGTCATAGAGAGCTTCATTGTCAAGAACCATACACTCATCAGCATTTTCCACCAGTTGATGGACTGAAAGTGTGGCATTGTAAGGCTCCACCACTGTGTCCGAAACCTTTGGAGATGGGAATACAGAGAAAGTAAGCATCATTCTATCTGGATACTCTTCTCTTATCTTTGATATCAGCAGTGTCCCCATTCCTGACCCTGTCCCTCCTCCAAGTGAGTGACACACCTGAAATCCTGCACTTGGATATTTTTTGCTTTATCATAAAACATGAACATATTCCTCTGAAAAAAGTAATGTAGTTTTTTTCGTACAGAAAATGTTCAAATTTACTTCTCTACTATACAAAATGTCTTGATTTATTTTTATATTGTACTTTAGGAACATTCGCAATTTCAAATCTTTATCATTAGCAAATTGTTTTATGTTTGTTCTTAAATTTAACGGAGCTCCAGCATGGTCTATGGTCTATGTGGATCCACGAGTCAAAATACTGACAAATAGCCACTCCCAGTAATTGAAAAATAAGCACTATCATGTAGGTTCAAAATTCCACATGTGAAACTTCAGGACATTATCATGGAGTTTGACAGTGGCTCTTCTATAAAACAGGGCCGAAAAGTGGCTAGTGAACACTATTTCTACCAAACAAGATATACTTTCGGAAAAGATCCAAATTAACCCTTTTATTTTTTACTACATATGCTTTAAAATTACTTTATGTTATATACTTCGAATTGGAGATCCCTCAGAGTAAAGGCAAATAATAGACCTGCTAACTATGAGGGTATGAATGACCTCAAATATAAAGGATGATAAAATGAAGATATTTCGTTTAGTAAATTACAGTACTAGTATTTTTGAGACTTTACCCTTTTTCTTATTAACTACTAGTACACTAACCTTGTAAGCAGTCAGAATTTTCAACTTCTTTTCGGACAACATCAAGAACAGAGTCAATAAGTTCAGCACCCTCAGTGTAATGGCCTTTAGCCCAATTGTTTCCAGCACCAGATTGTCCGAAAACATAGTTATCAGGCCGAAAAATCTGTCCAAAAGGACTAGTTTTGATGCTGTCCATAGTACCAGGTTCAAGGTCCATGAGCACTGCTCGTGGCACGTAACGTCCATTTCCAGTTTCATTGTAATAAACATTCACTCTTTCAAGCTGCAATTCAGAATCTCCACAGTATTTTCCAATTGGATCAATCCCATGTTCGTCACATACTACTTCCCAGAATTTTGATCCTATTTGATTCCCACATTGTCCTGCTTGAATGTGAAGAATCTCACGCATTTTTCAAGATTCTTTTTGTTGGCTAGGAACTTTTTTAAGTACAAGTTTTTCAACTTCTTTGAGTAACTCTCCCAAGGGCTTGAGTTTATTGCTTAGGTTATGTAAAGTATATATACAAGTAATGATGGTTTGAACTAGTAATAGCCTTGGAGTTCTTTTTTTTTTTTTTTTATGGCCTTGGAGATAGATAAAGGGTGAGGATTAAGTTTGATCCAACGGTTAAAAAGTGTCCGTCCTGTTGAAATATAGCTATGGATATTTTATGGGTGGCCTCTCATGACCAAAGTTTGCCATTTGTGTCTCTTTCTCTTGAGATGTGCCGTCCTTTCCTAATGTTTTTTCTTTATTTAAATTCGGATTCAAAATCATTTGGTTAATCCAAATTTGCACTGAGTTGGTTCATCTAGAGGAGTAAAGCACTCCGCTTTCTACTAAAGAGTTCTGCAATTCTAGATTCAAACTCGAAATCTTTAATTAAAGGCGGAATGATTTAATCTCAATCACATCTTGCATAATGCTAAAGTTAGTCAACTTCGTCATATTTCTAAAATGAAAGTTTAATTTATTTTTGGTGATTTAATAATGTCAGTATAGGTAAGTAGGTATGCCGCGTCATTCTTTTATCATTTTTTGAGACTGACTCTTTAACTCTATTCTTGGAACTGTTTAGATACTGAATAAATTATTGCTCAACGAATGAGCAAGTTGATCCATGAGTGTGATATTTTTTTTCTTCATGAGGATGATATTGCAACAGAAAAGAAAAGGTTTATCCTGAATGAATTAACTACTTAGGTAATTTTGTTTTACTGACGTGAGTTCATTTAACTCTCTTTTTTCTTTTTTCCAAGTCATTGGACTGGATTTTTCCAACTTCTAAAAGATTATTATATTGTCGGAGAAGTTTTTCCTAATTCATTACGCTTAGATTCTTTTTTTTTTCTTCCTCCAGTAAGAATGATTCATATTAAAATGTCTATGGCAAAAGTTTTTGATGGTGTGTGCTATCTTCATTTTGAAGAAAAGATTAATGGCGAAATATAACAAGGAGTAGAGGATGGAACTTGCAAGGCATACAAATGGAAAGGAAATTATCAAATGGGGATCATTAATTTACGGATTCAAGTAATATAAAACGAAAGCTTAAAGAAATATACACTAGCAACAGGTAAGGTGGGGAAACCACATTTCTAGATTCATATCTATTCGTCTTAGCCCTACTTCAGCAATTTAATTCAACATTTCATTTCTCCCTTTCATCATCTGATTTTTTGCATCTAATAGCTGATTTTGCAAAAAGGAGTATAGTGGGATAATAAGCGGTTTAGTTGTAATATGTAATAGACATAAATTAAAATGATTGATCATGTAACAAAACTTTTACAAAATCAACAATTTTTATATGAATTGCTGAAATTGTTAACTTTGAGCTTCCTTTAAGAAATTGTTTTTTCTATATAGTAATAGTGCGGACTAGCCACTTCTTAACGCTATATTTGAAAAATAATCATTAGCGCAAAATTTCATTTGCAGAAGTTGAAATTCTAGGTAGTGATTATTATTTAATTACAGGTTTGAAAATTGAAATTTCTATGTGGTTGCTACTGCTAATAAATCTTTCTTATGGACTATCCCTTTAACTGGCGAAGGGAAAGTGTGAAACTGACCTACAGCCTCGATCTCATTAGGCACTTGTTATCAGTACTTCTCAGCATGATTGTCTTTTATGCATATCATTGGCCCCGCTGCCAACGTAATCATCATTGGTCAGACGGGCGGCACCAAGATAATCATTGGCCATGACGTTTGCCTACATAATTCTTGGCCAGACGGGCGACACACATTGGTTAGTGTCGCCCGCCGGCAACGGAAGCTATTTGATTCTCTAGCAGGATCGTAGCAGCTCTGATACCAAATTAAAGAAATTGATGTTTTCATACAACTATTAGATATTATTGGCATAATTTTAACCAAAAACATGATGGCATAATTTAGCCCCAAAAAGTTGGCACTAAGTAGCCAACTTAAGGAAAGAGGTGCCTAAAAAATAGGATGTAACTATTTTATTCCTTATTTAACGTGTATGGATTTTTTTTTCTTATTTGGTTACTGGAAATCCCTAAAATTAGGGATCCAATTGTTCATGTTGTCCCTTTTATTTGGAGTAAGTATTAGTTTAAAATACTCTATTTATTTTTTTCCCTTATTTTACGTGAGATATCCCTCAATTTAGGGATTCAAATGTTTTGTTTCCCTTATTTCATGTTTTTGCAGCATCACTGAACTGAAGTTTTTTCATGTCAATTAAAGTTTTATCTTTAACTTATAACGATTATATCATGATTTGTGTAGAACTAATTCTTTATATTATTGTCTATTACACATTATACTATGGTACTTCACAATATATATACCATGGTACTTCACAATGCATATCAGAATGTATACATGATACTTTACAATATATAACAGAATGTATACATGGTATTTCACAATATATCTCAGAATGTATACATGGTACTTCAAAAATATATATCAGAATGTATACATGGTACTTCACAATATATACCAGAATGTATACATGGTACTCTTCTTCTCTATCGAATTCCTAGAATGTATACATGATACTTCACAATATATATATTAGAATGTATACATGGTACTCTTCTTCACTATCGAATTCCCAGAATGTATACATGGTACTTCACAATATATCATGGTAGATTGTCAATTTTGATTGGAGAAATATAAGAAAAAGGAAAGAGTGTGAAAGTGGTGTTGGGAATGAAATAGACCCGCAAAAATAATATTCACGGTATTAGTGATAAACGCGGAACACTAAGTTATGGTTAAATCAGCAAGAATAAAAATGCAGCAACAATGACACCAAGATTTTACGTGGAAACCCTTCTGAATAAGGGAAAAACCACGGACAAGAGGAACTACGATATCGCTATAGTAAGGAATTTTACCTTTGTGTAGTCACGAGTATAAATACTCCAAAGACCACTACACACTCAAAAAGAAAAAACACTCTTTTGATTTTTCCCACCTCACTACAATATCCCTCATACTCTATTTTTCTTTACAGACTATTTTCTTACAGTCTATGGAATACCTTACTCTCTATAATTTTTTCTCTCTTTTCTGGTGTATTAAAAATGAGAACTGAGACTTTTATTTATAGGAAAAATGCTGCAAACTTCAACCAATGAGAGAATTCTTGTTTACTTGCAATTTGCAAACGTTCACAATTTTGACTTTGCTATTTTCAACAATAGCCGCAACTTTGAAAAATACATACCAAAGGAAGAAAAACAACTTCCTTTAAATAGGGGCTAGACCCCATAAAATCTCCCCCTCCAGACTTATTCACCTGAAAGAAGGTACACCGAGCATCTAGTTTGAGTGCATGCCAACAAGTTCTTTGCACAATTCGAACTTGTCTCTCGGTACCACCTTGGTCAGCATGTCTGGAGGATTTTCACTTGTGTGTATCTTCTTGACCTGAAATGATTCGTTCTCCACTTGCTCACAAATCCAATGATATCTAACGACAATGTGTTTTGTTCTCGCATGGTACATGGAGTTCTTGCTCAGGTCTATTGCACTCTGAGTGTCGCAATAGACGACATACTCCATCTGTTGCAATCCAAGTTCTTGAAGAAATCTCTTGAGCCATATCATCTCTTTGCATTGCTTGATGGCCCGCAATATACTCCATTTCGATTGTAGACGATGCGACACACTTCTGCAACTTCAACTGCCATGATATAGCTCCCCCTGAAAAAGTAAACAAATATCTAGTAGTGGATTTTCTATTATCAAGGTCACCTGCCATATTAGAATCTGTATAGCCCTTCAAGATAGGATTTGATCCTCCAAAACATAAGCATTCATGTGAGCTTCCTCTTAGATACCTGAGTATCCACTTCACAGCTTCCCAATGCTCTTTTCCTGGATTTTCAAGAAATCTACTAACAACACCGACTGCTTGAGCAATATCTGGTCGAGTGCATACCATTGCATATATCAAACTTCCGACAGTAGAGGAATAAGGAATCTTGGCCATTCTCTCTTTTTCCTCCGTTATTGTACGACATATCTTCTTGCTCAATTTCAGATGACCAGGAAGAGGTGTGCTAACCCACTTAACTCTCTTCATATTGAGGCGCTCCAGTACACGTTATATGTACCTTTAATGTGACAAATAAAGCTTCCTTTCGTCTCTCGAACGAGTAATCCTCATGCCCAAAATCTGTTTAGCATGACCCAAGTCTTTCATTGCAAAAGACTTACTCAACTGTTTCTTCAACTCGTCAATCTAGGAAGCATTCCTGCCTACAATCAACATAACATCCACATATAGTAGGAGGATGATAAAGTCATCATCAGAAAATCTTTGTACAAAAACACAGTGATCTGAAGAAGTCTTCTTGTAGCCTTGCTCCCCCATAACAGACTCAAACTTCTTGTACCCTTTGTCTAGAGCTTGCTTGATCACATAGACTCTTATTAAGTTTGCATACAAGATTTTCTTTTCCTTTTGCCTTGAAGCCCTCAGGTTGTTCCATATAAATCTCCTCTTCTAAGTCACCGTGAAGAAAAGCAGTCTTCACATCCATACGCTCGATCTCCAAATCAAGACTAGCATCAACCAAGAACTGTCCGAATGAAGGACATTTTCACGACAAGAGAAAATATTTCGTCAAAGTCAATACCTTTCCTTTGACCAAATCCTTAACAACCAATCTAGCTTTGTATCCGAGCTTGTTTGTGTTCATCGGCTTTAACTTTGAACACCTACTTGTTTTTCAAAACTCTCGTGCCCTTAGGCAATTTCACCAACTCATAAGTATGGTTCTCGCGGAGATATCATCTCGTCTTGCGTGGCTTTAATCCGTTGATCCTTGTGCTCATCATCATGGCCTCCTCATAACATTCGGGTTCTCCCCGTCGGTGAGTAATACATACTCATTAGGTGAATAATGGGAAGAAGGAACATCTTGTCTAGTAGACCTTCTAAGTGGAATATCCGACTCATCCACGACTTCAGAGGTAGGAGCATCTCACCTCCTCGATAGCGATATTGTTATCATCGTCAATATCTTTGATACGGAACATGATTCGGGCATCATCATCGTCATCGAGCCCGTCCGTCATCAATATTTGTATGAGGGACTTGATCAAGATTAACTAAACCTTCAGAACTTGAAGATTTTAGCTTCTCCGCTTTGTTAATATCTTCAATGGTTTGATTCTCTA
The DNA here is from genome assembly GCF_029784015.1 of Lycium ferocissimum. NCBI lineage: Eukaryota > Viridiplantae > Streptophyta > Magnoliopsida > Solanales > Solanaceae > Lycium > Lycium ferocissimum. The sequence goes on from NW_026725363.1 coordinate 303,342, forward strand.
CGAAGATAACATCACGGCTTCTCACGACCTTCTTCTCAATTGGATTATACAGCCTGTAACCAAACTCATCAAGGCCATAACCAATGAAGATGCACTGCTTTGTCTTGGCAGCTAGTTTTGACCTTTCATCTTTAGGCACATGTACAAAAGCTTTACAACCAAACACTTTCAATTGGTCATAGGAAACATCCTTGCCATACCAAACTACGTTTGGAACATCACTTTGCAAAGTAAGCTCGCCACGAGATAGGTTAATAACATGTGCAACGGCCAACAAAGCCTCACCCCAAAAGGAATTCGGCAACACAGCCGAGAAACGTGACATGCGACTCTTTCCATTAGGGTCCTGTTCATCCTCTCCGCCAAGCCATTAAGCTGTGGAGTCTTCGGAAGAGTCTTTTGGTGTACCGATACCACCGTCGCGGTGTTGCGCATTCGTCAAACGTTCCACAATATTCACCACCGTTATCGCACGAATACACGAACCTTCTTTTCTCTTTCAACCGTGAGCCCGAAACCCAAAGACACCGAACACATGGTCTTTAGTCTTCAAGACGTAGACCCAAAGTTTCCTTGAGCAATCATCAACGAAAGTAGCAAAATAAAGCGCACCACCGAAAGTCCTTGTCTTCGTTTGGACCACATAAATGCAATGCACAACTCAGCAACTCTGTCTTTCTTAAAGGAGGATGAGACTTGAAAGAAACTCTATTTTATTTTCCAGCCAAGCAGTGCTCACACTTTTCTAATTTGGCACTTTCGAAATTTGACAACAATTTCTTCTTGGACAGAACATTTAGTCCTTTCTCGCTAATGTGGCTAAGCCTCTTATGGCATAACGTTGAAGAGCTATTGCTCTCAACTGCATTCACGGTATCAACACAGGTAGAGGCCGTAGTCCGCCCAGACCACGACGCTTTTCGCCACGAGCCACAATTACGGAACCCTTAGTGAGCTTCCACTTTCCCACACCATTGGTACTAACATATCCCTCATCGTCCAAAACACCAACAAGAGATCAAGTGCAAACGAACATCGAGGTGCATGCTTTACATTGTTTAAAACTAGTTTAATTCCAATACTAGTTTCCAAACAAATCGTTCAACACCGACCACCCTAGATACGGTCTCGTACCCATACTCAAAGTTCCAAAGTCACTCGGAGTATAGGATGAGAAAAATTCCTTCCTTAATGTCACATGAGATGCGGCACCACTGTCCACGACCCCGACTTGACTCATCACAAGCAATATTTATTAGATCCGCATCAAGGACGGTAACAAGATCTTTCATCAGAGTGACACGGCAACACGATTGCCATGTTCTTTCTTTCCTCCTTATCTCTATTCTCCTTTTTCAAAATCCGGCGTAACTTCTTTGTGTGCCCTTCCTTCCCGCAATGATAGCACTCAATATCTTTAAGTGTTTTATCGGATTTGCTTACATTATGTTCTCTACATTTTGAAAACCATGATTCTTGCTCTCCCTGTGAGTCGGTCACTAGGACATCGATGAGGAGGAACCTTGAGATTTTCTTCTCATCTCTTCATTTAAAAGAGCGCTTGTGCAAGATCCATGTAGATCACACCATCCGGAGCGATTGATGATAATGAAGATCTAATAATTTCCCAAGAATACGGTAAGGAACCAAGTAGAAACAAGCCTTGAATTTCTTCATCAAAATTAATGCCCATGGCGAATAAGCGGTTCATGATCCCACGAAAAATATTCGGATGATCGTTATTAACGAGACCATCGTGGTATTTTTAAACCAACATCCGTTTTCTTTATCAAAAACATCTTGTTGTTTTCAGGTTTTCGAGCATACAAACTTTCAAGATGCTCCCATGTGTCCGAGCATGTGTCTCCCGAGAAATATGGTTCAACACATTATCGTCAACCCGGCTGTTCGATAAAGCCGCAAACACTTTGTGTAACAAATTCCACCTTCGTCGATTTATTATCAGGCTTTTTAGTGGCAAAGACAGGTTGATGAAAATTCTTGACATAGAGCAAATCTTCCATTTTGCTCTTCCAAATGACATAATTTACGCCACTCAAAGTAACCATTCTACTAGTGTTGGCTTCCATTGTTTATCACAAATACAATTACTATTTATTAGGAGACCAAAGTAATTCTTTTCTGATGTAGAAGTTCAGACTATCACTTAACCACAGAGCATACTCAAACAGAACCTTGGCTCTGATACCACTTGTTGGGAACAAAATAGACCCGCAAAAATAATATTCACGGTATTAGTGATAAACGCGGAACACTAAGTTATGGTTAAATCAGCAAGAATAAAAATTCAGCAATAATGACACCAAGATTTTACGTGAAAACCCTTCTGAATAAGGAAAAAATCACAGACAAGAGAAGCAGCTGATATCACTATAGTAAGAAATTTTACACTGTGTAGTCACGAGTATAAATACTCCAAAGACCACTACACACTCAAAAAGAAAAAAACACTCTTTTGATTTTTCTCACCTCACTACAATATCCCTCACACTCTATTTTTCTTCACAGACTATTTTCTTACAGTCTATAGAATACCTTGCTCTCTATAATTTTTTCTCTCTTTTCTGGTGTATTAGAAATGAGAACTGAGACTCTTATTTATAGGAAAAATGCTGCAAACTTCAACCAATGAGAATTCTTGATTACTTGCAATTTGCAAACGTTAACTGTAATGACCAACGATTTTGACTTTGCCATTTTCAACAATAGCCGCAACTTTGAAAAATACATACCAAAGGAAGAAAGACAACTTCCTTTAAATAGGGGCTGGACCCCACAAGTGGAGGAGATCAGATACACAATAATGTATAGATAAAAGAATAAGAGAGAGAAGCATTGAAGAGATTTTACGGGAAGAAAGAAGAGAGAGGAAGAAATTGTGGAGAGAATGAGAGAAAGGAGCTATTTTTACTCCAGAATTTTTGTGAACGTGGATACAAAATCTTTTGACCCAAAATGTGATTATGGGCTATTTTATGCCAGTTACTCAAAACTTGGCTAATATACATTTTTTTGCACGAATTGCCCTTCTTTTGGGGTGCTTTTTAAATTTTACCCCTCATATTTGTGGTCTTTAGGTTTTTCAGCCGCTTGGATACCGAGGTTACGGGTTCGAACCCCTCGAGGCAAAAAAAAAAAAAAAAAAATTTCGCAAGAAGCGGTATCGGGAGTGTATGCGGATCAGCGTACTGATCCTCGAGGAAAAACTAAAGTTATGCGGAGGGCGGACTTTGCCTTGAGGCATATATTTTATTTTTTTACTTTTCAAGGTAAACTTTTAGTTATGCCTTAAAGAAAAGTTTCGTCTTATGGGGCATACTTTTAGTGATGCCTTAACTAAAAATGTCTTGCCCATAAGACATAACTAAAAGTATGCCCCATAAGACGGAACTTTTCCTTAAGGCATAACTAAAAGTTTGCCTTATAACGTAAAGTCTATGCCTTAAGAAAAAGTTCTGTCTTATGGGGCATACTTTTAGTTATGCCTTAATTAAAAGTCTACCCCATAAGGCATAGTTCCTTAAGGAAAACTTTTGCCCCATAAGGCATAACTAGACTATGCCTTGAGGAAAAGTTATGCCCCCTCCGGCATAATTTTAGTTTTCCTTAAGGACTTTATCTTCGGATCGGCATACACTCCAAGTACTGTGTGCGAAATTATTTTTTTATTTTATGCCACGAGTGGGAGTTCGAACCAACCTCGTATCGGCAAGAAACTTAAAGGCCAAATATGAAGAAGCGAAATTTAAAACTCACTTTGAAAAGAAGGGCAATTTGAATTGCCCGCTAATATATGCCAATATTGTGTATGAGATACCGCACGGTGCCAAATCCCCGACTATTGCCTTTAGGCGTTTCCTTTGGGGCCTGTGAATATTCTGGCCCAAATTAAAGTGATGAAACCTCTAGCTGGCTGATATGGTGAGTAGGGGCCTTCCCAACTTTAGACTGGGCCTCACTTGTAGGAGAGTCCATTAAGCAGCGAGGTGGTCCAAAATGCTACCTGTACACAAGCTCTTAGATGTCTGTTCGGTCAATTAAATTGAAAAAGCGAGCCTTATTTTAAAAGAAAAACATACCTTATGTTTTAGTTTATTTGTATTACTTTTTTTTTTTGGGTCCGTTTTAAAAAAAAATGTCTATTTCTATTTTTTTGAAAACTCTTTAATTTTAATTTTCCACATGGCATATTTAAGACCACAAGATGAAAGGACGTTTTTGGTACATTCTATATATCTTTAATTTAACACCACAAGATTCAAAAGTCTTCTTTATTTTCTAACTCCGTGTCAAATCAAAACAAGAAAAAAATTGAAACAGAGGGAGTAATTGAGGTCGAGTGGAATCGAATTCTACACATTTTCTAGCATTTAGCTAAAATCAATGCACCAAGGTTCCTCCAATTTGGGAAAGAAGTATTGCATTTAGTAAAAGGGCAGTACAGTGCACAGAGCATCCGTGTTAGCAGAGTTCGGGAAAGGGTCACACCACAAGGAATGTGATGTAGACGGCCTACCCCAACGCAAGCATTAGTGGTTTGTTTTGAAGGCTCAAATACGCGACTGCATAGATTACGTAAAACAACTTTCTGAATTCGAGCTCCTTCAAGTATTGCATTTAGTATATTTATTTTTTTCATTTCCATATAGCATGTCGATATTTTAAAGAAAATTCTGCATACTTTCATGTGTGTGTATTTTTATCTTTCCCTTTGTTTCAATTTATGTGGCACTTTCGTTTTTCGAGATTCAAACTATTGTAAATTTTGACCAACATTTTGTCATGTGTTTTTTCATCATATTGACATGAGAAAAGTTGTAACTTGTAGTACTTTTCGTATAGTTTTTGAATATCTAATTTTGATTTTAAAACATTAAGTTGATCAAATCCAATTTAGCTTCAAAAATTAATCAAATCAACTCTCGGGAAGAGAAAGGTACCACATAAATTAGGGAGTAAAAATAAAATAAGGTGAGTAATAGTGAAAAATTAAAGGAGAAGAACAGGAAGGGGAGGAGGGGCCCTGAATGGTCCAAAAGGAATGAGGTGGTACAATAAAAACAAGGGTTGGCAGTGGTCTATCGTTTTCAGATTATGTGGTATGCATGGTGGCATTCTTTCATTTAACATTCTTACAGCTATTAGCTACTAGGGTTTTCTTAGAGAGAGACAGAATGAGTACTCACATGATGATCTCATGATAGATTGAGAGAGAGAGAGACAAGACATGATCGCTTGTTTTAACTACAATAGAGAAACTTCTGCATCCCTTTGCCTGCCCCTATTTTTGCCTTTGCCAGTTGCCTCCCTTGTTACGTCCCTCTCCTTCCCAGTTTTGTATCTTTCCTCCATTTATTGCCCCATTTTTCTATTCTTTTTTCTATTTCTTCTCAATTCCATCCTCTTCCTGCATTCTTTATTTTTATACTTCATTTGGCTCAATTTATGTGATGCATTTCATTTTTCGAGAATCAAACAAGAAAAAAATTTACCGCGATTTATTCGCACACCCTTTAAATATTTTAAATTGTTAATTATTATGAGTTAATATTACTTTTTATATAGTTTCTAAATATGTAAATTATTTTTCAAAAACTTAAAGATTGCATGTCGTATTCATGATCAAAATAAATAAGTTTGACTCTCGAAATTCATGGATCACATAAATTGGGAAAGAGGAAGTATCTCTATTCATCTTGAAATTTTAATTTAGTTCGGTCATACTGCTACTTAATTACACTTATCAAGTGGAGTCTAATAATTGATTTAAAGTTCTACACACTAGTAGTGTAAAAGTTCTATACACTAGTAGGGCAAAGGTTCTTTGCATTATTAATCGGAGTATTCAACTTGTTACAATTGGGAATTTCCCATTTCTTTTAGATTGTTAATTACTATATTTTTATGGCAGGTTAGCTTTAATTATCTTTCAAATAATTTAACAGTGTAAATTTTTTTTTTACATTATCAATATATGTTAAACCAATTAGAATAACTCTCAAGTAGACTTTTCCAGGGGACAGAAATAGGCTTTAAATTAGAGTTCTAAGTTCCAATCATGCAACTTAGAACTTATAAAGTTCAAATCATGAACTTGTTTCTCAATTCAACGTGTTTATAGCTTAGGTAATTTATTGAAAAGAAAATTTAAGGCATCTATAGTTATTGTGCTTAACTAAACATGAAATTTAGGGTTTTAGCAAGTAATGCTTGACTAGGAAGATGAACTTTGTGCCAGAAAATGAAACCTATATCGACAATAGTGGCTAAGGAAATTATTTATAGAAGAAGGATTAGTCCATATACATGTACGCACATTTTAATTTCGAAGAAATTAAAGCAAAAGGAGTGGGTTACGTTATCATAGGCGTGTTTTTAAACGTATGCAGACAACAAAATATTAAGTGGAACAATGTAGAAACTATACGATTTGTGGACAAAAATGATTTGGAAGTCACTTTATGAAGAAAAGATAGATCCCTTTTTCCCAAGTCAAGGTAAAAGTCAGGGTAACAAGGAGGCAAAAAGTACACTTTGGCATGGACAAGATTCTCCATAATCATCCACCCTGCAACACTTCTTTTATTTCCCTTCTTTTCTTTCTTATATTTTTATTTTTTACTTATTGCAGTTGTAATTGTGTTTTCTTCTAACAGCTTCCATAGGCAGATCTGTTGCTTTGCCTGAATTATGATTAGCATGCAGATCAGATAAGATGAATAAGTCTCCTAGAATTTAGTACAAAAAAGAAAGTAAAAGTGAGAGAAGAAATCACGACAGTATCTGGTAAAATCTCATAATGTGACGACTGCAATCCCTCTTCTATATAACTCGAAAAGAATCAAATCTCTTTAAGTTTACGGAAGTAATCATCGATAGCATTTTAGAAACCTTATTAGGTTCCTCCATACTTTCTATATCCTTAAATAGGATTTCTTTTGACCGTCCGATTCCAAAATTTAATGCTAATTAATTATGACAGTGAAACTTCAAACTTTTATTAATTTGTCAATCAACTCATAATATTGTACTTGTCACAACTTGACATTTATTGCTATTATTTTTTCTCTATAAAATTCTATCTTGTGGTGATGAGGGGTTTGACACTAATGCATATCTTGTATATTTAATAAGATAAAGAAAAATTAACCTAATCGTTGCCCGTTCAAAAATAAATAGTCGATAGACGTATAATATATGTATAGTGGCTTATAACTTAGCAAAAACCTTCTGAAGGAACATGGAAATTGAATATTGATGGAAGCTACATGGTAGGCCAAAACAAGACAGGGGTTGGAGGAATTGTTAGGAACAGAAATGGGGATATGGTTATGGCTTTTGCCTATCCAATCTAATTTTTCAATAACAACTTCAGTGAAGCTCATGTTGCTTTAATTGGTATATCATGGTGTTGTGACAATAACATTCTAGACTTAACAGTGGAGCTGGATTCCCAAATCATAGTCAACACGATCAAAGGTATCAACAGACCTCCTTGGAGACTACAAAGCTATATTGAAGATATTCAACAAAAGATTCATGATAGGAACATCCACATAAATCACTGCCACACAGGGAAAGTAATGGGGTGGCGGATGCTTTTGCAAAATATGCTACCACCATCGAAGAAGAAGTTTTCCTTCAAGAAAATGACCTTCCTGGAGAAGCAATTGGGTACCTTCGGATGGACAAAATGCAACTCCCCTCCTTTAGGAGAAGATCAAAAAAAAAAAACACTCATCTTGGTGCTACAATTCACCTTGAAAATTTTCTTGGCCGGCTGCCTGGCAACTTTTTTGTGATGCTACTGGTTTGAGTTGGTCTTTTTGTTCTTGGGTTGTTTCTCTTCTTTTGCTTAGTACTTCATGTACAACTTCCTTAAGTCTTTGACCAGTTAGTTAAGAAGTATAACTCCATTTAAGCTTTAGCCAATGTAAAAGAGGTAAGGTTGCCATGTCCCCCTCTTGATTTGTACTTTTGCGATTAAGTTGTTAACATGGTAAGGGTCCAAGCCAAACCGCCCACTACCACGGGAGATATATCCTGGGTGGATGGCTTAAATAAAAAAAATAAAAAGTATTGGCTTATACATATATTAATATTTAAATATCTTTGGTCGCGGTAACTCCCTCTCTTTAATAAATGCTTAAAAAGGAGTAGTACATAGATGGAGAGGATTGGACATGTTTCATTCCCTCTAAAAAGGGGAGAATATACCTTTCGTGATAATACTATAAGCATAAGATGAATTTCCTTAGTTAGGAGGATTCTTCATTTGAATTTCCTTAGTTAGGAGGATTCTTCATACTTACACATAAACTGAGTAAGCTATTAAATTTTTTTGGAAAGAACTCCTTCTTTTTGCATTAGAGTTTAAAAAAAAAAAAAAAAAAAAAGTTCTATCTATATATTCTGAGTAAATATGTATTTTGTTTTGTCTGACTTGTCTGATCCTTAAATTAGGCATATTCCTTTGCTTCTCTTGGTACGTAGATCCTCAAACTTGAAATTCATCGAAGATTTAAGCCCAAATGCTGCCTCAATTGATTTCTAATAATATTGTATCCCTTTGTTTTAGGAAAATATTTTGATTTCCTATAGTTTGTGTCCAAAAAAGCTTTACCTAGCTTAGTTTATGAGTACCTGATTAACCAATTTAGTTTATCCGATCCATTGACCGCCCCTAAAGTATAAGAAATATGCATTCGCAAAATTCATTATAAATTGTTTAATAAAAAAAGAAAGTAGTGGTTGGTTGATTACTTGATTATCACAATAGTGACAAAGACCCAAGAAAATAAAAGTGAAGCCGCCTAAGCTGGACTATAGTCTACAGGAAAGAAACTATGTACGAACTGTTAACTGAAATATTATCTTCGTTAAGACTAACATCAAAATTAACAAGTACAATAAACAACAGATAAAAGCTATTACCAACTCCCAAAACAACCAAGAATAGGAAAACAGTGAAGATGCTGAACTCAAAAAAGGACATGCATAGTATATGAAATCTGAAAGCATGGTGTTGTGGAATACATGATAGTACAAGAGTTCATAAGCTATAAACACTCTGAAAACCACACTACTAAGTACTATCTATCCGTCATGCCTGATCCTTTACGTAGAAAAAGTCAAAAAAGTTATTTTACAAAAAAAAAAAATTCAGCGGAGGTTAGAAATCCACAGTGTTGTCTCCTTTAGTTTCCAAGGAGATTCACGAATTGTCTTAGACAACAAAAAGGCGCTAACCACTGCCAAAGATAAAATTGTACGACCAAAGAAAACGAGGACCGCAAGGAAAAAAAAAAAAAACCCTAGCTGGAACAAACCCACAGGCTTTAAATTTTGCCTTTTTCTTCACCAAGTTCAGTTTGAGTTTAATTCTAAAGTTTTTCTCTCATTCTGATTGTATAATTCCTTTTGTCAAAGTGTAATGCCCCATCTGATTTCTTTAAGACACGAATAATGAATCTGCATGTACAAGCTCAGCATGGACGTGTCAACTTCTTCTTAATTACCCTTGTGCTGCCATTTCTAACTTTGTCTAGAAAGCAACTGCACCTATTTATTGGAAACTATGGTACTTCCATGCGCTAGCTTTCAAAGGATACGTGGAAATTCGTAATTTCTATTGAAATAATGAATTTGTATGTAACTAACTTGACTTCAAAAGTTTAACTTTTTTTTTTTTTTTTTTCATTAACTTTGAGAAGTTAACTCATCCGTGAAAATTGTTCAAGAACACATAAGGGACAACAGTCAATAACTAATTTTCTACTCTAAAACCATGTTAAATTGTGCAATCATATCATTTAAAACTTTAACTACAAAAGAGAGTAAATTTTTATTTGCATAATTATCTCTTCAACCATTCCGCTCACCCAATATAGCCTGAATATTTTAATATTTGAGCCAATATTGGGGAAATTAGTAAAGAGTAGGATGTGTCTAGTAATTTATCATCTAAAAAAATGAAACTTTATGCCTAACTCAACAAAGCTATCTTATGTGCGATAATTAAGGGTGGTCAAAAATCATATGAGACTATAGTACATTCCTTCTATAAATATGGTGGTACTTTTTATCTAACTACTTTCATTTATATCCAATGTCAAATTTGAGAGACCAATGGTTTTACGCACATAACTGCTGAATGGTCCTAGCTTGAAAAAGCAAGAATATATCTCAATATCTTCACATTAATTAACTTTTGGTAAGGCCACATATTAATGATCACCGATACTGGTCTAATTAAAAATAATCTAAATGCGTTAAATTGACTTGCATCTTCTGCTTAATTGGTCGATCTCGAGTTAAGCTAAGAAAAGATTCGTTCACATAGTCACATTTCTTTACAAACTGAAGCATAAAGTCATTTGTTTCTTTGTAATTCATGAATAGAATGTACACTCAACATATCCTGTATATTCCATATACAAGTATGTCAAAAATACTGGGGAGGAGTGAAGTGAAAATGTTACTATTAATGTCCGAGTCACTTCATCGATCAACATCCTAATCTCTCATCCATATTTCAATTTTCAACATTTTTGAGCCCTCTTGTCATTGTCAAACTCATCTTCTTTCAACAAAGAGATCAACTTTATAAGAGTTGTATATTTTTTTTTCTTATATAAGAGTCGTATTTGAAAGAATATTAATTTGACGGAGCAGTGACATTTCTGGCTAAACAAGAGGCCAACTGCTCTCAACATCTGATTTTCTTCTGATTGTTACTTACCACTGATAAAAAATAACTAGTACTCCATAAATCAAACACTTTTAACTTACATGTTTGGACTTGATACTTACATAAGTAATTAATAAAAGAGATAATGGACAAAACACACCTCAAGTATTAACTTTTTTTGAGTTTCCTACCTAAACTATCACTAATTAGTTTGCAAAACACACCTCAACTATTAGTTTTGAGATGTGTTTTAAAAACTAGTTGGTCTCATTTAGGTAGGAAACTCTAGTTTTTAAAACACATCTCAAAACTGATAGTTGAGGTGTGTTTTGCAAACTAGTTGGTGATAGTTCAGTTCAGGTAGAAAAAGTGAAAAAGTAATAGTTGAGGTGTGTTTTGCAAACTAGTTCGTGATTGTTTAGGTAGGAAACTCAAAAAAAGATGATACTTAAGGTGTGCTTTTTAACCTTAACCTTTAATAAAATGATAAGTTTACTACTATATAACTCTTTGAATATAATAAATTCAATATTTTGGGAAATGCATTGGAAAATGATTAAATTTAATAATGAGGATAAATTAGAAATCAAGTGATAAATTTTGTATTCAATTTTCAAATTGGACAAGTAAAAGTGCACATTCATTTTTAGTAGTGGATAAGCAAAAATGAACCGAGGGAGTAAAACATTGATTTCATGGATGCAAATAACATGGTCCAAATGCATTTTAAGTTAATCTCTCATTTCGCGAAACGATACATTATTGAATTAACCACATCATTAATTACTAATAGGGAAAAAATCCCATCATTAATTTTAAGTTACATAAATAGCCAAACAACCATAACTAATTCCTTAGTTCTTGAGTGGAAGGAACTCAAAAAACTGGTAATTAGTACCGCTAAAGTTGTTGTTAGAATTTGCAGCGGCCTCTATTTCGTCCTTCTCTGAAAAATTATTTTCGTTGCTGTTGTCGTTGCTGCTGCGGAGAGGAAACAGTTCTAGTGTCTGTGATTCACCATGGACTTCATCTCCAAGAATGTTTTCGATATTTTCGTGCTTATGATCATCCACTCCGAAAGGTGCTATAAAGATGTTAAGATGATCTTTGGCTTTTAGGAGTCGCTTTGGCTGATGATGATCCATTGTTCTTGGTGTTGATGGACAGCTGCTTATTAACGGAATATTAGTAGTAATAGTATTACTACTAATTGTTGTAGAATTGTCATTCATGAGATGGGTGGTGTTGGTGTTGGTGGGGGGTGAACAAGATAAATGCATCATCTGCCACGGGGCATTGCTTTCTGTTAATAGGGTCCTTCTTTGTTCTCCTTCATCGAATGGTATCCATCTTTCTGCTCCTCTACATTCTGCCACTCCTGCCTTTGTTGTTGCTACAGTTTTCTGCATCATATTTATTGCAATATTTCAAAAAGATTATCAACGTCCTTTTTAACACTATTCCATGCAAGTTTTATTTTCATTTTGTTTACGTCTAGTGAAAAGTAACAACCCTAGTTTGACCGTTGTTCATATAGGCACAGCAAAATCGTATAGCTTCTCTACATTGTGATGACTTCCTGATTTGATAGAGCATATACCTACGTCTAAATGGAAAGTCAAATTTCACTGAAGAGGTTCGGCAAATGTCTTTTCGTGATAAGACTACAGAGGATCGGATCATGGGTGCCCTGTGCCCATATCCATCACTTTTCTAATGAAATCTAAAGCACAAAATCCCAAAACCCTATTCTATCTCTTACACCTACTTATATATACACAACAGAAAGGAAGAACCACAGCTTTTAGACGCTTTTATATTTTCCAAGAAATAATGCTTTTTTGCTTCTTTTTTTTTCATCTTAGATTATATTTTGCAAATCATAAGGACATAATGACATGTTTAAGGAATTTTAATTACTTTTTGGTTATGAAAAAGAGATTGAAGAGTCTAAGGAGAGAGAGAGAGGACCTCTGAAAGAGTACTGCAGGTTGTTGGGGAAGGCCAGTGCTTGGTCTGTTCAATTTCAAAAACTGTTCTATTTGCTCCTGTGCGGACAAACACAAAAACAAAAAAGAGTAAAGAAACTTTTACATCTCAATAAGCAACAATCGGAATGGAAGAAAAAGCATATCAAATCCAAACACACAGAATGCAACTTTACAATATCTTAAATAACAACAAACAAAAAACGAGTGGGCATGAAAGCAAAAAAGAGAATATTTAGTGTATCAGGACACGCTATCAAACAAATTTCTTTCTTTCTTGCATCATTCTCATCCCATGTCGTCTTTTGTTAACTTGCATGCTCATGTTCTGATGAATTCCTCAAACAAAAACAAAAAACCAAAAAAAAATCAAAACATACTAGTAATATGTTTATACTAATTTTAAAGATTTCTCACACACACATATATTTTAAATAATAAATTGTGATTTCAATTAAACTCATCCCATAAACCAGTGGTGGAGCCATGATTTCGACGGAAAATAGAGTAGCAAACCTTTTGATGTGTATATATATAAATTGTTGAATCTTCTAATTAAACATAAAGACTGCGATTCATGTATATTTACCTGATTCTTTCCTTTCGGGGTTTTCAGCGTTACAATTACTATGAGACTGATCATCGCCACCACCACCAGCATTAGCAGCGGATTCAAGTTGACGGCGTCGCTTTTGGCGTTCCCTAGCCTTGTGATTTTGAAACCAGTAAAAGACATTCTTGCCTTCAATTTTCCCATAACGTCGAAGTTGTGCCGTTATGTGTTGAATCTGTTCAGCTGAAGGAGTTCTAGTGCCACGTCGATACAACTCCTCAAGGGTTTGCAGTTGTTCTGGAGTTGGATTCCAACGTGAGCTCACAACTAATTGTTGC